>NC_044194.1:14069610-14407045 GCF_900880675.1 Sparus aurata
GTTGTAGCGGTTGTTGATCCACTCCAGTTTGGCCTTGTCGGGGTGTGTTGCCATTGGCCTCTGCATGGGCTTAACAGGGCTGCTGGATACAATGCTGGCATCATGATAAGCTGTGATGCTTGAGTTTATGGGAGTGAATGCAAAAGGGTTCCTGCACTCCACCGGGCTGGGGGGGACGCTGCTGCTGCAGTTGGACAGCGGTGTGCTGATGGGTGTGTGTCGACCCATGGGTCCATCCACAGGAGTGATGGGAGCCATGCGGGAGCAGGGGCTCTCTCTTGTCAAACTGTGCCCAAGCGTCATTTCAGAGGTGGGAGTGGGTGTTGGGGTTGGAGTTGGTGTTGGTGTGGGAGTTTGGACAGGAGTAGTACTGCTGTGAGCAGAGTGGTAGAAGGAGGTGCCGGCCTGGTGAGCATTGAGGATAGAACCTTGATTGCTGGCTGACTGGCCTTGCAAAGAAACGTCAACACAACTACTGAACAGACCCTTCAGCTTCATCTGCTCCTCCATTTGGACTAGCTCCTCCACGATGCTGTCCTGGGTCATGTCGTCGTCATTGAACGGAAAATAGTCCATGTTGGGTTGAGAACCTGCAAAGTCAACCATCTCCTGCGTGAGGGTGATCTGTCCTGAGGCCTCAGAGGGTTGGGCTATAATGGAAAGTTGGTCAGTAGGGGCCTGTTTGTGTTCTGCTGGTATCTGCTGAGCAAACGCCTGCTTCCGGAGCTCATCAAGCTGCCCCTCTTCCCATATTGTGCTCTTTAAGTCGCTCATCACAGAGGCTTCGTGTGCTCCTGAGTTGGCTGGTATGGCACGAGGGTCCCCGGTGATCTGCTGCAGCAATGCCTGATCAGACGTGCTGCTTCCAGCTGCTCCAGTGCTGGTATCAGTGCTAAGTGAATGGTCTTCGCGTTTCACCACCAAGGCCTGGGGTTTGACAACAGTCTGGGTGCCCTCAGTGTGCGTGATGGGCGAGTCTGAGAGTGCAAGGATCTGTGTGGGCCCAATAGAGGTGTGTTTCACATTCACTTTGCAGGGGGCACTCTCTGGTCTGGCAGGGGTTCCCGGTCTGGGGATCCTCTTCATTGCAGCACTGACTCCAAGTTTGGGATTGTCGATTACAGCCAGTGGCTGCTGGGAGATAAACACCCTCTTCACAGGAATCACATGGGAGTCCCCGCTTGAGCCTGTGCGCTTTCTGGGGCTCTTGGCATCTGAGCAGGGATCCTTTGATGTCGGGGTAACAGCGGAGGAGCCATTGGATGAAGTGTTGCCATTGGAGTTGTGATTATCAACAGTCAAGTACAAAGTACTGTCATGGCAGTTACTGTTATTGCTGTCCTGAGTCCCAGCTACAGCTACAGAGGTGGGTGGGGATGTGGGGTCATTTTTTAACCTTAAACCTTTGTCTAGGCCTGGAGAACATTTAACCAGGAAGCTTGGCTCACTGGCAGCCCTGAACTTAGCCACTCTCTCCTCTTTGGACCCAACAGCTGTTTTGTCTGTGCCAGGGGTTGGGTTATGTTCACTTCCAGCTTCAGACACAACTTTGGTGTCGGTGGAGTGGGTTAAGTGGGAGACTGGGGCACTGGGTCTGATTGCAGGTGATGGAGGGGCTGCCGAGTTTACAAGTTGTAGGTGTTGGGACTCGTCCAAAGCTGCTGTGGTGTTCACACCAGCCGAGGCAGGACGCACTGTTGCACTGCTGCTGCTGGGAGCCAGAGCAATGGCCGTCATCTTCACCACATTGACTGAGCTGACGTGGGGATTGGGCATCACAGTTTTTATAGGGCTGTTGGTGATGAGCAGGGTGGGTGGTGAGCGCAGGGTGATGGCACTGGTGGCAGAGGGCTTGGGCAGAATTTGGGCATACCGTGTACCATGTCTTGCCAGCCGGTCACCCACAGGGCTAGCAGAGATATTCTGTGGGGTTTTGGGGGACTGCTTAAGAGACTGAGTGACCACCTGGAAGTTCACAGGCAACACTTTGCCCTCTGCTGTCCCTACAGGGCTGGGCGAGGTCATCAACTGCCTGCTTCTCTGTACCTGCGAGAAGAAGAACAGCGAGAATATAAAATTACATTTAAGCACATTTATATTCAACATGTCTGAGTATAATTAGCAAGATATACTAAGCCACATACCGTGACTGGGCTGGGGACAGCTGCTACTACGATGCCTATGGTCGGCTGTGGAGAGAGCAGAGCAGGGCTGCCACAGGGGATGGTCGGGCCAGGGGTACTGGCCTCCGTTCTCTTGATCTGGGTCTCACTGGGCAGGGGTGAGTGCAGCTTCTGCTCCTGCTGCTTCTTCTGGATCTTGCGCTGCAGTTGCTGCTTTGCATCAACAGAAGGAGAGGGCAGGGTCTTCACCTGGGGCTGGAAAGAGTTTGCCTCAGCTGTGGGCACGAATGCAGAGGCTGGAGTTGGCGTCTTCATTCCTGTCCAGAGGAGAAGAATTCCACGAATTATGAAAAACGAAAAGCACTTCAAACCAGGGGAGGCCAGTGGTGGCAGTTTCAGGACTTCTGGACTTGCAATACCACACATAAGTGAGACAAGTATTACTAAGATTATCTTTAGTTTATTAGTAAACTTGCAAAAAGGTTTTGAATTGAAAACCCTGATCCATCTTGCTGACAAGTACATATATTGGAAAAAACAACCCCATTTATTACAATTTATTTCTATTTGTAAGCAAACCATTGACCTTGGTAAACAAGATAGATTTAATCTTTTATTTCCATAACTTTGTTCTTTAGTGGGACTAAGTATTTATCATTCTTTACTAATGGACATGAATTGTTAATGCCTTTTGAGAAAGCAAAGCAGAAAGTCCTTTTTGATTTCAGGCTGATTTTAATTTGTGTTTCATGGCCATTTTCATCATGTACTCAGTACAATAGATAAAAAAGTCTTCCAAGAATATCCCCTGAAATTTCAATCTATCATAACACTTTGGGCTGAAATGTCATCATGAGGGTTGTTACCATGAGACGAGGTTTACAGACAAGACAAGTTTACATTTTCAGCACCATGGACAGCTGGCAACTTTGTGCAATCACTCGCTGCTTTGGGAGATGCATGTAGAAAAGGGGATGGGAATTTCTATGCACGGCTCTATTCTGATCTATAGAGCTATGTTGCAATTTAAAAAGTCACTGATGCATCCATACATGATGTATCTATTCTCACTGTGTGACTACTTTACTACCTTTACAACTCAGCAAATTGACTTATCTTCCCGTGTAATCGACGATGTGAAGTAGTGATCATCATAAGGCTAATAATCACAAATGTTGACAACAAATTACATTTTTGAAAGTTATTAGCTTGTGCCTTTCCAACTTAACCTCTCCAAAGAACTCTTCAATATGTCAACTATGATGTTCAGCATGTACAAACCCAAACGAGATTAAAAGTACCACACTAGTAGATCTTTACCTGTGGGTGTTCCGGTCATAACAGTGAGTGCAGCCATGGATTTAGTACCAATGTAGTGGCTATTGAGCAGGAAGCGGGCCAGGTCCTCCACATTGTCAAACTGACGACTCAGGACCTTTTGGGCCCACTCACACACCAGTCCACAGGCTGCAGATCTCATTTCATCTTCAGCGCTCGGAGACTGACCTGATGGCTCCATCAGCTCACACTGCAGCCAGACAGAAGACAGCAGCAGGTGGATCAGCATCAGACTGTTTAAAAAGCTGGACTAGAAATGTAATGCATGTTGCTTTTGCAGATTATCTTACCCCATCACCAGATTTCTGCAGATCCAGGTTGGGTAAGGATGGCATGTGAACAAAAGCTTTCTTCCTTAACCCACTATAACAGTATGTGAGAAGGAGTTAAGGTGTCTGAACGCATAATGACCTTGGATACGTCTATTCATTACTCTTATTATCTCCTTTAGGCCCAAAGAAAAAGTCGCCTTCTTTAAATTATCTGCCAGAAACTGTAAATCTAAAAAACCTCAGAGCCAAACAACAGCTTTCAGCTCCTTACCAAGGACTCCCACTACCGCCTTTGTAGTTTGCTGGCAACAGTCCTCAGGTGATTAGTGGTTTATAGTTTAGCTTTTTTAAGAGGAACTAACCAACCTAGAATGTGCAGTTGACTAGTGCCCCAGTCAACTGTTTTGTCATTTCATGTCACCCAAGTCTCAGCCAAAATGTTGCAAGTAAACACAGCGCAAAGACTACAACCCACATCCAGCTAGCTTGTACATCCTACACCTGTGTGAGAGTAAATACATCTCCATACCACCAGGTAGCAGTATCCTGTATTCATTCAGCAAGGAAAATCTCACTAACGTCGCCACTCATAGTCGAGAATATGTCATAAAATGTTGCAAATCGCACAAGTGAGGAGGCGGAGGTGAAATATACGGAGAAACTGTACTTAACAGGTGAAATCACAGATGCTACAGTGACAGGCTCAAGTGGTTTTCCTTTCTTTTTCCGTTTCTTTTCTTTCTCTCAACAACGGGCTCTGCCACAAATTTAACACACTCATCGGTCATAAAGCTGCTAACAAGGGATGAGCAGTGCCAACGGTGCAGGACATACCGCAACAATAGGGCCACAGAGGCTCACTGACAGCTACCGACGGTAATGCCCTAAAAGGGGAAGTGTGTAGGATTTATTGGGATCTGGCAGTTGACTTTGTTCTCAGGTTCATCAGAATTAAAGGATATTTGGATTTGCCCCTCATGCCCAGTCGACGTGCTTTCATGTTAGGAAAGACATTCTTCATGATCTTTCCAAAGTCTGCTGCACTCAGTGGATTGTAGCCGAGATTGTCACAATAGCTCCTGCAGGAGAGGAGAATCCGACATTAGATTATAAACTTACGCATGATGTATATCAGTCCCATCTCCTCCACTGACCCCATAACACTTACTTGTATTCATCATACACCTCTTGCTTTGGGAGGGAAGTCTCTGGGTGCTCTTCTAGGTGATTCCGTATCCAGTTGAATGCATACATCTGTTGAGTACGGCTTGACGACATGGAACTCTGATCACTGAAATTGGCACACGAGAAACATAAATCTGGTGAGGCAGTGTCCTTGACTTGTATGCATCATTTCTTGTTAATACAGAAACTTTTTAATACCATAATCCAGGAGTGGAGGACCCCCTCTCATTCTCAGTCCAAATGGGCAGAATTGGGGGGTTGGGGTGATGAATAGATATGGGGAAACAAATGAAACACAGACAGCTAGGTATAGCAGAAGTCTACATAGATCAGTGGTTTGCTTCATAATGATAATCAATCATACAGCTGAAAAATGAATGAAAACTTTGCATGAAGAAAGAACTCAGCCCCCCCAACAAATGTCAAAAAAGCAAAAATAAATCTTGAAATTCATCTTAATTAAGGAGCTACCAGCCTAAACTGTGTAGTAGCCTGTGGATAGTGAATTTTTGACAAGCAATGAGACAACAGTGCCAATAATGTAATGAGAGCCATAACAAAGCAGCCGTGTGTGTGTGAGACAAAGAGCAAAGTGGAAAACTTGAGTACAGTGTGTGCTTGTGACACACCTTTTGTCATTGCCACTGCTGGGACCAGAAGGCAACTTCAGGTAGAGGTAGAGCTTTTCGATGTCTGTAAACTTCTCAACATCTTGCTGTAAATATAAAAAATATCACACAAACGCACAGAAAACATCAGTGATACAAACACGGGGGGTGCATGTTTATCAGCAGAACATCTGTATTTGCTGATATTCATTGTGTTGACTGATATCAGCCTATTTGGGAATAAGACGGATTCTTGAAACAGTTACTTTTAAAGCCTAGTATTGCCACTGATTTCCCAGATCGATTGCCTTCCAATTCACCAGCTCCTGACTTGATTTGATTCGATTCAACAGAGTCAGGGGATTTTCAGATACAATACTAATTTTGCTTGGCTATGAAAGGAATTCTGAGAGAACTGATGCTGTACAAAGACCTAGGGGCCCAATTGATGAATCCTAATCTGATTGTAGCCTAATACTCGTTTATAATCGCCGAATAATCGTTATCGGGCCAAAAGTTGGCCGATGTTAACACTTAAATTTTGCCTAGGGAGTATGACTTGGTTTTACATAGCAATTATGTCCTTGCTCCTTGAGCAGCAGCTCTATTCCTATTCAGAAAATTCTCTCACCACGCTGTGGAGAAATTAATGGGATATAGTTATGACAGATGTAGGCCTATTTAAAAAGAGGAATATAATCATTTAATCCAAAATAATTGATTGTTTTAAACCAAGCCTTAGTTACTCTGATAAAAAAACAAAAAAAGGGATATTTTTTATGTGAAAGACTGTTTTATCAAAGGTTGTTTCATACATTTGTTTGTTCTCTTTCAAAAAGATACTGTAATGAAGGACTGAGTAAAATTTAAACAGCACACTTGTTTTCATATAATGAAAATGTCTCTTTTTTTCTATGGTAGAAAAGGAAATAACAACAATAACAAAATAAACAACAAAAACATTGGTATTAGCATTGGCCAAATTGTTATTTTATGCTTTATGTTATCAGTCCAGAATATCACAACTGGTATATTCGTAATATAAACAGAAACAGAATATATACATACAATACGCTTCCTGGGAGTAATATAAGTAAAAGAGAAGTTGTCATTGATCAAAAGACTAAAAATCCTATTTCACGCCTGATTGGCACAAAATAGGATTAATAGACTGTATATACACAGAAAATTTTGGCTATCCGGATAGGAATTTTGCACTTTTTTAAAAAAAAATCTACACAGGAATGACACACAACCTCTTCACTATTTATTCCACCCCATCTGCTTTTCATTTGGTGTCTAAGAATGGATTCATCTTACCTCTTCCTTTTCTATTTGCCTCTTTGTTGCTAAGGAAACCAATACTTGAATGAATGAGGTGAGAGCTGTCAGCCAATCAGCAGCGACTGAAACTGCTGTTTACTACACACCCCACTGCTACAAGCACGGATTACCTGATCCCTTCTCTGCTCAATTTGATTATTAACTACAAAATGTCAGATACGAGAAATATTTTCTCCAGCCATCCATTGGCTACCCAATGCTAGCACCACCTGTATACTAAGGGTTAAGATCAGCAGCTAAAAAAACCCCATAACATTGTACCTTTATGTGGTTTGAATTTTTCCTAAACTGATTGACACATTTATTAATTTGGAATTTTAATATGTATCCCAGTCAAGAAAAAACCCTGCATGTGTTTTCCTTGAGAACGGAGTCAAATCATCATGTTTTTTACATTTTATGTTTGGGCAACATACGATCAGTGTTGGAAGTGATGCGTTAAAAAAGTTAAGCGTTACAGTTATCTATTCCTTTTAGAGGTCATGCAGTGACATAACACGTAAATAATAATATTTCAGTAAGACATGACTACAGTTATGCCATGGAACGCGTTACAATCCACGTTACTGACTGTAGTGAAGCGTTGATTGCTGTTTTTTTAAGAACCCGTCACAGCGCATCACCATATTAATACAGGCTAATGCGTTTTTTAATATAGCCCAGCTTATAAATCTCTGTGTCACTGAAATAAGCCTTATTTCGTAGACCTAATGATGGAGTCTTATCCTCAGAGTACACTTAAATTTACATTCTTGAATCGCATATGCCCATGTAAAGTAATATCACTCTACGCAGACAGTAGCATTGAAACGTAATATATTGTATGGCGTTTATTTGGTCAATTTTGTGGCAGTATGAAAACATTATGCAAATTATGTTGATACTTTTTATTATTATCAAATTCCCTGTGTATCAAATTACAGTGTTCTGATGTCATGTTGTACAATAAAGTATCTGGCATTGATTACGTACCTATCTGTTTTTGATAACCACATTTGGTGGATCATATTAATATATTATATTAATATCGTAATTGTTTGACTCTTTAACATTGTTGTTGACATTGGCTCCGAAAACCCGGTATACCTGGGCTCCAGTATTAGTGTTACCATTATTTTTATTATGTACAATTGTTCTTTTCCTGCAATAACATGACTGATGTGACTTGTTATAAAAAAGGATGAAGCCTGCTTGCAGAAATCGGTCAGACACCAGGCAGACTTGCTAAAATTAAAACACAGACCGTTAACCGTCTCTGTTTTTTTATTAGGACCAGAAGACAGAAAAAGCTTAATGATGTGGCTTTGATGTCACTAACGTAGCTTTGTTGCTGAGTAGAAGGTGTGGGACACTTCAGATGAATCCACGACAAAATGTGCATAAATAGAAAGCTTGTAGGGTAGACACACACGTGACAGAGATAAATGTAGCTCATCTTCTGTACGTGACAAGAAAGCTGCTCTTTTGAATATTGTGAAATTGTGTACTTACAGGACATATGTGCTACTGTAAAACAATATCATCTTTTACCGCGATTCAAATCTTGAATAGGCACTACGCTCTCAGTTCGGTCCAGTAAAGCTCGTCAGGCTGTCAGCACGAAACATACATTTATATATTGTTTCTTTGTAAATGCTAAGCGGCAAACCTGTTCTTATTATCCACCAACAAACACTTTGTGTGACCTTTCAATAATAAGAGGGTTGGGAGAGTGTTAGATAACAAATAACCAAGACTACCAGTAGATCAGTGTGTTGTGGATACTCACCAATATGCTGTCCACTTTTGATTGTACAGATTTGCTGCAATGAGAAAGAGAGAGCAAAAGTCAGAAATGTCAAAAAATGCACTGCACAACTGTAACCATGCAGTAAAATGTTACTTTAATCAAGATGTGACATTTCGGTATTATCAAGTCAGATCATCCTAAACAGCAGCTTTGGGAAATACTCAGACTTCGGAAAAACTGTCATTTACACGAGAATTCAGAGCCTTTCTTTGGAGGCAATTTTGGCAGAAAGTTTACAGTCTAGTTGAGGAGTGTGTTGTGGACTGCCATTGTCTGGTCCCTCTGTAGATGTTTTCCAAACATCAGCTGGCCATTAAAATATTCAGGTTTCCCATGGATTGTAAAACATCACCATTTCAACAGTCCTGTGAGCATTTGGCTGCATTCATGTTTCCAGTCCCTGCCATGGAGAGGCCCCTACACTCTGTGATGCCCTACGGTATTGCAGAAATGGTGTCAGCCAGGTGATAAGCAGTACCCAGTACTCATGGTACTCATACTTCATGGTTTGATTTTTGGTCTGATTATCCAATCGACATAAAGTCATTCCTCTAATCAAGTTCTAGATACTCATACGCTAACTACTCCCTTTGCAATGCACTGTCAGAAGGTTACCATAAAATAAGTAGTAAATCTTGATTTTTGACACGTGGGAAATATTTTGCATCACCGCTGACAGATGTGAAGTCTCCCCGATTGTAAATTTTACATCCGTAAAATGCAGTGAATTGCACGGAGGGATCTGCTGTTCCACAGGCCTTTGTTAACTTGTCATGGTATGAAAAGCAAAAGCACAGGTGTGACTGATAGAATCAATGATGACCCTGAAACTGAAGCAGATAAATGGAATCCAGCAGATATTACTTATTACTTCCACATGGGGCTTGGTGCTGTAATATGTCAAAATGTTTTCTGTAAAAACCTCAACTTGTGGGACTCAAATTCAGAATCTGGTCACACAAATAATAGGGTGGACAATAGACATAAACTCTATGTACTCAGTTGATGAGGGTTAATTGTGATTTCAGATACAGACCTTGAGATATCTTGAGGACAATCAAAGCAGGCGCACAAAGGGAGATTTGAGCAAAAACCTTGTATGTTCAGAGTATCATTGTGGGTTATTGTGTGTAGATGGAAAAAGTGCATTTAAGTGCATTTTTCCAAAGCGATTTTACAGCGTGTCAGAAGATCTGAGCAGCTACAAACACTAAATGTTATTTACTACAATTGCACTTGATATATTTCATGATAGCGACATCAACCTCGAAGTATTGAGACTTTTTCTTTAATTAAGTTACAGCCGATATTTTACCCTACAAGAGACTCACATTGTTCACATTTCTTTTTTTTTTTTTTTACTTACATCAGAGATTACAGATCCAAACAGGAGATTTGTTCTAATTTTTGGGTTAATTCATCTACAATCACTTTGTTGAATTTATTTGGCCCAAATTCTGATGACCATGCGTTTTTTTGTAAAACTTTTGAATTTCAGTAAAGGATCCTCCGTTATCTTCAGCAGCGTTGGCGAGAGACAGATCGATCTTCCTATATCTCCTCCAACACATAATTCTGCCCCACATTCGATAATCTGATCAAATGGAAACACTATTTAAAAGCCTCTCATTATTACTGAAATAACTATTAAAATCATAATGATGAGTCTGTACAAAACCAACATGTGTTGTTTTTTGTTTTATATGAGAGTCCGACCGATATTCAGTTTTTGGGGCCGATGCCAATACTGATCTCATGGAGTAAAAAAAAATTCTGATATCGATGCATCAGCCAATATACACTTTTTTTTTTTGCAGAAAACACAAAAATAAGTAATGTAGGCGGGATGTTTTACAGTTAGACAATAACCTTAAAAGGTCTAAAATGACATCAGTGAACTGAAACAGTAAACATCACGTGAAATTTGAAATGTACTGATGATTATAAATCATCCCACGCCTCATTTTCTGCACTGTATTCCTATAACCAAAGCGTTTTCATATGATATCGATAACATCTACACCGATATTGATATTTATGTGATCGGCTGACATGTCAATCAGACTCTTTTTTATTTATTTATTTATTTTTAAACATCTGGAGAACAAATTTTGTAGTTCAGGACACATCTCTGTAAATTAAAATCCTGTTTTGTCTCACATTTTACTTTGCTAAAAAACATATTGGTGGCGTCCCTCATTTGGTTATATTGCCATTTTGAGAATATTTCCATTAATTGTGCAGCCCTGATTGAATATACTTGAAGGTGATGGTGGGGGGGGGGGGCCAAGCTGACACAACTGAGTATGAGCAATTTCCAAAAGCCTCTGCAGAAAATAAACATGCAAAACGCCACATCAACCAGCGTGACCACAGGATATTATCATTAGGAGCATTAAATCAGTGCGTCTCTGTGGAGCTGTCTGCTCTGACACCTGTCATCCTGAGCATCAGAGGCACCACCGGTGGATCTGGTGTCATCTATCACATGGCCTCCTATGGCTCGATGCTAATCATTATAGCTGCTTTGGCTGAAACTAACCCGACGTTAGCGTGTTATTAATGCATAAACAGGTAGCAGACAGCGTGGCCGCCGTGTTTCGCTGAAGATATCTCGGGTTAGCACGGCAGCACTCGTGTTATTTCCAGCCGCTTTGTGCAGCACACATCCTCCTCCTGCCACTCCAGAAGCTAGATACGCTAATTACGAGGCTACGGCTAGCGAAAAGGACAGTGTGGCTGCTCGGGCATCGTTCGCATCCTTACCAAATTGAATTCTTTATTTTGAACTGTAACGCGTTAGCCTCGGGCCCCTGGAGTCCTGGCACCAACGCTGGAAGAGAGCCTAATCCCGAGGCAGGCTTCTGACCAGGTTGTTGTTGATCATCAGCCATCGCGATGGAGGGGTGGTGGGGGAGCTTTAACAAGTAGGCCTCATCCCCGGCTGTGCACTGCACCGGACCCACCGCTGCTGGAGCGGCTCAGTCAGCTAGGACAGCCCGCTGAATCCACCACAGGGCATGGCTACAAACACTGTGATCTGACCCTCGCGAAACGCAAAACAAAACCCCAAAAACACCCGGGAGTACAAAAGGCATTTCGCAGAGATCTCTCCGCTGCCGCAAATAGCACGCCTGCAGCAGCCAGCAGCAGCTACAGACGAGCTGCCTGCGTCAAGTTCCGCACAGGAAGCGGAGAGCAGCCCGGAAGTGCGCGGAGAGTAGGCCTTCATGATAAAAGCACGTCACGAGTAGTCTAATAAGTAATTTGACACTGTACGCAATGTAAAATTGTAAAGTAATCTATTACTTTAAAATGAATGTAACTAGTAATATGTAACATGCCTAACACTTCCTGTAATTAATGTGATTACTAAAACACCACCCACCTCAGTACCGCCAGCACTAATTATAAAATGTCCATGCTCCATTGTTTTCTATGGTACATCTAACACAACCATTATCTTGGGTTACTGGTGAGCTGGAAAGTAACTTAATTAACCAGCTGACAATGCATTTACTATAAACAAGTGAACTACTATAATATGAAATGTGCAAAAGTGCAGAGCAGTCATTAAAGTAATAAACGTTGAGTATGTAAAATGTAAGTAAAATGCAAATATACCACAATGTGAAATAAATTAAATAAGAACTTAAATAATGACATAAATGATTAAACCAGTGGTACTGACCTATCGGTCTGTGAGAATAATAACAAAATATGTTGTTTTCTTTTGTATGATTACCACTGATATAACATATAACACACACTATAAATATATATAGAAAAAAACCTGGCCAATAGCAACCGCTTACATCACTTATCCATTAAATTGTGGCCCTAATCACTTTCATTGGAAGCACACTATTCAGCAATCTTTTAACGGCAAAGTGGAACGATTACAACAAGCAAAAACTTTTGAGTTTACATAAAGGCCCTGGTTTACTGTTTTAAGAAAAAAAATAACATGGCCTTTGAGAAATCAACACAGAGGTGTGCAGGGTAAGGGTTTGAATGAGGTCCAGATAAAACTCCTGGGGGCCTCAACTGACCTCCTTCTCTCCCAATCTGGACACATTTTTGCATTCTAGAATACCACATTTCAATTTATACAAGCCTTGTGTGAGAGAGAGTGTGAGAATGTCAATGGTAAAACAAACAAACAAACAAATAAACAAAAGTACTTCAATTTACTGACCTGCAGAAGTAAGAAAGAAACTAGTTGGAACTTTCCTTGGAATGTAATTAAGAAATTAGCAGGTATATTTATTAACTGTATGCTGGAAAATATCAGAAGGCTATAATTAAATACGCTAATCAAAATTAGTTAAGGATACTGGGATATGGGTGCATATACGCGTGTGCATGGATATGCAATACAAGTCAAATGAACTACACTGCATTATTTTTGGTGGCCAAGAATATTCAGAAAAAACCCCAAATAAAAACTCAAATACACCAAAGAATAAATAGTCAAGTGAGACAGTAAATTAAAGAGATATCCCTCACCAATTCTGAGTAATATTGGAGTCATTTTAAATACAATTTTGAGGTCATTATTTTAGTACTAAAGGGATACGGAAGGGATGTGTAAGGGATAAGAAATCTACCATGTGTTGCTGGGTAATTACCACCTACTGTCCAGAAATGTATAAATGTTTGACCTCTCCTCCTACATTATTCCCCCACTCCTATAAACTGACGACGGCTTTTTTTAAGTAAACACACCCTCGCTCCGTCAGTTCCCATAATTGAATGTCATTTTACACAGACTTTTAATCTGCAGACCCTGACAGGGGATTTAGTTGTTGTGTCCTGCAGCTTGACGCTGGTCTGTGCGCTGCAGTTCCGCTGTCAGCCTGCGGGGGCGCTGTTGCAGGAAGCTGTCTGATCAGATAGTGACAATGACGGGTAAACAGCCAGGCTGATCCCACCTCACCATGTAAACCTGACATCTACCAGCGCCTGTGTGGTATCAATATGTACCTGCGTGTTTCTATCGATTGACTATGTGATCAGACCGAGCTGAGAATCTACACAGCGCGCGCGCACGCACACACACACACACACACACACACACGCACGCACACACACACACACACACACACACACACACACACAGATTGCTCCAAGATGTTTCTTTGCTCATCACACAGCTTACTATTTTTTCCTTCGGCTGAAAACTGAGACACAGCTGGCGGAAAAAATAACCTGAGAGGATGAGCTGGATGCAGACTGTCTGCCGTAGTATATATAAATACAACGTTCAGTTATGTCACATAAGCTAACCTGCAATAAATGACAGGAATCACACAAACATCCAGTTGATTTGAATTATATTTTATTTCTGTTTGGGGTTTTTTTTCCTGTTACAAACAGTTAACATTTGTCAGCTCACCCGCGTCATGGAAATATACATGTGGAAAATGTAAAAGAATGAAGCCACCAGGTCAAGAAAAACAAGACCCACATAAATTCTTCCATCATGACTTATTGTGTGCTGCCATCTGTTGATAGAAACAGGTAATGTTACTCCACTGGTCCGGTGACACCATGCTCATGAAACATAATGCAAGACAGCAATAGACTCGCACACACACACACACACACACACACGGGAAAGGCATTCCTGCAGAATGTTGGATGACCTCTTCAGATGGGAATAACAGGAACAAGAGGGATAATCTAAACGTTGCTGCTTGGTTAGTGTTTGTTTGCGGGGCTGGAAGCCGCTCAGCTCCAGTTGTGTTTGCAGATGCATTTGTTTGATGTCTCTTGACCTGCACCAAGAAGAAGCCACACTCACACATTGTTCACACATGTTGTTGTTTTTTTAATTATGATATTGTGACCTGCTTTGTATTGTGGATAGCTGTCTGAGATTTGTGATAGCATCAGCAAAACTTGGATGGATGAAACCTTACATTTGGTCAGTAATTTTAATTTACGCACACGAAATTATAAAAGAAATGGTCTTATCCAACATTTGAGATACAGGAAGTAACTGAAAACAGAGCACTGGCAGATAAACATTCCCTAATTAATTTAGAATAAGATAAATCCATTAGATCCCCTAGAGCAGTGGTGTCAAACTGATCCAGTAAAGGGTTGATCCAGTAAAGGGCACATCCAATCAGGTGTGTTCTTGCTTGGTTGGAATGAAAACCTGCAGCCACACGGCCCTTTACTGGATCAGTTTGACACCACTGCCCTAGAGCAAACTGGTTGGAATTACCAGGAAGGACACTGGATTCATAAAATTATAATCAAAGGTTATAAATTCCTATAAGCAGTAAATTAAGTTACTTTATTACATTAAAGGATACGTTTCCTCCAACATGAAAATTTGGTTATTATCAACTCACCCCCATGCCGACAGAAAATCCTTGGAAGTTTGGTTGTCCACGAAACATTTCTGCAGCTTCACAGCAAAACAGTGCTTCAGCAGAAGTAGATGGAGACTTGATTTAGAACTGAAAAACAAAAACCTAAAATGGCTCCATACAGTAAGCCCGGTGTAATCGTGAACAAATTCAGCGCAGAGGAAGCTTGTATGCCATTGCACAATGAAAACAGTAGGAGGCATAGTTTTCCCAGGTCTCTATCCTCAGGTAACAATGGAGCCACTGTGGAAACTTTGCACTGCAAAAGAAAGACATCCCCGCTGATGGAGGAGGCAAAGACGCAGAGCAGGGAGAGTGATAGAAACTGAGGTGAGGCAAGGTCTTTGACTCGATGTTGTGCTAAAGTCTGTGCCCGAGTGTATATGTGTTCCCTCTTACCCGCAGGACTCCAAACAGTTCAAAATCTGCAACTAGATCAGTAAGCTACAAAACCTGCCTACAACCAGGCGCTATACTTGGCCTTATCAAAGTACTGACAATTGGGATTCTTATAGTTGTTTTTTTTTTTGCTTTGGTGGCTGTTGATATTGCTAAGACTGCATTTTCAACTGCAGTGAAAACAGTAACACCACAGTGAAACACCAGGAGGAGATGTTTTAAAAAGTTGTCTATTTCTGGTTAAGATAAAGGCTGAATGAAATAAAAACAATTTCACAAATTTGCAGCGCGACTGTTGAGGAAGACATCATTCTCAGACTGAAATCAATAACTTGTTATTCAGGTTAATGATCATGCACAGGTTTGTTTTCCAACACGCTTTAGAGTGATACAGGGGACTGGGCCCCATTTTGAAATTGGATTTAATACAAATTCCTGAAAGATTAAATATCTATAGAGAATAAAGTGGCTGCTAACAGAATTTAATCTCACCCTTGGTATTTATTGCTCTCTACGCTGATGATATTCTTCTTGTAGTTGAGACATAAAGAGACCTGACGAGTATTATTGCTTTATATTGGTATCGTGGTCATACACATTCTCTTTAGGAGAAACTATATGGCAAGAAACATATTTATTTTACATTTTGGTTTATTACCTTTTAACATACACTGATAAACTATCCTCGAAAGTCAGTGGTTGTTGATTGGAAAAGGTTACATGTACGATGTTTACTGTATACGCACCTGCATAAATCTTGTGTTTGATCATCAGTAATACTGATATTTAGCTGTGGTGTTTCCTTTCCTGGGGATTTTTTCCTAAAGAGCAGAGAATAGACACACATCTAACAGTTAGTGAACGTATGAGGAGGGAGCCCTGTGAGGTGATGCATTAGGCATTGATAGTCTACTCCTCATTTTTCTGCTTCTATGCAGAATGTGGACTCCTGTAGGCCAGCTCCGCATCCCCGGGTGGATGGTTTTAACAAACGTTAAAGTGTTCCATTTTCTACTTCCTCTTTCTCTTCTTCTCTGTCTTCTTCTTTTTCTTCTTCTTCTTCTTCAACTCTTTCTACTTCCTCTTCCTTTTCTTCTCTGTCTTCTTTTTCTTCTTCTTCAACTTTTTCTTCTTCTTCTTCTTCTTCTTCTTCATCTTCGTCTTATTTGTCATCTTCTTTATTTTCTTCTTCTTCTTTTTCTTCTTCTTATTCTTGTCCCTCTTCTTCTTCATCCTCCCCTTCTTCTTCTTCTTCTTCTTCTTCATCTTCTAAAATATTTCTGTAGGCCTGTTTCTGCATTTTATTAAGCATGAAATTGTAGCTAAGCATTAGATCAGTTATGTAATGTTGTCATTTACTTAACAGGCAATCGCTTTAATTGTATGCAGATATCTAGTTTTCATTGTTGGTGCTCTTTGATGAATTTGTTTTTCCTCAACATTTAGACACTGCTGAAGATTTCCTTCTCTCTCTCCGTAACGTATCTCACACATCCATCAAACCTTGTCATTTGCTGGCTTGTTAACAACACCGGAGGTGTGGAGCAGTGACACTTCATCTAAATCTCAAGAAAATGTTGTTTCCTTGTTAGTCATTGTTTTCTCACTCTATTTTTGACCTTCGGTTGCTGGCTATTCTGGACTGATTTATTTTACTGTCAATCTCCTGTCACTTCTCATTTGTGCTGGGAGCTCTCATCTCAGCAGTCTTTGCCCTTGCTCATTCCTCCGAATGTTAAGATTTACACAACACTCCTCCCAAACTTGCTGCCATTTTTGTGAGTTTTATCATGCCGAGCGAACAATTTATATTATCGCCCGAATGTAGCCGACTTAGTCCTGAGTCAGGTGTCAGGTGAAAGTTACATTTTGGAGGAAATATCTTGCATTTTTCTGCGCCATCTTTAACAAACATATGCAGGTTATGTTAAGGGTAAATGTTTTATTTTTTATGGCAATTTTATTTTCAATGCTAATATTCTGTACCTTTCTGTGTATTGTAGCTTAACAGAGACAGATGACACACTTACATACATTAATTGCCCTCAAACATGACTTATTTAGTTTGTTGTTTTGATTTCATGACGCGCCTCCTGTAAATCGAGCAGGTCACACGTAAGACTGGCGTTGACCTGAAGCTACCCTCCTCTCTGTTGGTCACGGTGAATGTGGGACAGCGAGGTCACCGTGGTGCAGAGGTCAGTGAGTCTGGCTCTCACGTGCACCGTACGGCCATGGCTGCTCCAATCCTCTTATAACCCCCCACTTCTTACAGCACTCAGGCCAGACTATAAGATCAGCTCACTGTGGTCAGGTCTTATCCCGAAGATACAGTAGATCCTCAGTACAGAGTCACGCCAACAGGTATCAAACACCACAGCCAACCCACTTACCTTTGTATACATATATATATATATATATATATATATATATATAGTAGGCTTGTTTGTGTTGAGATGCGTTTACTGACATATCCTCTAAAGGGCTTTTTTTATAGCTAATTTGCTTCAGGAAATGCTTCAAGATGAACAAAATCCTGTAAATCCTATATCCTATAAATGTAAAATATATTTATTTTTACAGTATTTGTCAGCAAGGATTGGTTGATCAACCAACACAGTGACATCATATGGATGAAGGTGCAATATGTAAGAACTGGCCATCTGTCTCTTCGAAACAATACAGAGATGAGTAATATGTAGGAATTTTTCCAAACATTGAAAAATTGACTCTAAATTAAGTTTATAAAATTATAAGCAGAATGAAGATATAACGGTTTTATTTTTATGTCAAAGCTGTCTTCGTGTTGGGTTGCAGAGATAACAGCTAAAGTTAGCATGCTAACAAGCTAGCCTCGACCCATCCTGTCTCATAACCACTTTGTATCTCTAAAGGGGCATGCTCTGATAGTATAGCCTGCCCCCACGCATAGTTTCAGCCCCGGGCCTGAAACATCCCTTTCCTGGCTGTCCAAAGCTCCCATGGTGTATAAATCAGAACTCCCATGGTAGTCCAGCTAGCTGCACTGAACACTGAGCTAACTAGCTAACAGCAGCTACAGTCATGGATGAATAAAAAATAACGCAGCTAGCGGTTATTCTGGTGAAATGCTGGTTCCTGTATGTTTGGACTATGAATTCAACAGAGGGCCAGTTCTTACATACTGCACCTTTAATGAGACATACTGCTGTTATTATTCATCTTGTAAAATCCTCACTATTCTAACTTAAGTACACAAATGCTCATCTATGACATGTGTTGTTTAAACTGTTAGAAAAGCAACCAGATTTGAAACAATTAATCGATACATTGATTAAGTGCATAAAAAAAAGATTCTTTGTTTCAATCAAGATTTTAGCAAAAGGGCCCAATATCAGAAGGTTCCAGCTATTGAACTGTGAGAATTTATTTTATTATTTTGTGTTTTGAAATGATTTTTTGTTTTCTTTTAATTTTAGGAGTGAAAAAAAGCAATCTGACTCCATGGGTGAGTGAAAGTGGTATGATAAATGCATGTTTTGTATTCCCTTATATCATGTAGACAGCAAATAACAGTCCTAACAGTAACCAAGGGTATTGTCATGTTTCAGTAAATCTGTAAAAGACAAACCTTTCCATGTTGTGTCTCTAGTAAAGAATAGTCATTGTTACTACTGATACCAGATCCCAAAAATAACACTGTTGGAGCTAAAATGTTTAGATACCGTTGTTCATGTTTTCTTTTGCTTTATCAGTTCAGTACCAGGGTGAAATTGGGAGTCCCTGGCTTTGACGTCACTTACACAACCTATCCCAGGCCCGGCTGTTATTGCAGATTTTGTACAGTGTGTTTTTTCTCCTCCTTTTTCTTGGCATCCTGCGGAAGAGCGGATGGGAAATTCTGATGTCATCAACCTTGGCACAGCGGGACAGAGGAGCATGCAGACCCTCAGGGTGCCACGATTTGGTGCCCATGTGTTTGTGCCCCGTAGATGGTGAAATAGATGGTGTGGTGCTGCCCGCCTGTGCTGCACCTGCGTCCCAGCATGCTGATTGATCAGTTTGGTCATGTGGAATGTCACCATCTGCTCCCCAGTCCCACTCACCCCTTCTTGTGTGAATGCCAATCACTGGCAGGAAGATAGTTATTTAAGCCATGTCAAATCAGGCGCATGACGATGAGCAATATGCCAACAACTTGAAATGTGTGTTGCAGGCGTAGTATGCACAACAGCATCTTACAGTAAAAGGACAACCGTGACTTCAGACTGCAGAGGGGTGTATGCTTTCTCTTTGCCCTCATTGGTTTACCACATCAATATATATTTTTTCCTTTGCAGCACATAATTAGATTTTCTGCCACTCACTTAGATATTCTGCAAAAAAAAAAAAGAATTTGATTTTGACTGTTTGAATGTGTTTTTTATACGTTTGCATTTGAAAACGTTCATCTCGTCTCTTTTATTCTTGCGAGCAGCTACTCATTTATTTCTCCTCCATCCACTTTAGTTGCTCTTTTTTGGCCTCTTAATGGCCAACAACGTATCAGGGGGCCATCAGGAGTGACATTCTTCATTGTAGAGCGTCATAACCAATGACATTTCAACCATGGGAAAATAAAGATATGCAAATTTGAGCTCATTAACATTTGCATTACCTGTTTGAATAATCGCGGCCCTGACAAGACCGCAATTAACTAAGATTGATGCAAAGTTCAGGGTTAGGGGACTGTATATATTTGCTCTTGGATCATTTAGCCGAGATGTGTGTGCGCGCGCGCGTGTTTTATTGTGTCAGATAGGAGAACTGATCTCTGTCAGAGGAAAAGGTCATTCAGTAGCCTTGATTATTTGTGAAAATCCTGAATTTTGTTGGCTTCAGACACCTGCGTGGCAGACAGTTCCTCTTTTATAACCTGTACCTTAACTTGAAGAGCAAAATCATCTCAGGATAGACGCTATCCCTTAATGACAGCAAGCAGAAAAGGTCAAAGGAACGTTTGTTGTGAAGAGACTGACCTCCTAACCCAGTTAACAGTAGCGTGAACAGTCAGGATTAGACTTTGACTTTAAGGAAGCTGCACAGACCGCGCAGCTCACCTTCAGACAGATTGGTACTAATAGACAACAGTTTGTTTTTCTGCTCTCAGATCAGGTTTGTCACACTTTCTTCTAACAGAACATGTCTCCTTAGTAGTCCTGTTATTTAAATTACACTTTTTCCACTTTGTACACATAAAATTACAAAAAACTTTCCGAACGTTTCTTGTTTTTAACAAACAAATGACAACTGTTTTTAAAATGCAGTGTAATAAACTGTGCATTAAAGGGGCTCTGTGCACGTTCTCAAGTGCCTCACTGAGTGCTTTGCTGGCAGAGAGCACCAGTCCGCTAAAATAAACTGAAGATGATCATTTACAACATCCCTATGCATCCCGCATTTATTCTTTATTTATTTGCATAACTTGTGGCCGCTGTCACAAAGTAGAGCAGCTGACTTGTATACAGACTCGTTGCTTTATAGTTTCTATGGATATTTAATGACCTTTAAATACACCTACTGTACTGTCTTTTCACATGCTGTTGTAAAGTGCAGTCTTGACCAGTCACCGTTCTTTATTCTCAAACTACCACAAGGGTCTTTGAGAATTTGTTGATTTTGGAGGCCCCTTTGGACAAGAGTGGCAGCGTTCTCCACTGTCAAAACCACAAAAATACGATGTAAAAAATAAAATTAACTAACGAAAAATCTCCTGCTTTTTTTTGCCTGGCCATCGTCCTACTCACTGTAACTTTCGGCAAATGTAGCCACGGGCTCTTACAGTCTTCAGGTGGGCATTGAGGAAAACTAAATAGAAATAGTAAATCTTCTCGCTGATGTTCTTGTTTGCTTACATAGATCATATAGAGGCATCAGTATTAAACCGAGACTGTTTCATGATCAGCTACAAACACTTGTTGTAGCTTTAATTTACTGTGTTTGTTCAGTTGCCGCTGTCCTTGTTCCTGATTGTACGTCTATTTTGAGTAAGTACACTGGGAGCAATGAAAAAGCGGCATTAAATTCCTTGTATGTGTGCCCAGAGAAGCCAATTCTGACTCTGATTAAATGTCATACATTTGAAAATGACAGCTTGTCAAAGACTAAAACCAAAAATAGATGTCATGGACAGGTTCCAAAGTGTTGTCAGTTTGGCCACATTACATGCAGTCCCATTTGGCTTGAGTGTGAACACTGGAGGCTTACTGAGACAATGCGTTTAGGATAAAGACTTTGCAGCCATCTAGGTAGGAATTATTTGATTGGATTGTTGCAAGGTCTCTCTTGCCAGGACAGTGTGGCACACTGCAGGTCGCAGCGTCACGCCAACTGCAGTGTTGTTCTCCTTGCTGCCGAAATTTATGTCACATGCACAGAACGCTCCACAAAAATACAGCTGGTCAGCTGCTTGTGCTGTTTGAACAGCCTCTATGCTGGCTGTGGAAGTGTATTTTAATTGGAGCCGATTTAGCAAGTTCGAATAGGAATTTGTAAGGAAGCAATTATAAATCTGAGTGATTTGTTTGCACATGTAGGAGGTCACCTCCAGTGTGAGCACAAGGGCAGCAGACAGTGGATTTTACCTCACAGGAAGTCTGACTCTTCAGGTGTTTTACGTTCACCCAGACAGGCTAGTGTATAAATAACCTGTAACCCAGTGGCTGGAGGAGCTCGCCACGCCACACGTGCCTATAACTTAAGACTTTGTTCTATTAGTAAATGTAGGCCAGACAGGGGTGTGGTGTCCTCTGTTTACTGGGAACCTCTACCTGTCTAACACAAGTTAATCTTCATGGCGTCACCGGTTGCACTCGGGTGCCGCTGAAGAGGGGTTTCTGAGCGTGCCTGGGTATGATTTTATACAAACATAGGACGTCATAGGAATGGGATGACAGCTGGGCAACAAAATGCACAACCCTCACACTGATGATAGCTTTTTTTTTCTTTCTTTTTTTTTTTTTTTACTCTTTGCTTTGGTGTGGTCAAGGTGGGTTGGTCATGTGTGGGTGGGGAATTCCCCTGATTATTACAAGCGTTTATTATTTTTTCCTTGATGCCATCGTGCTCAAACAGTGTCCTCACAAGTAAACAACACACCAAACACAAAAGAATACACTGGCTTGGTTTGTGAAGTGAATTTTCTCTGATGAAATAGATAAAAAAAGGATGCTCATAACGGTCTGTAACAGGCTTGTAGTACAGTAATAGCATCAACCCCTTGGCCACCCCTCTCTGCCGCCTGGAATGGTCCAGCCCTCATTTGCATAAGTTGTCTGCGGGTAGCTGCATGACCAGCAGGGGTAGGTTAGGGGAAGGAGTGCATGTGGACTACATACACATGAGTAGAGACACGAAGAGGCGAGCTGTGTGTGGACTGTATCGTGAGCCTGGAGTCTTGCACTGAACCAGATAGAGTTATGTACTGTGCTCATCCTGTGTCCGGCACAGGCAACAACTCACTGATGTATTGCTACAACATGAAACCGGTGAGTACATTTTCTTTATGTTTTCATTTCTCTGATTTAAAAAAAAAAAATCCAGAGGGATGCATGGCACTGTGAGTGTGTGTGTTTGGTGAGGATGCTGTTGCACTCTTTTAATTGTCTTCAGAGATGTTGTGATTGTTTCTGTTCGACTCACGCAATTAAGTTTTCCAGCTTCGTCTGTGAGGCGATCGGTGTGATTTCCAAAAATGAAATTATGCGAGATTTCACGCAGCCTGTATAAAAAGTTAAGAGTGTTTTTAATTGCGTTTTTTAGAGTTGATGCACTGCACACATTTGTTGGGAATGTGAGGTTGTTTCATCTGGCTGGTGTGCATGTGTGAATAAGAAGCAGAAGGTGAGAGGAGGTTTATTTTGTGTTGTGTTTTTTTTTTATTTGAGACGTCATGTCTGTAGTTTGTGATGAATGTGTGAATGACGTGAAGCTTATCCTTCCTTACAGGGTTGCAACTTGAGCTGTTCATACAGAAAGACTTTGTGTCACCTTACAAGTTTAAACATCTCTGAGCCTTTTTTTCCTGTTCATCTCTTGGTATACATTTGTCCATTTGACTTGTTCATCAGAATCAAAAAAATGAAACCAAGCTCACATGAGAACATATCACAATAAAAATCTCATTAGCCACAAATCACATGCCATGCAGAGCACCTAAATGAATGCAAACATTCAGTTGGCTACCACTCCGACAGCTCACTCACTTGTGGTTTCATGTTGACAAACCCATGCTTAAAATGCACCGATGAGACTTCCTGTTAAGCACCATGTAGTCAAGCCTCGCAGCAGCAAACATCTTGACATGAAGCAGATTGCTGTTATTTCTATTTGATTTAACCCCGCTATGTTGGAGCAGTCCCTCCACCACTGCAGCCATTATCAAAGGCAGCTTTGATCTCTGTGAGACTAACCATATCCAGACATCGTGGATCACAGAGGCAGAAAATTGGTTGCATGTGGCTGGAGTTGGCCATGGTGGAGCACAGCATAGGTCCTGAATAGCAAGTTGATGTTTCACTCATCTGGCATGATAATGCTGTGTGTATTTACAATAGGAAAAACAGTGCAGATGTTCCGTTCCTTTTTTTGTACACAGTTTTAGAGTAAAATAACTAAAGCACAGGAGGTGACAGATTGCGGAGAAGGGCTTGATTATTTCAGGCCAGTATGGTGATTTCATAGTGTTTGAATTCTCTTCTAGTTGGCGAGATTTTATTTGCCCTCATCATGTGTGATGCCATGATTGATGGTTCTTAAATCAATGCTATGCTAAAAGAGGATGCCATGGTGACGGCCCCTCTCCAGCGGGGGCCAGAGAGGGCGTGCTGGGGCGGGGGTGTGACCATTATTAACGGGTCGCCTGCTATGCTGATGGTAAGGAGGACAATTGGCTTTATCCTCCACCATATGCTGCCCATGGCGGCTCAGACGGGCCCAGTGTCGGCAGGGGCTCCTCTGTTTGGCCTAGCCCACAATCACCATGGGACTCATGCCAGCCAGGGTCATGGCTGCGTGTGTGTGTGTACTTAAGTGCGTGCGTGTGTGTGTGTGTGTGCATGCGTGTGTGTGTGTGTGTGTGTGAGAGAGCATACTCAAGAGAGTCTTTAATAGCCTGCTCTACAGAACTTGTCGTCCGGGTAACTGACACCCCATTGATGCTGCGCAGGGAGGTTTATTTTCATTTCCTGGGGCACATCAAAGCAATCGAGGGATGTGCAGGTGCAGCCCAGACCTCTTGGTGTGTTTGAGTGAGCGAGCATGTGTTGGTGTGTTCTGTGTGCATATGTGCAGTTTCCAGGCTTCGCGCTTTACACTTCTTTTTACACAAAAAACCCAAGGTAACTTAATGTTGAATCTGTTTTCTATTTACTATATTTTGTTCGCTACAGGAGGGGATCATTAGCCCGAGACTCAGCTCTCTGTTGGGTTTCCCTCTGAGGACAAAGTATGAGGAGGCCTGTAATTCAATTTTCTTTGGAAATTGTATCCCAGTCTTCTGAAGCCAGCCGAACCTGATCACGATTAGAGCAGGGATTTCTCATGGTGAATGGTTCCTAAATCCGGATGAGGAGGTGCATGGATCTGCAGCTTATGGATTATCGCAATAGCTCTAAGTGTGCATCAGCTCTCTGCTTTGTTTTCGTAATACTGTTGCTTCAGCTCGCGCACGCAGTATTCACGCTTGTGTCAGTAAGATTGGTCCGAGTGATACAGGCTGCATGGAAAAAATCATTGCTTGTGTTCATTGTGTTTTGACTCAAAGTTGTTTCTCTCCCTTTAGGTTTATGGGCAGTCTCCCACTAATGACGACATCAACCAGAACTCATCCCCACATCCATCCATCAAGGCCCCCAGCAATGTCTTTGCAAGCACCTTCTTCGGTGAGCTCAAATAATCTGAAATGAACATCTATCGCCACGGGGTGGACATCAGTTTAATGAGAACATTTTGCATTGGTTTCACTTTGATGGTATATATATTTATATATATATATATATATATATATATATATATATATATATATATATATATATATATATATATATATAAAAACAGCCATCAAGTTCAAGTTCAACCAATAAATGTGCCCAATTCAGGACACTGATAAGCTGCTTCACCTGATTAGATGTCTTAATGGGAAATTAATTCAGATCGGCTGCATTGCCCTTTTCGCAGTGTATTATTTTATTTTATTATCATTTTGTTTCTCCTTCACCTTAACATCTACATTCCCATTAAGATTCAGAAAACGATTTACAAGGGGATCCTGGCAAAGACAGCAGCACAAAAAGTTTCAGCGAAAGGAACAAAATGCAACAACTTAAAACAAACGGATACCAAAAGGTCGAACAATCCGCCAGTTAAATCAAGACAATGATTTTAGTATATTTTCAAGGTTCAATTTATTTACCTATAATATCATGGACATTTCAGTGCCCCCATCTGAATCAAATAACGCTGATTGCTGAGTATAAGAAATAATAACACGCTGATGTTTAGCAGGTTTAGTGTTTACACCATCTTAGTTTAGTGTATAAGCATGCTGACACTGGCTAATTAATGTTATAAGGGTGATGGGAATGACGTCGGTTTTGGAGAAATTTGTTAGGAAACTAAAGAAGGATCACCAAAGCTATTAAAAGATAAAATTGAAATTAAAGTGAAGGAGACTAAATGTGCTGATTAATAATGGTTTAAAGGCTCTGTGTGTTGGATTTAGGGAATCTATTGGCAAAAATGTCATTTGATATTCATCGTTATGTTTCCAGCAATCACATAATAACCTAAAACTAACTAACATTGTGTTTTAATCACCTGATAATGAGCCTTTTATACTTACAGACAGAATGGAGTATCTCACACAGAGGCCGCCATGTTGCACTGCCATGTTTCCACTGTAGCCAAGAATGGACAAGCAAACTCTAAAGAGCGTGTTTCAGGATTTTTAGCAGTCATTGTAGCGTCTCCTGCATGCTGGGAACGGGAGGGTGAGGAGAGGGGTATTCAGTTGGTTGCAATCCGCAACCTCACCACTAGATGCCACTAAATCCAACACACTAGTCCTTTAATAAGCTCTCAAAAACGATGCATCCCTCCTTACATAAAGGTTGTCACATCAGTTATGTCTGAATTAACATGGCCCAGCCAGTGACTGAGTGATGGGGCTTTATTGTTTCCACATAGACCGCCGTAGAGCTTAATGACGTGACAGGCTGATTGAGATGCTGTTCCAGTGCAGGCTATAACATATCGTTAAATCCATTTTAGAGGGGACGAGCAATTCTCCCGACATCTGGAATGCTGTAAACGGGCTGAACCAGCAGGGCTATGAAGGTGCATTGGGAGCAGCCATCAACCCACCAAACACAGCCGGGGAGCTACAGCAACCTGCCGCTGCCGCACAGTCACCTGGTGAGATTTACCTCCAGGACCTTGGATTTTGACAGCACAGCAATTTTGAACCCCTGTGGATTAAATGTGTGTTTATTTACCGTGCAGGACTACTCCCCGCACTCAGCGATGGCTGCTGATATGAACAGGGGCCTGCCACCAATGTCCACTTTTCACCGAAACAACACAGCACCACGCACTCCGTCGATCAACACCTCAGAGAATTCAACAGGTGAGGGCAAGGAAAGACTGATCATCACTGTTTATTTGAGCTCATATTTGTCTTTTTTTTTTATTGTTTTAACACTGTTGTTTTTCCTTCAGTCTCAGGGAGCCAGAGAAATGTGTCAGGATCACAGACAGGCGATACCTTGGGCAAAGCTCTGGCCTCTGTAAGTATGCAGCACCTTAATCCCATTAGACCGGCTCATCTATGCCGTTCTATGTTCAAACAGTCAGACCAAAGCATAAAACCACGCCCTGAGAGCCCCAGAGCTATAATGCAAAGGGAAAATAGTTGTTCGCCCCTGGCAGTAACAGAGTAGTGCATAATAACAAAGTGCTGCTGGACTTTTTTTTTATTGGCTGCCGCTGACTAGTAAAATGACCAGAATTGATGAGTTTAGTTCAGGTTACGAGCTCTGCTCCAAAGGCTGTGGCAGCGGCAGTAAAACCTTACGCAGAAATGACAAGTTGTGCTTTTAAAATGATCCATGTCCTGCTCCCACTCACGCCCCTCCTCCCCTCTTTCCATGTCTGCCACCAGATTTACTCCCCCGATCACACCAGCAGCAGCTTCCCCTCCAGTTCGTCCACACCGGTGAGGTCTCCGTCCCCGTTGCCAAACGCAACTGAACCTGCAGGTGAAATGAAGTAACATGTCAGAGTGAATTTTATTTACATTCTGTATTTTCCAATTCCTTCATGGACTAATATTATTTTTCCTTCTCTCAGGTACCAACATGTGGCCCCGGAGTTCAGCTCAGGCACCAGTCTCACCACACTATGAGTCTTCACTTATATCACTGGTAAACACCTCATTTGATCACATGCCTGAAGTTTGTCAGATAGAGATAATGGATTGATGTACGGATATCTAAATAAATGATGAATTAGACCCGTTGCAGCTGGTAGCAGCAAATATAATAAGGAATCCGTACTTAAAGATGTGACAGTTGCATTGATCTTGTCAGCTAAAAGCGAAAGCGAGTAGGCCTATTTTCCCCAAATATGAAAATATTCTTATCAGGTTTCAGATAAAAATGTAGACCTTTTGTTAGGGTTAGAATTTTGATAAATTTTTCAAAACTGAGCAAAAAAAAAAAATGCAGATTTTTTAAAGAATAAATTCACTGCTGCAATTCATAAAACACAATGTCCCCTTTTAATGCATTTTACTTAAAGATATAATGGATATGATGTGTAACATTTCTACATTAAAACATCTCAAAATCACTATACCTGTTTTATATTTTTTGTAGCGTTTTGTTCTTACATTATCCCAAATGTTTCCAACAATGTTCAAGCCAAGAGAAATCTGTTCTTTACTGAAGATAATGCTGCGATTCATTTGGTCACCTGTTGCTATAACTTCTGAAAGAGAATCAGAGAGTGAGGACAGCAAACGTGATGCACATGAAACTTTCATTACCTCGTCCGTTAACAGCTCTACCAGGATCACATAGACAGATTTATGTCAGCTTTGGTGATTGTTTAATAGTAAAGACAACAGCTCCCATGATTCCACGCTACTTGCATCTTTGGTTTTGTTTTGACTGAGAGACCTAGATTGGCAGAACTTACCTACAGTGGGTTTAACTTTAGTTTTACATGCACCAATTTTAAGTCTTTGTCTGTTGGTGTTTGCAGTCTCAGGTGGAGGACCGATTGGACAGACTGGACGATGTGATCCACGTCCTGAGGAACCACGCCGTGGGCCCCACAGCCTGTCTGCCAACTGACATCCACGGCCTGCTGAACCAGAACCACCACAGTCACCCTGGGATCTGCCAGCACTCTGCCGCTCACCTGCCACACTCCAGCCATGGTTAATAGCCATTTCTTTGAAGTATTTAATGAAGGACAGGGTAGCATGTGTGGAAATTCCATTTCATGTGTGTGTGTGTGTGTGTGTTTGTGTGTGTGTGTGTGTGGTGTGAGTGTGTGTGTGTGTGTGTGTGTGTGTGTGTGTCTGAGCTGGCATTCAGTTTCAGGAATCTTTTCCGCTCGTCATGACTGCATGTTTTCCTCATGTAAAGGTTGTTGTCCTTGAAATAGGAAACTGAGCACAATGGGAAAGCCTGTCGCCCTTGTATGGAGAGCGTACTGTATGTGCCGACTCTAATTCCACAGTGGGTTGATGGGGGACGCCTGCATCGCGCACTCCCATCCCCGGCATGTTTCCCTTCCAGCAGACCAGGGGATTTTGGCCCAGCTGGAGTGGAAGTATATGCAGGGAAAAAGGGGTTTTTAGTCTAATCCTTTAGGGGGAGGGGGGTATTAAATTCTCTCACTTTTATTTTTCCAAATGATGTGTCTGTTGAAGCATTCCTAAAGAGAATTAGTAGTATGTTTAGGGAGTGTATGGTAGTTTTAAGAGAGGGATTAAGATTGTCTGAGATTAAATTAATTCTGTAGAGCGAGAGATCTACCCGAGAGGGCAGATGTTTGGTCTGTGATTTACTTGTCACTGGTTGGATCTAAGAGTTGTATAATGTATGTAAACTAAGCCAGGCTCGCTGTCTTGTGAACACATGATTCATTTATTTTTTTTGTGTATGTGTATCATAAAGGTTGAGGCTATCAATGTGAACAACAACCACTCAGCCTTCCAGAGCCGCACACAAAATGGCCACCCGTACCCAGCCAGACAGAGGGCCACGCTGCAGCCCATGCAAGCTGGAGGCAGAGGCGAGTTCTCCCTCTCATCTGTCCGCTGCTGCATATATTTCACCTCCCTTAATCCGCACTTTTGACCCTTTGAGCTATCGGAACTGACGAGATGTCACAGTTCTAACGTTTGCTGTGTGTTGTTCGTGATCTCCCGCAGGAGGTCTTGGAGTTCAGGGTAATCTGGATCTGAAGATGGAGAGTGGGGACAGGGAAGAGATGATTCACACCAATCACAGTCACAGCCCTGACAGCCAGAGATCAGATGAGGAGAGTGAATTCAAAACGCACGGAGAGAACAGCGGAGAGAACAGGTAAACAGGCCCACCTCCCGGTTTCCACTAAGTATAGAAAATAAAGACTGTCTCAGCCTCATTGGGCTGACATGTTTCTGGTGTGTGTGATTAATAACCTGCAATGAAAAGAATGAATGAACTGAACTGATTTCAGAATGAAAGTCCCTCACTGAAAAGCAATTATTAGAGCTTTCTTGCGTTTCGGTTTCACCAATTTAAAACGCTGTCAGACCCCCCGCTGTGACGGACAGCTGTGTCCAGCCCAGCCTATTTATCTCTGCCTCGTATTTCTTCTTCATGTTGCATCATTTGCATTGAATTAAAGAAGGAAAAAAGAAGCGCTGTCAGGACAGTAAGGACGTCCATGATAAAATGGGCAGTGCTGTAAAAAGTACCCAGAAGTCATACTTAGAGAAAAGTAAAAGGACAAATATCATGTTAAAATGGTCTTGAATACCTGTACTTAGTTACTTGTGAGGTTAACCAAAAGAAAAAAACACAAGGGGCCCAAAATAAGTAACAGTGTTCTGTAAATGATCCTATTAAATAGCAATTAATCTGCCCATTATATTTCTCTGTTCGTCATTTTCTGTTGATCAACTAGGCTATCGATTAATTAGGAAATTGTTGCAGCTCACTTTGTGACATAGGCTTGGGATCACATTTTTCTGATTCCAGCTTCTTAAATGTGAATATTTTCTGGCTTCATTCGTCCTCTGTGACAGTGAACTGAATAGAATTGGGTTGTGGACAAAGCAAGACATTTGAGGACTTCATCTTTGTCTTTGGGAAACACTGATTTTTCAAATTTTTCACCATTTTCTGACATTTTATAGACCAAAGAACTAATCGACTAATCAGGAAATGAATCATCAGTGAAAAAGAACATATATTGCAGCCTTAATTAGAGTGCATGTCCTGATGTCTGTGGTCTCAGCGGTCACTTTAGGACAGACCTCTTCATGACATCAGCTGTGATGCTCCACTGTATGTTTCCTCTTTATCTTGATCTATAATCTAGTTGATGGATATTGATGCTTTTGTTCGTAGAAGACCCTCCAGCAGCAATTTGACCACTGGACATTTTTTATGTTTCTTGTTCAAACTGTAAAAGCGCATTTCTTTTTTTAATCAGTGGTTACTGACTGAGATTTATTTGTATTTTGATTTTTATGGATTTATAACTGATAAATGTGCACCTGATCACAGTAACTTGTAGTCAGTGTACTGTGTAACGTTTCAGAGAACAATTGAGGACATATCACATGACCTAATAACATGATGTCGGCTCAGTGACCAGCAGAGGGCAGAGGAACACAGTATAACTCAACACAGTTATCATCTGAGTGATCCGCTGAGGCTGTCAGCCGGATCCATATTAGTTTTAACAACCTAAATCTGTTCATTTTTTAAAGATTCAATCAGTAATTGTGTTTTTTCATACCTTGTTGATGTTTTAGTATCCACGAGGATGAAGATCTGAGCCCGGAGCAGAAGGCCGAACGTGAGCGCGAGAGGAGGATGGCCAACAACGCTCGCGAACGTCTCCGTGTGCGGGACATCAACGAGGCTTTCAAGGAGCTGGGTCACATGTGTCAGCTGCACCTGAAGAGTGAAAAGCCCCAGACCAAGCTGCTGGTGCTGCACCAGGCGGTGGCAGTGATCCTCAGCCTGGAACAACAAGTCAGAGGTCAGTCACCACTACTGCATTATTATCATATACAGTGATCACGAAAGGAATGACAACAAATGTTTTTTGTTTGAACAAATGCTTTATCATAATTTAAAAAACTTTTATGTCCTTACAAACATGAAACTTGATATAAAATTTAAATACATATTTATTTTAATTACATTTAGATGGTAGAACTAAATACTGTAGATAAACAGTTTTCACAATATGGTAGCCATTTAAGTTACAGTTAGAATTCTCCTCATATCAATCATTTTTGATGGTTTGACTTTCATTTTCTGAAGTTAAACTTTTTTAAATGCTTTTGGGCAACACTATTACACATTTAGCAGAAATAGTTCTGGTCTGGTTAGTTTCAGGCACAAAAAACACTTGGTTAGGTTTAAGAATAGGTCATGATTTGGCTTAAAATACCTGATTTTGTCGCCCAAGACAGCACTTGAGATGTCCTGAATTCCTGTCATAAATATCCCGTGTTTGCCACCACAAACATGGCAGAAAATTCTACCGAGAAAAAATCTTGAAACGCAGTCATAAACTGTAGTTTAGGATTGAGAGCCTTCTCGCTTAACTCCACCACCAACAACTCCACCTCAAGATACACAAATTTAATTTGAATGTGATGTTTAACTTTAACTGAAAATGCTGAAAGGTGCTAAATGATTGTAATGTGATCGTTACATTACATGAATTGACATGTAGTCATTTGATCTGTTATTATCAAAAATGTGTGATTGCAGCAGCTTAAAATTCCTGCTAACTTTAGCAACGTTTTGTCGATGTATTGAAAATAGACAGCAGCACACTTAAGTTATTATTGTGGCAAATTATGATACACAAAGGAAATAATGGCAGAGAAATCATCAGCAGAAGCGAAATTCACGAGATATTTTCCTGCAGTTTCCTCAGAACTGAAATGTCTAAATCTGTAATACACACGGGATGGAAATGAATAACATCCATGTTCTACCAGACGTCTTCAGTCTCTTTATTTAGTAAAATAATAACCTATTGTTTGTCGAATCCCGCAGAGAGGAACCTGAACCCGAAGGCGGCATGTCTGCGGAGGAGAGAGGAAGAGAAGGCGTCTGCAGTCATGACGGATCCGCAGTCCATGCACCTCGCTTTCCATCCCAGTCTGACAGACCCAGCAAACCCCATGGGCCACATCTGAGCATCTGATAGGGACTTCATCAGACATAGAATCAGGTATGTGACATTTACTTGCACTTTTTTTTTTTTTTTTTTTTTATGCAATAATAATATTAACATTAAAGGTCTTATATTGCCATCATCTCTGACGCCACTGTGTCTTTGTTGTCCAGATGTTGATTGAAGAACATCCCAGGAGCATCCAGCTGTTTTTGGACATCCAGCGTTTTCTTCTGAATTCGGACCAGACCCGCGGAGAGGCCGACCTCTCTGTCTGTAAAGTGTGATGCAGTTGAACAATCATCTCCTCGCTTCCCGAAACAGACTTCTAACTTTGTGCCTAAACTTACTTGTAACAGACAAATGCATTGTAAGCTGCAGATGTTTTGTACATATTTTGTATATTTATTGATTATCCGTCCGTTTGAATATATCTGAACAGTAGTGACAGGGTCTCATCTGCAGAACCAGATATGTTTCCGACTGACTTTTACAGTGTATCACTATTTAAACAAGTACACTCGTGACTTCCACCGAGCTCAGAGGACTGACATTCCCACATTTGTGTGTTCAGATTTAATTTGTCCTGTAGTGTGTGTGTGTGTGTGTGTGTGTGTGTGTGTGTGTGTGTGTGTGTGTGTGTGTGTGTGTGCTTGAGCTGCTGTGTGAGAGTGTGTGTTGCAGGAGTTTGACCATTCTGTGAATGAACAGATCTCCAAGAATGTTCTTTAACATCATCTGTTGTTTGTATATTTGTTACAGATTTGTGTTATAGCACTGTAACTGCACTGGTGGACAGGATCCCTCTTTCTTCTTCTCAGTGTTGCTCTTCAGATGTAGTCGAAGCTCTTTGCATGTTTGAGTTTTTAAATGGGAGATTTCAGCTTTTTATGTAACTTATCTTTTATACAAATATTGTGAATTTCATAATGTCTCTATTTACTTTTATCACTCTAATTTTACACAGGAAAAGCCCTTTTTGTGCAGTTTGTCTAGATGTAGCCACATTTCATGCTCTGAGCAATCCAGTATTACAGAATAATTGATGTCTTTGTTTGCATATCACACTGCTGAACAAATAATAAATAATAATCAGAAATACTCCTATCATAACATGTACAGTATGTGTACAGTTTGAAGTAGCCTACAGGCATGTGTCAAAATGATAATGTAGCAATAAATGTCTTTTTTCAAATAGTTTGAGTCCATTCCTTCTGTATTATTTTCTAGTGGGATAAAGCGCACTCAGCTGCTGTATATACAGTACTAAAGACATTTGCTTAAGTAAAACTACCAATACAACAATACAGCTACTCCATACAAGCAGACAAAGTCCTACATTCTTAAGTAACACTACAAGGGAATTAGCACGATGAAACTTTCCAGGTTGATTACTTACATTAACACCATTTTTTTTATTACAAGTTTTCTAAAATGTTGTGTTTAAATGTGGTAAATGAAGCATTCTTGAATTAAATGTGCATACATTTCCAGAACATTAGATGAAGCCATGTTCAAATTTTGATAAGATATTAGAGTTGAAGGTCTTTGCACCGGGAATGTTTTTGTTTTTTAATTTTCTACCAGCGCAAAAGTCAGAAAATAGTTTCGTGAGCCATAAAACAATCCATAATTGCCATGTTTTTTAAAGAATAAATTGCTATGTGAATCTGGCTTTGTACAAACCTCTCTGTAAAAACCTTCAGAATGTATGTAGGAATAAAACTGAAAAGTTTGTTGAATGAAGAGTCAAAGAAACTGAAGTGGAGATTTCTGGCTCAGCGTATAAAAAAAAAACCCAAACCTCTAAAATTGTATGTTTAATTCGGCCAATTACACCACATAATTAAATTAATGTTAATTTGGATACATTTCAAGAACAGACATCTGGACTAAAATAAATCCTGATTGTGTATGTTGGATGTTTGCTTTCTGAAAGAAGTTCAAACTAGTACAACTGGTCCAGGAGCATGTTTTGTAGTTGTCTTATTTTAGAACAGTTTATTGAATTAAAAGAAGCCTAAATACATAGTAGGATGGAAGGAAGTATAAAGTCACAGAAAATGGAAACACTTAAGTCAAGTACTAGTACCTTGAAACTATTTAAGCATAATACTTGTGCAAATGTACTACATTTCATCACCGGTAAAAAAAAAATTAAAAAAAATGGTTATGTAAATGTAAGTATTTCTCATGCAGAATCAAGGAAAAGCAAGTCAAAATCAGGGAGGACCATGTGTTTATAGAGGAGATTAAGTAAAGATTACTAACAATTAACAGGTAAGTATGGTTTGTTGTAGATAATTGCAAGTAAAGGTTACTTGAGTACTCTTGATGAGAACAATTCTTCTTTTTTTCCAGTGCAGTTTTAGCTCATTTAAATAAAGGGGTAGGCTAAAAGTTACTTTTCCACCCCTGTCTTGCAAAAATGTTAGCAGGAACAAGAAGCAACAACGTGACTGAGGGAAGAGGCAGAGGGAAATCCAGTAGAAACCACAAATATGTTACAGCCTTGTTGGCTCCTGTTATGCCAAGAGCCTCCTTCCACCCTCTGACTGTCTGTCTGACACTTCATTATCACAACATAACGCCGTGACGAATGGACTGATTGTTCTAATCGTTTTTAGTGTGCAATAAATTAATGTATTCCATAAGCAGCACTGACGAGCAGCAGTCATATGGTTTGAATGTCTGACTCGGAGGAGTCAGTGAACGCCTCCCTTGCTGAGTGATCGTGTCCGGGCGGAGGCAGGACGCTGTGAGCGGACACAGGAGGAGGAGGAGGAGGAGGTGGAGGACTCTGTTCAACACTCAGACTGGACACACAGCGGGTAAGTTTCAGCTCTGATCGATGTCTTTATATCTAATGTTTCCTTAAAGTTAGAAACACGGTGTTTGCTTCTGTCGCGGCTTGTTGTGTCTCTGCGGCGTGTTCACTTCAGGGACCTTAACGTAAACTTTCTCCCAGCTTCACTTCTTCTCTCGGTATGTTGCGTTCCTCCTGTAACAGCCTACTACACTTGGACTGATGGGAACCCTGTCAGCGTTTATGTTACTTAATCTAATGTACTGTTTCCTGACTGTGAACTATTTATTAAAAGTTGAACAGTGTAGGTGAGGTGAAGTCATCACATACAACTGGATGAGCTCAAATACGCAGAAAAGCAGTCAACTTGTTCCTGTCTGGAGTTCATTGATGACTTGAATGTTACACATTAGTAAAGTGTTACTGAAGTTAAGAAAAAGCAAAGAAGAGTGATGTAAAAACAAAAAGAAATCTGTAGGAATAGGAGCCACTCTCCAATAAAGCAGCCAGTAGAGGATTTAGGGGCTCTAATTAATTGTGTTATTTAAGGTTAATTATCAGTCCCTGTTTCATACTAATGCAAAGATTTAGGTTGCCAGGTTTAAAAGGCGTCCCTTAGTGTTGAAAAGTGGTGGTGGGGATCTAAGGGCTCAGATGAAAAGGTTTAATCAACATGTGCAATTTAAGGCAAAGTAACAGGCAGGCATGAATATTTACATGGTCAGCTCAGTAGCTGGCTTCAACAAGGATATAACCACTGCCGGCTCCTCAGTGGTGTTAATTTGGCCCTTTATCCTGCGCCATATTTTTCTTGGCAGCCTGAGCACTATAAGCTGAATGCCTTTTAGTTCCATTATATCAGAGAGGAAGCACACATCTAAAAAAAAATCTGTGACTCACACCAAAACAATCTAGATGGTCAAATATCACTACAGGTAAGAGGTAAAATCTGTATTTTTTATTTTGCGGTGAACTGTCCCTTTAAACTGACTTCTCGACCAAATACCTTTTGTGAGGGTAGCCAAAGTTTATAAACATTGACTTATAAAGCTGGTAATGAATGGATTTGGGGGGTTAAATTGACGCATTTAAGAGTTGTAATGTTGGTGGGTTTCCCACAACCTGGCAACGCAAAAGTTATTCTTGTTAATGAATAATGACTAGTTTTGGGAAGAAATTCTATCAGAAGAGAAAGATCTTTATTGAATGTTTTTTTAATATGCCTAAGCAAACTAGATAAACCCTCTCTTCTTGTTCATGACTGAATACACTGAATAAACAAACTGACCTTAAAGGGCGACACGGTTTCATGCTGTTTTACTTTGTTTATATTTAGCGGACCCTGCCACCCTTTCTAGCTTTGAACACTGTTCTGGATGCCTTATTTTCCTCTGACAACAGCTTGTTTATTCAGTTATGGGAAACATACATATTACTTCATTAATATTGTAAATATAACATATCTGAGTTTGAATTTCTTCTGCAAAACTACATAGTGGCCCAAACACAACCATGATATTAAAGCCTTATCATAAAAAATCTGAGACTTATATAATTTATTAGAATTATTATCATACTTCATTGTTATAAATTAGCTTCAATCTGTTGTCTTATCAGTTAAAGTGACCGCTCTCAGGATGGCACTCTGAGGAAGACACCGTTTTGTCTGCTGCACAACACCTCTTGTGTTCTTGTGTTTCAGCCTCACAGTAACACATTTGTTGACAATCGTCTTCCTCGAGTGTTGCGCCATGAGGTGGGTGACGACACCTCGGAGACCTCGGTCACTCAGTCGTAGTCGTCATGCAGTTGGCTCAGCTTTGGCTGTACAATAGTACACTGTCATGAGCACACAGAAGGAGCTGTTTTCATTGCACAGCAATATCAGGCTCTTGTCAGTGTCTATTTATTCTGTCTTTTACATCGGCTGAGTGGCTGAGTGCAGCTGTGTGAGGAGCTGTCTGTCACTCTGTCCCGGTGTGGCTCTGACCCAGCTCCTCTGTTGTGTAAACACCAACTTCAGCTTGACCAACCTGACGCCTCAGTCCTCAGTTCCCATGCGGTGTCAGTCTTCTTTAGTCTCATTTTTAACACACTGGTTTATGTTTCCACAGTCCCGATGGAGTCTCACAGACTGAGCATTGTGCAGCAGCACAGTCCCAGAAGCAACCAGGAGAACTTCTTTGGAGTCAGAGTTGCGGTCCAAGGGATCAAAGGTCAACCCTACGTGGTTCTGAACAGTTCTGGCCAGGAGAGCCACCGGGACATCTCTGTGATCACTCACCAGTCGGGGTACAATCCAGGCATGGTGAGGACGTCTGTGGATGAAAGACAGTCTCCCTCTGAGTCACAGAGGACTGCAGCCTCCTCCGTGTTTCATTATCAGAAACACCCTGAGATTCTGAGACCTTATGACCCTGAGAGTAATGACCTGAACCGAGTCGTTCCTCCACCAGCCTCTTCAGTCGCTCAACCAGGACACACCGACCTTCCTCCTAATGTGAACAAACCCAGGATCCCCCTGCCTGCAGAGAGCCTGGAGGTCGATCAGAGTGAGGTGGCTCAGACTAAGACACCTCCTTCAGGTCGACACCTCCCGGGAAGGTCCCCAAACTCAGTGGATACAGACTCCATCGTATCTGTAGGGAAGCTAATAAGCCAGTTCAACAACAGCCAGCGGAGGGGAAGGGGTGGCCCGAGGAACAGGCTGGATCCGGAGCAGTGTCGGAGGTCACGCAGCGCGGACAGCGGTCGAACTTCAGACTCATCGTCTTCGTCCACTTCCTCCAGCAGAGCCTCGTCTCTGAAGGCCATCAGGGGTGAGACCCCAGGTGGGATATATCCTCCAGGGTCAGCCAGGGCAAGACTCCTCAGCGGAGAGGTCTCTTTGGCAAGCAGGAGGGAGGAGAACAAGCCCAGCACACTGCTTAGAGGACAAAATGGAAAAGACACTAAGGCACCTCCGATGTCTCCACATGCTGCTAAACTGCTCCACAGATCAGAGAAACCCTCCATCTCTAGTAGTGACCAGACTGATGACTCTGATGAAAGAGACATGCAGGTAATGAGATTTGCACCTGGGCACAGCTTTAACTTAAAAGAGTGTATTTATCGGCTGTATGTTCTCTAACCAGGTCACCCCTGATCTTCTGAAAGGACAGCAAGAAGTCTCAGTAGATCCACCTGAAGACACAGCAAAACAGATACTGTTTACTTACCTCAAGGACGGGTAAGTGTCCGTCAACACTGAGCACTTTAAATTAAAGGACATTTTGGGAATTATGGCTTTCTTGCTCTTACTGAGGGTAAATTTGAAGATTGATACAACTCATAACTGCACCTAAAATAGGAAGCTATAACCAGCCACCGGTTAGCTTAGCTTAGCTTAGCATACAAAGCAAGGCACCTTCAGTTGTGTTGGACCTTTTGAACACAGAGACAATTTAAGGTACTTAAACAATGCTTTAGAACAACTTTCAACAACATAATAAACAGCAAAATAAAACTGTAATCTTACTCAAGGCAACGGTGGGTTTCATTTGGTCGTCTGTCAGAGAAAGTCGTGAGTGAGGGAGGAAGTCGGCGAACGAGAGCTTTAAAACATCACCTTGTACGTGAACATTTTTTACCTGAGCCTCATAGATAGATTCTCATCATCAGTGGTGGTTTATTAGCAGTGAAAACAACAACACTCCTGATCCCACACTACTTCCGTCTTCTGTTTTGTTAAAGTTAAGCTAAATTCGCTGTAACACAGACTGACAGGTATCCATGCTCTAATCTAACTCTTTCATAACACTAAAGCAAACCATTTCAGAAAATGCTGAGCTATCTTTAAAACGGCTCGATGAATGAACTGTCCTGTCTTTCTCTTATTTTTTTAACCTCCAGCCACCTTTTGGTGATGAGCCTGTGGATGTGTTCATGTAGGGTTCATAGTCAGATAAGGAGGTGCTGCTCCAGCTGTGTGAGCTCAGGCAACAGACAGGAATGCTGAGAATGAACTCTTTTCCACTGATAAAATAATTCCTTCACACGGAAGGTTTTAAAATCCAGTGCGTGCTGGAGAACAAATTGTTCTGCCGTGTTTTTATTTAGCAGCTGACTCAGTTTGATTCTGCCTTTACACTCTCTGTACTGTCAGTGTGCTAGTGAAGTGTTGTCTTTCTTCTCAGGACGACGGATGACGACTCCACCACTCAGAGGAAAGTCAGCCAGCTGCTTGAAAAGGTCAACAAGGTCTGCAGAAAATGTGGAGGAGAATGTGTGTGTTGGGGAGAGATGTCTGCCAGTGTTGATCCCTGTTAAACAATATCTTATTGATGATACTGTGTTGTTTGACATCTCCTTCTGTAGGACTGTGTGGTTGAGGTGGCGCTTTTGCAGGAGAAACAGGCGGCGCTGGAGAACGAAGTGTCCGAATTGAAGCAACAACTGGAAACCGAGATGAAGGTGCAGTGCGATCACATCCTGCTGATTCACCTCCAAAACATTCACTTCCTGTTCCTGTGACTGATGACGTTCCTTTGTGTTGTTGCATTGTGCAGAATGAAAAGACTCTGGCCAAAGCTTGTGAGAAGGCCAGAACAGAGAAGAAGAAACTTCAGGAAGAGTTGTCCAGAAGTCAGGAGGAGCTCTTTAAACTCAGGGACAGACTCAAAGACATCGAAGAAGAGCTTCAGTCTACCAAACAGGAGTAAGGGTCCGACGTCCTCATCATTCAGCAAAGCTCACAATCAAAGCGAGCTGTGTAAAAAACAGGCAAATCATACCTAAAAGAGGGCTGTAAAAGAGAAAAGAAACAGTCTGACACTACCTGTCTCTCAAATGGGGTGATGCGTAAGATACAGCCAGAATTTTAGCTAAAAACATTTTAAAATCATCATTAGAGGGTGAAGAAACAGAAGTCTACGGTGTTTTAGTGGGGCCTACTGGAGTTAGCATGCTAACCAGCTAGCCCTGCCTTTGTCCCTCAAAAGGCGATAGTCTGGGGACCTCGGTAGTTTCAGCGAGCAGCTAGTTCGCTCTATAGTCTAATAAGTAAACAAAGTATTGTCAGAAAATGTCATGAAAGGAAATATCTATACACCTATTTTACTACCAAAGAGAAAAATACAACTGTATATATATATTTTTCAGCTAATTGAAGTTGCGGCTTCAAGGACAGCACATGGGTTTCTATCAGGATTCAACAAATTAATTAGCGAGCTTCAGGTGCGATGCTAGGTGGGTTTGTTACCTTTAGGACAAAGCCAGGCTAGCTGTTTCCACCTCTGTCTGTTGTTAATGCTAAGCTAACTAGCTGCTGGATGTAGCTTCATATTTATTGTACAGTTGTGAGAGTGGTATTGATTGTGCCCACCTTTCAGTGAATAAGCATACACCCTCAAACGTTGAACTATTAATTTAAGTGATTCCAATAGAAAATATAGTTAGATGTTTCCAATGAACACCAAATTTAATAGATTTGAAACGCAGAACTAAGCTTAACTTCAGCTCAATGCCGTGTTGCACCTTTCTTTAACTGAGCTTCTGCTCACACTGTGAGGTCGTTCAAGTGAACTTTGATGAATGATCTGATGAAAGTCATTCGACCACGCACAGAGTCACATACCATTTGGATTAAGAGTGCAGAGATCGTTTTTTGTTATCTCGTCCCATCCTGCATCTTTCTAAAACTTTAAAGCGGGCCTCTTTCTTTGATATAAAATATAAATCTGTCTTTCATGCATATTTGTCCAATGTTGTCAGGCTGAATCAGATGAAGGCAGAGAGAGCGAGATCTAAGACGGAGATGAAAGACCTTCAGCTACAGCTCTCGGAGATGCACGATGAGCTGGACCAAGCCAAGAAGGCCGAGGTGATAAATACAGAGAAAGAGGTCCTTCTGAAGGTAAATGAAACCACATGAACAAGACACACTTCACAAATCAACAGCAGCTGTACGGCTCCTTCACTGGGTTCTGATTGATGTTTGGCAGGATATGGCGCAGCTGCGTGTGGAGTTTCAGGAGGTGCTGCAGGTGAAGGAGGAGCAGGAGGAGGTGCTGCACCGCAGGGAGAGGGAGCTCGGTGCCCTGAAGGGGGCGCTCAAAGAGGAGGTGGAGACTCACGACAGCTACATGGCGGCCCTGAAGGAGGAGTACGAAAATGAGCTTGAAAAGCTGCTCAGGGACTTAGATCTGGCTAAAGAGGTAACAGAGAATACCCACATTTCTATGTTGTATCAGACATCGCTGTGTTGGTGTCGTTTCTACAACAACATAATTCATGTTACCCCAGGACAATCTTTAGAGCTGACCAAATTGTAAAAGAAGTTCTCATAGGGAGTGGATTGAATGGGTCAAGTGCATGACTTTAACTTTAAGACTGTGTTGAGCCTCAACCTAGAATGTTTTTTTCAGCCGCTTTAAAACAATGTGCAGCTGAGTGCCTTTTCTGAGGATTCAGAAAGTTATAGTCATAGTTTATGAAGTATATCTAAACAAATGTTTTAAATCTTACAGCCACTGAGATGTGCTCAAACTCTGGTTAAGCAGGTGTGAGTGGTTTATAATTTATAAAGGGCTGTCGAGTTTGATATTGGATTAGGTTTGATTGAATTAAAGGGAACTGTTGGACCTTGACAGAGGTATGCGCTCTACTGAGTGCCATTGTGGTTTTTAGACCAAGCTGACTTATTATTTTTACTATGTTTTTTTCCGTCAGTTTGGTCAGGCTCAGGGAAATATCATGTTTGGGGTTGAAATAGACCCTTTCACATTTTCCCAGGTCACACAGCTATAAAATTACAGAAACCTGATCCGTTGCGATGACGATCCTGGAGCAACATTAATCACCAACACAGCGATATGAGATCGTGCCATTTCTACTGTTTCTTATTCTCAAAAGCTACAACTTTTTTTCCCCCACCTTTCATGTTTACCATGCACGATTTCGTCCTCTCTTCCAGAACAATGCTCTGCTGGGCAAAGAGAGGGTCGACGCAGAGGAGGAGACGGGCGCAGCCAAGGTGCAGTTGAGGGAGCTGAGCCAGGAGAGAGATAAGCTGAGAGAGAAGGTGCAGGAGCAGAGCAGCAAGGTGGATCAGCTGAGTCAGGCCATCCAGGAGTGTAAGACCACAGAGAGACTGCTGGAGCAGAGAGCAAAGCAGCTGGAGGTGGGAAACGGGAGCAAATTCCTGATTTACTTGATCTGCTTTCTCGATGTTTCTTGATTTCCTCTGTATTTTCTCCTTGTTTCTACAGAGGGAAAAGCAGCAGGTTGAGGAGGCGCTGAAAGACGTGAGGAGGAACGAGGAGGAGATGTGTCAGTCCAACCAGTCGCTGCTCACTCGCCTGGAGGACGTGCAGGTAAAGCGAAGCTGCTGTTAGCATTAAACGCGTAAGCTTTAGTGTCCGATTGACAGCTGCTCACCATTAACCAGCACCGTCCGATGTGTCGCGCCTCTGTGAAATGTCGTAATATAGTCATGAGTCACTTTTTCAGCCCTAATTGAAGATCACAGACTCCCCTTTTCTTTGTTTTGTTTCCAGAGTAAGCTGACCAAGCTAAATCATGAGCACAGGGACCTGAAGGAGAAGCTTAAGGAGGAGAGAAAACAGATAGAGGAGCTGTGGAACGCAAAGACTGAACTGGAGGATGAGAGGAGGCTGCAGGACAGGACAGTGGAGCAACTGCAGAGAAAGGTGAGGAGTGGACCGAGGTTTTTTTTTTTAAGTCAAAGGAGACCTGAAAAATCTGTTTTCTTAACCCTGAAGCCGCATGAGATCATCAGAAACAGCTGATGTTTCTTAGGCTGGGTTTGGATGAACTATGACATACGTCCTTACACCTAAAGAGGTCCACTTATCTCACTGTAGACGCTCTTTGTGTATCTTAGATGAATAGCATCATGGAGGAGTGCGAGGCGTCCACAGATGTACTTCAGAACCAGGTCGATGAGGCCAGAGAGAGGAGTCAGAGGGAGTTGGACGAGCTGCGGAGACAGCTGCAGGAAAAGGGAGCAGAGCTGGAGAAATCCCGACTGGCCGCCAAAAAGCTGCAGGAAGAGGTGTGGTGCTCATTGTCTGTCTGATTCATTAGAATGTGGGATCAACTGTCTTAGTCACAGAGAAAATAAAAGTCGACATGAGGATGGAAAAGGAGTTATGTCCCTTTGTTTCAGTGTTTTTTTTCAAGTTTTGAAAATGTTTCTGTGAGATGAAACAGAAACATAAAAGTGTCGTCTCAGAGATGATTAATTCCGCATTTGTTTAATAATGTCTGACTGATCGTGGCATGTTACCTTATCTTGTGGCGTGTGTTTGTTCTGTACTCTGTTCTTCGTCCAGCTGCTTCCTCTGGAGGAGGATCTGCACCGGTGTCACAGGGAGCAGCAGGAGGCCCTGCAGAGGGGCCGGCAGCTGGAGCAGAAGGTGGAGGAGCTGGAGGAGAGGAACGCAGGCACAGTGGGGGAGAGAGAGCGACAGGTCAAACTCATGGAGGTAAACGCCTCTGGAACCTTAACTAGGGAAACTTGTGGAGCTGAAGGTTGTACTCCACCAATTTAGTATTGACCTTTCACAGTCAATCAATGTTCTTTCAAGAGGTGGAATAAAAAAATATGTAGTTGAAATTGATGCTGAAGCAGAGACATTCTTGTATGGATCAAACTCATTGACTGTGTGTGAAATATGGATGGGGTTCCAGATCGCCAATGCATTGAAGCTGCATTCTTTCTAATGGCCTCTAGAGGGCAACTCCACTGGTTTCAGAAAGAAGACTGATCATATGTAAGCTTATGAGACAATAACCTTCCTTCTCAGCTGATTTCTTAACTGAGTAAACAGTTTCTTAATTAGTTTATAATCTCAGTCTCCACCCTCTCAATGTATTTGATCACGTCTGGCTCTTAAAACAAGACCCCGATGGCCTTGATGCCGATTTGATGATAACAATAATCCACAAACCACAGAGTGATATCAGGGTGATTTTACACTGGATCTTAAATTTCCTTTAATACAACTGGTTCGTCTCATTGGACCATCTCAGTCCCATTTTGAAATGCAAGGCGTCTTTCATAGATTTGTACTCTCTAAACTCCAGCTTGGAGACTTTGGAAAACCTCCATTAAGAGTCGCAGAAGACATTATACATCCGTATAATGAGGCTGGAGGTCAGGTCAGCAGAGCTGAATATCTCACAGTGGATCTCGTCCTTTAATTACAGTTTGAAAATATAAATCTTTCAAAAGTCCATAATAATGTGTTCAGATGCTCTCTGACATGACACACTGTACACATGTTTACTGAAAAGCTACCATCCTAAAATGATGATCATCGGGAGCTGTGAATTAGAAAGTGAACTCACTCTGGGTCGAACACACCTCAGGCTGCTATCACATGTTTTGAGGTGTTTATTTGTTCAGGGGCCAGTGTTTGCACTCAGTTGTTCCTGTAAACTATAAGGGCACTGCAAAGAGCCGTGGCCAAAACATCTCACAGCTCAGCACTGTTTGCCTTGCTGATGACAAAACATTACACAGTGTCACCAGTATTCACACTGTTGACACTGCGTATCGACCGAGGAAGCCGGTATTTACTGTACAAAGTTATCAGACCTGTCTGGGTGTTCTCGGGAATCTTCTTTCACTCTTTTCAGTTTCAAAACTCTCACATCCACTCAGCAGTGAACAAATGCATAACATCTTTACTTATTTGTGGTTATTATCTTTGTATTTTTCTTCATGTATTGTTTTTTTTTTTTTTTTTTTTAACCTTCAAGGTTTAGATTCATCTTGTCCTATGTGCTGGTAACACGACAGAGCAAGGCAATATATGTTAACTTGACTCGTTGTTCTGACACGTTTTTCCTCTCCTCTCAGGGACGTATCAATCAGCTAGAAGAAGATCTTAATGACGAGCGCGGCAGTGCTGACCGCCTGATGGAACGATTAGACAAAACCAAAACGCAGGCAGGTTTACTCTCTCACTGTCTTTGCTTTTCTTCTACACAAACTCTCATTTTGTGTTTGGTGATGTTCATACATTTCCCAGATGGTGAAGAGATTAAATTATTCCCTGTCATAAATTCGAACACCCAGCCCTACATCTGTTGCCATCATAAACAGATTTAGGGCTGAGTGCTCAAATTTCCCCTCAGACACAGAAAGCTGCTGCTTGGTGTTTCCAGGCCCGGCTGTGAAGCAAGTTTTGTTTTTCTTTCTCAACGTTCACATTGCCCTGAAATATGACTGAACAGCTCCGCCATCATATATGTCTCTGATGTCACCATACGAGACTTGCATCCTCAGCGGGGCTGTAAAGTAGGCCACCATTCATGGGAGCAAAGCGGTGCAGACTAATTGACACAAAACACAGTTTTGGGTGCAGTGCAAAAACAAAAAACAGCAAACTATTGTGAGCAGCTATTCACACTCCCTTCTCTGGGCCTCTGGATGTTATTAGAGAGGAAAGAGCCTTCAGATCCAATGTGGCTGGTCAGACCAGACAGCATTTCCTCTGAGTTTAGGAGTTAAGCTGAGAACTTCTCATTTAACCTGAATGTGCCTTTGAATGGGCGGTGTCCTTTTAATATGGATGGCCCTGTTTTCAGTCAATATGGAAGGCAGAAACTGAAAGTACAAGCCCATATTTATATAGTTAGAAATAAGCATAAGGAAATAGTTAGTGGTTTAGTGTCCGCATAAACATTTACATCATGCATTATATTATATAGCAATCTTATAACATTATATTACTAACAATATAGATTGTTAATACAGATGTATCAATGTTTAAGCAGCATTTTAGCTACTATATATATATACATATATATATATATATATATATATATATATATATATATATACATATATATATATATATATATATATATATACTTATATATATATATATATATACATATATATATAAAAGTTGTTTAAATGAAACCGTCTGTAAAGTTTAGAGGGAAAGTATCTGCAATATGACAAGAGGCTCCAACCACACACTGTTTTTTGTATGAACTCATAACACAAAAAGTTTGAAAAGCACTGGTTAAATCTTTTCTCTACTGTAACTACAGCTGTCAGGGAAATGTAGTTGAGTGAAAAAGTACAATATTTCTCTCTGAAGTGTAGTTGAGTAGAGGTATAGGTAGCATTAAAATGAAAAAAACGCTTGAGTAAATGTACTAAGTTACTTTCCACCACTGCTGAATGTTTAAGCTTGGTTCTCCCCTCTGTTGGTTGTGTGACAGATGGATCAGATGAGGAACGAGCTGATGCAGGAGAGAGCAGCCAGGCAGGACCTGGAGTGTGACAAGACGAGCCTGGAGAGACAGGTACTGACCCCTGAGGCAGGTACTGAGACAGGTACTGACCCCTTAAACAATTCAGGATGAACTTGATAATTGCAGGCCCGAGAAAGGCCCTGCTGACCCATGAGGCAGGTACTGACCCCTGACCTCACACAGTGCTTTAAAATATAAAACTATGCATAGATATGTACACATTACTCTCTGATGCCATTAAAATGTTTGTGTAAACCTACTTAAATCTGTGATGTGGAATATTATTCGGCCTTGAACAACCTGCATCGTTTACATCCGTGTTCACTAGTTTTGTTCTTCCCTGCCTTTTCTGGCACAACGCTTTATTTCTTGAATGACGTGTGTCCTCACGTTCTTGCCCGTAAACAAACAAAACAGGAATGGCACTCATTAAAACATTCATTCATAGCACTACTGCTCGTAGAACAATGCCTCTACGGCACCTTTCAAGTTTGCCTAATTAATAACAGTTATGACTGTTTCATTTCCTCCATCAGAATAAAGACCTGAAGAGCCGAGTGACTCATCTTGAAGGATCTCAGAGAACCAACCAGGATTCACTCGTCTCTAAACTGAACAGCCGCATCCAGGAACTGGAGGAAAGGCTGCAAGGAGAGGAGAGGTGAGCATCAAATAATTACGTTCTAGCTGATGAATGTATACAGAGCTTATATTTAGCAGGAGAACACTATGAAGAACACTTTGGATAATGGTTCCAATCAGATACCTGAGTGGTGGACCCATTCATATCAAGTTCCCTGTGGTTGTAAGAGTGAGAGTATCTCTGGTCCACAACACACTAGGAAGGTGTTGAGTTACAGGAAACTGCAGCGGCGACGTGATCTCTTGGTGCTTCTGCCCTCAGAGACAACAACAGCCTGCAACAAGTGAACCGCAAGCTGGAGCGCAAAGTGAAAGAGATGAAGATGCAGGCGGACGAGGAGCACGTCAACCTGCAGAGCGAGAGAGACCAGGTTAGACGCAAAGAAATAAAGTTATCCTCCTGTAGCTGGGAGCAGCAGCTTTGACTCGTGATTCAATATCTCACTTCTCTGAACTCTGCAGCTGACTCAGAGGCTGAAGACGGCGAAGAGGCAGATGGATGAGGCGGAGGAGGAGATCGAGCGTCTGGAACACGCTAAAAAGAAGCTGCAGAGAGAACTGGACGAGCAGATCGAGGCCAACGAGCAGCTTCACGGCCAACTGAGCACGCTGAGGAACGAGATGAGGTGACCAGTCACCTTCTGCCACTTCTGTGTTTCTTCTAAATCAGACCATCTTGTTCTTTATCTCTTACGATTAAATTTTTTTGAATCAACAGGCGAAGGAAGAAATCCCCTCCCCTCATTCGGGACGATGTAAACGAGGTGGATGACTTTGGATCTGATTAACTGACTGGCGTGTGGTGAAAAACAGTCAGCTCCAGACTTTATGAAGGAATGTTGGACTTTGAAGAATCCCTCATTTCATAATTCAACATAATTCCATTAACAACTCAGGTGTGATTTCGTTGTGTTTCCAGTTGTGAGTAGCATGGCACCTTTCCAAGGCTGACCTCTTGTGGCAACATGTAAAACTACAATATCTGACGATCTATTTCACAGTGCAACAAACCGGCTTATTTACCTCTACTTTTTACTGTTTTCTAAGTTATTTCTTTGCGGTGTGAGTTAATACGATGCAAACTGCAAATCTTAAAGCGATTAATAAACATATTAAAATGCATTCCGAGCACTCAATCATGTTTATGCGCCTCCAGAAGACTATTAAAACCTTTGAAATTAATCTAGTTGTGTGGTGTTTTTTGCAAAGCTTGAGTTGGCCCCGCACACAGATGAATCAGAAAAACAGATTTGAATTCAATTGAGATGCAATAGAAACTACAGCTGTCAATCACTCTGCCCGCCCTCTGCTGTGAAACTTTGTTTTCATCAGTGTGATGATGGTTGTGCAGATGGATCAATGGTGCGTGCTGAATGGCCATCTCCAGTTAGAGGTGGAGATTTGACACGAGAGCTCTGAACTCCAGAGGTTCACACTGCTAGATATCTGGTAGTTTTAACAGCACAGTGACACAAATTGAAACACAACACGAGAGAAGCATGAGGCAACACTGTGCACTCAAACATGGAATATTCAAGGAATTCCTGGCAGAATTCCTGGGGACGTTTGTCTTGGTTGTAAGTAACAAATTTTGTATAATTTTTTTTTTCTTCTGTTGTTTCAATTCTGAAATCTTGTTTATACGCTTGTTTCATGTTCAGAAATGTTCTTGCTCTGCATCTGTCTATTATTCTATCTTTGAAAAGAGACTCCTGTGAAAAGCTGCTGTTGTCTTCCTCTTTGTTTGTCAGCTGTTTGGCTGTGGCTCAGTCGCTCAGACCGTCCTCAGTCGAAACACCCTGGGGGAGCCTCTCACCGTCCACATCGGCTTCTCCGTAGGACTGATGATGGCAGCGTATGTGGCCGGTGGAGTGTCGGGTAAATGTGGATTCATGAACTCCTGAAGCCTGATTGTTTATTTGCAGTCAAGTATATCACATGAGCCACCGCATTCCAGTTACAGAGTGTTTGATATTGTAGTTGAAAGTTAAAGGAACAGTTCACCCCCAAAAATTTAAATCTAGTCATTATCTGCTCACTGATGAGGTCGAAGTTGCGTAGTCCATGAAACATTTCTGGGGCTCCACAGCAAAACAAAACTAAATAACTGAAATAGATGGGGACTTGTTTTAAACAGGAAAACACAAACAGAAAAAAAAACTGAAAATGGCCCCATGCAGCTTGCATAATCCAAGTTTAATGAAGTGCTAATATCCAAAATGTATTTGAAAATATGCAATTTACACCCTTTTTTAAGCTTCACTGCAGCTGCTAAGTTTGAAGTGTTAGCAGACACCACGTCTGAAGTGGGTGCATTAGCTCGACCGCTCATCAAGGGTGTAAATAGCATCTTTTCTTTTTCTCTTTCATACGTTATATAAAAGCCTTCATCTGCTTTAGTTGTTTAGCAGAACGCTGCAACTCCGTTTTGCTGTGAAGCTCCAGAAATGTTTTGAGGACTACAAAACTTCAGCCAACCTTCCATCAGCATGAGGGTGAGCAGATAATGGCTGAACGGTCATTTCTGGATGAACCGTTCCTTTAATGCACCTGCAATACAGGTTTCTTTAGAATAATTGTTAATGGATGTTGTTGCTACTGGGCTTGGCTTGGACTTTGCTCACTTTTAATAATATAGTTGTTGCATATTCAGCTTCTTTAATCTACTTTTGAACTCTACAGACTCTATGCTGCATTAAAATAATTCATAGTTAATACAAACAACCTGTGCCAGAACACATAAACAGTCTGACACAGCTTGCCTTTATCTGTTATAATGAAAACACGGTTACTCATGAGGCCTGCAGCTTGTAATAATATAACTTTATTGCTTCCTGTCCAGCCATGTGCCACCTCCGTGGCTCCAGTGTCAGCAGGAACGTGCCAGCGCTCTGTCCAGATTCAATGAATGTGCACTGAGCATTGATTTGTTAGTGCCAGTGCACAGTCTCTGTGGGGTCATACATAACCCTGGGCACTGAATGTCCTGCAAATGCCATTGATCATAGGCTACGTTCATCTGGCTATGACAGAGAGCAGACTCAGTCCAGAACAGACTGCTTGCCTCATCTGAGCAGCAGCTACTTCCAATTTTACATCAGAGGGACAAAATAGATTTAATTAAGACTGACCAGATTTATAATTTGTTTTAAGAAGTAAAAGGCTAGCATGGGGAGAGCACAGCTGGATTGAAAGGGGAACAGAATAACGCTCCCTTTGTTTTGTTTTTTTCCCTCAAAGGTTGAATTTCTAATATGTGGAAATTATTCTGCCTCTTCACTTGTGAGCATACGTAACAAAACCCTGCACCGCCCCGGGGGCTGCTCTCCTTCTGCTGCCCCTCGTAAATGTGACAGCCTCTCTAATGATGGAGAGCAAATCATACCAGCCTCCCCCACCCACATCCACCCTCTCTCACCCTCTGCTTTGTCCTCCGTCCCAGGGGGCCACGTGAACCCTGCTGTGTCTCTGGCTATGGTGATTCTGGGCAAACTGAAGATCTGGAAGTTTCCCTTCTATGTCATCGCTCAGTTTCTTGGTGCTTTTGCTGGAGCCGCTGCAGTCTTCGGGCTGTACTACGGTGAATACAATGAACTTTATTCTCTTATATGTTGAACCAAAGCGGCTGGTTCTGACCTCCAAATGCTTCTCCCAAACTTGAAAAAAGAGCCAACACTCTTACAGCTGGCGGTGTCATCATTGTGCTGTCACATATCTGTTTGTCCTCCTCACAGATGCTTTCATGGACTTCACCAGTGGGATTCTGTCGGTGACGGGAATCAATGCAACAGGTCACATTTTTGCTTCCTACCCTGCGAGACACCTGTCAATCCTCGGTGGCTTCATTGACCAGGTGAGGTCTGGCCTCCGTGACCCAATGACCCCCCTCCTTTGTCGCCGCCCCCATTCAGGCTCTAAATACTGCGAAGTCTGGCAAATGCAGCTAATGCAACATTGATTGCCCCATTTAGTCTGAGAACACCCCCTCTTTTTGCTCAGTTTTTGGGTCTAATGACACATTTCCTGCCATTCTCTGGAGGGTCAAATCTATACCTAACAGCATTTTCCGTCTTTTTAGTTGGTGCAGTGATCCAAAAATAACACGTCTACTGTTGAAAAGCACATCAGGTGAACCACTGAGATAAGCCTAATCAGACAGGTTGTGCTTACGTTAATGTTTCCTTCCCTTTTTACCTTCTGTTTAAATAATGAATCGCAGTTAAAAAGCTAGATTAGAACTATTAAGTTTAGACTTGTTTGTTTTTATGATTTATATATCCAGATTACACAGGTGAAATGAATCATATGCTTTAAGATTACAGTGGATATGTGATTTTAATTTACCCGACCACTACGCAGGTTAATTCTACATATTCTATTTAATTAATTATTTTATTAAAGAGATACACTTTGTCCACGAAGACAGCACACATATATACGGACACACTTTTACCTACATATACTCAGATGTATTATTTAACTGTTGTTTCAGCAATTACTCGACAATTAATGTACATTATACATATATATACACAAATACATTTTTTAATCTAATTTTATGTTTTCATTTTTATATACCCTTTATCTTATATATCTTTTATCTTATGATTTATCTTTACTGAAGCATAAATATTTCTGACTGACTGTGACATGAATTCAGAGAAATCTAAAGCTCATGCAGGAGAGGAAGCAGAGAGCTAAAAGTAAAGGCAAGATAGACAAAATGACATTGAATACAAATAATGAGAGGAAAGAAAATCAGTTAACGCTGTAATTGTGAAGTTACTGACTTATAATCTTCTTCACCTGCCTGAACTGTTGTTTATCAAACAAATATGTTCCTTCTGCAGGTGGTGGGGACAGGTATGCTGGTCCTGTGTATCCTGGCTATCATTGACGGTGGCAACATCGGAGCTCCCAAAGGCGTGGAGCCGCTGGCTATCGGCCTGATCATCATGGCCATTGGTGTGTCTATGGGACTGAATTGTGGCTACCCTCTGAACCCTGCCAGAGACCTGGGACCCCGGCTGTTCACAGCTGTAGCAGGATGGGGGATGGAGGTCTTCAGGTAACTGTAGTCACTGTAGCTGTAGTAAGACATGATCAGGTTACGTTAAGGTTATTGTGTGATTTATCTCATGTATCTGGATTTCATATGAACACAGGAAGTTATACCATGAACAGGTTTTGTGGGAGTGATCAGGCTGGTCCTGCTGCAGGGTTTAAATATCTATCATTTCAAATCCATCTGGGATCTCAGCGATTCTGGAGAATTGGATTACAGTGAGAAGATAATAATTAAATCTTCAATATCCGGTGAGCTTATCCACTAACAAATATTACACTTCAATGTAGACAGTTAATGATTTTTCTTAAATTCAATTTAACAACTCTCATATGATAAAGGGGCTCTATGTAGTTTTGGAGAAGCAATTCAAACTCAGAATTTTGATATTTACAAAATTGATGAGGTAATAATACAAACTCAGACATACGTATTTTTTCCAATAACTGAATAAACATTCTGCTCTCAGAGGAAAATAAGGTCCCCAGAAAACGGTTTGAAGTTAGAAAGGTGGCAGGGTCCGCCACATGTAAACAAAGTAAAACAGTATGAAATTGTGTCGTCCTGTAAGGTCAGTTTATATAGTCATGAAAACAAAGAACGTTTGTTTATTTAGTCTGTTTAGACATAAATAAGCTGTCAGTAAAGATCTTTCTCTTCTCATTTAAATTTCTTCACTGAAACTAGAGAGTGCACCTTTAAATGTCTATGGTTGTACTTTACATATGTGGTTTTACTGCTTCTCGGGTCTTGTGTATTGTATTGTATTTTATTGTATGTATTTATTGAAACCATTATTGAAGCAAACTGATGAAGACCTGAGCTGTTAACATGGACTTTGATAATGTTATATAACGTCACATGCAGTCAACACATGCAGTCGATGCTTGTGAATGATCCAGTGATGACACCGGTGGCCTGCAGTGGCCCCCAGTGCCAGCTGCCCATGTCGCTGCCAGAGAGGTTTTTCAACTCTTTCCTCTTGTTCACAGTACTGCAGACTACTGGTGGTGGATCCCTGTGGCGGGGCCCATGGTGGGCGGAGTGGTGGCAGCCGTCATCTACTACCTGCTGATCGAGCTGCACCATCACCGCGATGAGCCTGAGAAGCCCCATGAGGAGGAGGAGGAGGAGGAGGAAGACGAAGAGGACGACGACAGCAGTCTGAAGGACAAATATGAGATGATCACCATGAGCTAAAGAGAGAAACAAGACATTAACCTCCAGGACTGACCGGTCCGAATCTGTCAGGTGAAGAGCAGCCAGCACAGCTTCAGGATAGTTTCTCTTCTGATTGAAATGATCCTCCGCAGAGACAAGCTTTTCAGCTCAGTGATGACAACATTAGAACATTCACGGGTCAAAACACAAAGTAAAATCAATTAGGACGCTTTTTGGGTAAACAAACTGCAGCTCTGTTAGGCGCAACAGAGTCTGTTTTGATCTGTGCTGTCAGAAAAATGTTGCACCGTCTTTGTAAAATATTGAACCTTTTGTCCAAACCGATACCGGACTGTCTCCTTTGCAATTTATCTTTTTATGTTTTATGTTTCATAAACACACAAACATGTCACTCCTGTGTGCTTTAAAATGTTATGACTTTTCATATTTATGTTGTAAATACTGTATTAAAGACATTAGATGAAAAATACCCTTTATCTGACTATATCCACCTGGTACAGAACTTATGTTTTAGATTTCACCGTTTAAATATGCTCTTATTTTCCACAGTGGTTGTGTTATTATTTGTATATCCACTTAAAACATTTTGGATTTCTTATATTTTCTTCTTTTGCAAACTGTGAGGAAGCCTTCCTTCTGTTCATTATTGATATTTGTATTTTACTCTGTGTTGTTTTGTCTGCATTAAAGTTTCTACAAATATGGACTTGTTGCAGAGACTCCATCATCCATTGCATTTATCACTGAGTTAGTTGATGTCATTTTACTCTCCGCATTCAGACTATTCATCCTCAAATGTCCCTTAAATTGCCCTGCACGTAGGCTCTAATACTGTGTGATGAAGTGAAAAAGGACAGTAACTGGAGACATGAATCTTTTCAGTGAGCCTCACCAGCAGACAATCTTCAACGACACACGAGATGGATCATCTGTGTTTAGCTGACAGGATTGCAGAGGACGATTACACCTCAGTGTCAGCTCAGAACACTCTGCTGTTTAATATTTCCTAGTTATTGTCAAAGATGATACCAGTCACGGTGTCTCCTTTTAACTCCACCTGGAGCCCCAGGTAGTGACACCGCTATTTGAGCTGTAGACGTAAAAGCGATGTGATTTTGACAAATGAATCAGTTAAGTGTGAGGGAACCTGAGGATCCTCCTCACACATTAGAACAAACACCACAGTGTAAATTTACTTAATTACAAGAAAAAATCAAGAACAATAGAGTATTAAGGTTAATTTAAGCATTTATTTTGCAAGTGGGGTCAAAAAACTACTCTGGAGTAGGACTATATAGTTGTAATGTACCTTGAAATTGTACTTGAATGCATATGGTTGGCTGATTTCTGTCACCATCTGTGGGTCACTATTGTGTGTGGCTGCAGGCAAATGTTAAAAACAGGGTCTTAGATGCTTTCAGTGACACTTAAAACGCTCAGAGAGGAGGCTATGGCCAGAAAACACAAACCCCATTTCAACATTTACTCTCAGTGACTGTGAGAGGGTCACTAACTGCAGGAGACCAATGGAGGAGGGGGCAACACCGGAGGACCAGTACAAGAAGTCTCCAAACTTCAGCACTGAATGGAGAGGTTTGTGACCGACTGAATCGGAGCGTTGCGTGGCGAGTTCATCTGCCACCAGCCTGTGGGTCAGAGTGCAGAACGAGTTACTGCTCATGTCAGTTTGTCATGTAATCGTTGCCTGATTACATACATGGAGCAGAGGAGGAAAAATCACTTTGTATGGACTGACTGGCTGCTCAATAACGACACATGTGCAGGTGCATGTGTTCTCCCCTCTCTCACCTATTGGTCAGAGATGATGTAGGGTGACGTGGCGGTGCTGAGTCAGCCTGCTGTGAAGAAGCACTGACTTCACTCTGTTACATTACATCCCATTTATGTAGCTGATGCTTTTCTTCAGAACAGCTTACAATAGGTGAATTCAGCCGTGAGGACTCAACCCAAAAACACTACAAGAATCTTGCAGGTTCACTCAGGTTTCCGAGTCGCTGGAAATGGAGCTTTTGGAAAACTGCTTGGGTGAAGGTATTCAGAAACGCCATTTTCAGTGTGTAATGTGTACACATTTATGTGTAAAACCAGGTTTTTTTGGCTTGTGTCCTTTGTTTGGCAGGCTTCTGACTGGTTAATGTGGCCTTACCGTAGACGATCTATCGGCACCTTGTGTTTTGGCATGCGCTTGACAGCCTGTGTTTGTGTTTTCATACTGTTTGTGTGGACGAGATTTAGTTTTTTAATCTGAGGAAGAAAAAAATGTGTTTTTTAAAAAACCTGTGTATGTGTGGACTAGGCCTCACACTGGCCTTTCGGTCTGTTCAAGGTCAAGACAAAGAACAACAGGGAGGCAGCGTTAAGTATCTACAATCATCGCTTCTGGAAGAGCCTACCAGAGGAGCTGAGAGCCTCCTGGTCTATATTCACCTTTAAAAGAAATCTTAAGACTCACCTGTGTATTTTAGTAATCTATTTTAATCTTAAGTGACCTTGCTACCCTGGTTGCTATATTGTATTTAATTTGTTGTATTTATATATTTCAAAGTTGGAATTAGTTGAGAGTCATCTGCATATCTGATGTGACTTGGAGTAAAAACAACAGAGGAGGGGATGGAGAACAGAACCCGGAGTTTTTAAGTACACAAGGTTCAAACACAAATCAAATTGTTTCAATTAAAGGAAAATCCACAGCAAGTTTTGTAATTCCTCCAACTGGCAGCACCTTTCAAAGATCAGTCACTTTTTTCTCGCAGCAGCCAAAGTTTTCATGAGACCAACAGGGCTGAATGGAGCGGCCTTGATGGACCTCGTGGGCAGGATACGGGACAATGAACTGCCACTGTGTTTTCCAGCCTGGGTGACACTCAGCAGGCTGGTGCCACTTTTACAATCATGCTTTGTCACAACGCTGAGACACAAAAGATGCTGCTCGCTTATGCGGGCTGTGACGTCAGCTCCTTGGACAATGCTGAAGTTCTCGACGCAGGATATTGACCAGGGTTGGAAACACAGTGAGTGACATCAGCTTATGGAGATCCGTGACAAAATGGACGACAGCATCCGTAACGATAGTGTGAGCTTACTTGAATACAACTCAGTAGCCGCATTGTCCAGAAAATATTGAACCCGGGCCAGAGACTGCAGCAGAGGATCCACATTGAAAATCAATAGCGGGCCACATTCCACTGCATGTGCTAATGCGTGCTTCCAGGACCTGACATACACTCTCCTGTGGCTGTTACATCATCAGACACGTTCACGATGATACAAGTCACCAGTAAGTATTGACAGTAAATAATAGTGTGTAATAAACTCAGGGATGATACTGTGAGGAAACTGGAAGATGAATAATATCTGAATTTGCTTTTTCCTTCTTCCAACGTTACTCAAACCAACTGAACATTTCTGAGCTCACACAATATTTTGAATTCAGTTTCATGATTGCTGAAGGCCTCTTCTGTGGAACCAGAAGGGACGAGGAGCCGCACTTTGCTTTTGCAGCTCTGATGATGATGCTGGTGACTCCCAAAACCTCTGGGCCCAACATGTCACCCTCAGCAGCTGCTCCCTCTGCTGTGGACGCTCCTCTACTGCATTCAGCTGAGGGAACAAGTTTCCTTCACTACTTTATTGAGGAATTAACCACAATAAATAATACATTAAAGACGCAGCTTTTAGAGCCCGACACCAGAGGAAAGGCGGATCAGACGTTTGAATTTCTTCCCACTGCCACAGTTCATCTGAATAACATGTAATTCATCATCTAACATCCTCTCATTTAACCCCGTACACTTCTTCATTGAGCAGAATTTAAAGTTTAAAAGAACATTTCTAAAAAAATCTGATTAATGAAATCCTTAATAGTAAACTATGAATGTCAAAAGCTTATCATTTCTGAAGATGAGTGAAGTGAAAGTCTGATGTTGCAACACATTTTTCTTAATGAATGTTTTGGTGTTTTATTTCATTGTTAACAGAAATGAGCCTTGTCTGCCAGTTAAGGCATGAAAAATATGCAAAATAAAAAAAATTGAAAATTGTCATGTGAAGCACAGCAACAGAAAATAGCTTCTTAGGGGCTCCCCCCGAGTCAGCGTGTCTGATCTTCAACCATATACCGATGCGACTCCATGTGAGCGTTGGGTAGAGTTTTATAAAATCGTGATATGAATAATGAAAAATTAGGGGACTTGTAAGAAAAAGCTTACATCAATTAATTTAATAAAAAGTAATTAAAAAAGAAAAGCGACAGCACACTTTGATCTCTGCAATAAAAATGTTATTGAGTCGGTTTCCCAGTCAGAGACCGTCTTCAAACATAAACAGGAAATACGTTTGAAGCCTCAAGAAGGTCTCTGACTAAAGGCTTGTCCCTATAAATGACAGTGTTAATAAAATGTCATAAGTTGTTAGGTTCATTGGTGTAAGGTCCGTCTGAGCCTTTTGCTCAAAGTTGGACAACTTACAAGAAGAATCTATGGACATAAAAAAAATATTGTATGTGGCAAGTTGTCAGTCAATCTTCGAGCATCACCAGGAAAGCAAGAGAACAACAGAGAACTGATACCGACCGCTGACGCTCGAGGTTCTCTGACTGAAAACTCGCCTCGATAAATATTACACAGATTGTTTGCACAGATGCTTTTCTCGGCTTCAGCAGCTCCAACAAATGCTCGTGAGGTGAGCAGCGATCCTGATGGAGAAACTGGTCAAAATGAAAGCAGCAGCAGATATCTAGACATTTGAGTGCTTTAGTAAACAACCTTGGATTAAAAAAAGAAAAGAAAAGAAAAGTAAAATCCGAATGCAGCAGTTGTACAGTGTTCCTGAGCCCATGTAGTGTCATCCTTTATACAATCATGTTTCACAAAGCGGTGAGCCTCGCCCCCCGTTGTGTTCCACACAGTGACCCAACGTTCTTTTAAACTGGGTTTTAAGTCGTGGTCCAAAGCTGTTAAACATCCCACAATGCGACTCAACAGCATCTTTTCTTAGAGTAGAGTCTGAAACAGGTCTAATGACATCACCAGGGTCATCTTCTCCTCCAGAGCCCCGGAGGACATTATGCAACGGTTTTCACAGGCTGAGTAGTACTCTCTGGGATGAGTAATGTCCATATGTAAAAATGTGTGGAGTGCCCTTTTTAAATTCCTCTGCAGTGAACCTGTGCATACACACAACTCAAACTGCAGCAAAAAGGAAGAGAAAAAAGCAAAAGAGCACACATCACAGACAGTAAACAGGGGTCTATTTTATTTTGAACGAGTCTTTTAATTAATGCATTTCAAGTACTCCAAAAATTACATCTCTTTGCACAATACAATTTGAAATCTTTTTTTTTTTTTAGTAAAAATGTTCAAAGTGAACAAAAATTTCCGATACTGTATAAAACACAGTGAACATTAAAATCAGACAGTAGTATTACTTTTTAATCTTGTGTTCTTTCGGCCTACATCACCTACAACATTTCAACTCAATTTGGACATTTTTCAGTGCACGTTTATCTAAAAACTTTTACCAAGACTACGAAATTAAAAAGAAAAGTAAATTTACAGGCATTATTCTTCTGCTCTTCTACCCAAACCATGCCACAGGATAACAAAGACAAAAATGAGAATGTAACATTAACTCCATCACCCTGAATTGTTTTTACCACTGATGATGGTGGAGAAAAGTATCATAAGCAAACTCCATTTCCACTAGCACATATAAGAACATAAATAACTTAGAAGAAAAGGAAAGTTTGTCACATATGAACATCTTTGAACAACTTACTCTGGAATAAGAATACAAAAAATGGAACAGATGTATCAAAATGTAATTTTCATTTTCAAATGAAATGCAAATTTTTCCCAAGTACTGTACAAGTTTACATGTTTAATTCTCCAGGCTTAACAGGTGTGATCCAGCCTGGAAGATGAAATTTTAAAAAGAGCTCCATTTTTGTACAGACATGAGAAGTTATAGCAACTGCCGACCCGCCTAGTTCATCTGCCATGTGAAATAAACTGTTAACTGTGAGACGCACAGTTTTCTAAACGTCCCCTCCAGAGCACATGTGGGATTATAACAAGCATCAGGTCAGTGTTGTAGGATATTAGTTGCGATTAGTATTGCATACATTTAGAAATCATAATGCCAAGATCAAATAAAGTCAAAGCACAAAAAGTGGAATATGTGATGCAAGATTCCCGAGCTTTTTAAGTCCGTGACAAACCTCTCGCCCACATCCCAAATCCTATTGGTGGGTGAAACGTTTGCAGGGTAAATAAAATCCCGGGATTTTTATGACCCAATCATGAAATCTCTCCGTTAGTGTCATCATGTTATAATTTTCCAAAGTGCCCCTCTTGCTCTGCTGTGGGTGAGGGGAGGAAGAAAAACACCTGAGGTCGACCATCCTTTTCGTTTCTTCCATTTAAGGTGGCTCCAGAAGCTTCACAGGTCGCTTCCTGTGATTAATAAAAACCTGTGCACAACGATCAGCTGTATAAAGTTATATGGCACGCTGATGTAAACTCACACGGACGCCTGCACTCATGAGCTCTAAAGGGGATCCAGTCCGAGAAGAAATCTGACCGGGAGATATCTGTGGGTGAGTTTTTTGAGAAGAAAAACGACAACAACAACGACAACAAAAAATTCAAAAGAAGCTGCTTGTTTCCTGTGAAACTAGTGAGCACACTGAGGAACGTGTGAATAGTGTGACAATACTGCTGCGTTACACTGATCCTTCCACTTGTTTTTAAGACTAACATTAATAGCTGTCAAAAGAAAAATAGTGTTGAGTGACATACAAACATTACAGACCTTGGTCAATTAATAGTCACATTTAATAAATGTGTCTGCATGCCCACATTGAAAAGTTCTTAGATTTCGCTATCTGAAGAATAACAGAATGATTTAATCTTACTTTTTTTTTTTTTTGTTTTGTTTTGTTTTGTTTTTACATCCACACCGGAGTCACTTTTAAATTTGTTTCCACACCCATGTAAACTAACTCTTTAACATAATACACTCTCACTTCTAAACTAAGCCACAGCAGCCTTCACGTCACCTTGTCTTCATATCTGAGCAGGTAGAATCATCATCATCACCATCATCAGTTAGTGGTTATTCATTCTTCATCATTAAAAGCAAATCGGTAAAGACAATTAAAGGTGAACCAAACGAGGTTATCTTCCCTTTCTGTTCCCGCATGACTCCTTACCTCATTTAGCTTGTTACACATGATGTTAGCAAGACAATTAAAAAAAAAGATGTAAAAGGGGATCTTGAACAAAGAAGGCCTGAAAAGTGGGATATGCTGACCTTGTTCGAATTCAAAATCTAGCAATCTAACGAAAGTGAAAGAGATCCACCTGATTGGACGACTGCGCAGAGAGCTCGCTAGCGTCACATCCTCAACAGCAACGTCCGAGGACCTCATCACAACCATCATTCCTTCAATAATGTGTTAAGAGTCCTGAGAGCACTAACCGAAAAATAAAAGAAAAAAAAGTGAAGAATTACACATTTACAGTAGAAGAAATAGTTTGTTTTCACTTATGATACACTAAATATGTACAGTCACATGCAGAAAGACTGTCTGCACGAGAGACCGGAGCCTGTGTCTTTTGCCGTTTGACATGTGTATATCACAAAAGTGCCGCAAATCCCCGCTGAGTGTCTCTCAATCCTGGCTAGAATGGCGAAAAAAGAAAAAGCACGGAACAATTCACCAGCAGCCACGGGCGTGTCACTCAAGAAGACGTTGCAATAGAACGAAAAACACATCACAGAATGTACTAAAGCTACACATGATTCCTTAACTCCTTGGCACTCCTTAAAGAAAAAAAAAAGGTGGAAAAAGATGCTAGATCACACTGCATTGGAAATGGCTGATGGTCGAGTCCACTCCACAAAGAGCCAATAAAGTTGCTAGATAATTGTTTTCTCTTTTTCACTGTGTCTGTTTTTGTCTGTAGATGGAGGATATGATGATGAGCAACAACCATGTCAGGCTTTTCTTTGGATGGAGTGACGCTTTTGTTTCCCACTGTAGGCACAAGGAGGAGCCAAGGCATTGGGGGGAGGGGGGCGGGATGCAGGGTCTCAGCGTCTCATCTGGCCCATCTGATAGTTCTCTCTCGGCTGACGGTGGTGCCTCTGGGGCTGCGCCTGCCGCTGAGGCTGCCTCTGAGCTTGCCGCTGGCCACCGTGCCCGCCGTGTCCGCCGTGCCCGCCGTGTCCGCCGTGCTGGTGGGAGTGCGGGTGCTGAGACTGGTGCTGCACCTGGGAGTTAGCATGCTGCTGCGCTCGCCGCCTCTTCAAAGTGCCTGTTAGGAGAGAGGCAGTTAATTGAGCTTGTTAAAAAGACAACCAAGTGCAGCTAAATTGTACCTAGCGACACTCTGCTACCGGTGCCCACAGTGTTAGAGATGAGCCTATTAAAATCTCGGTCATACACTGTGTCACCCTTGTGCGATATCAATTTGGCTGCATGTCAGATGATATGACGTTAAGGCACCGCTCTCTTGTTATGCAGCAAAGCAATCAAACAAGCTATGGCCGTGGTGCTGACACCACGATGAGGAGAGCATGGGCCAGTCATGGAAAAAGAGGGCATCGAAGCTTGTTGGTGTATTTTTTGTTATTTCACATGATATTCCAAATGGTTTGTTTCTTTCCTCTGTGACAGCCTAAAATCACATAGTGTACCGAGGCTTTAATGGGCATGGTAATAAAGAAGATGTTACTCCAGAGACTCAAGGTTTGTGTTGAGCTCAAAGGAAAATAAAATAAAATTAAAAAAAAAAACCACTGTGACTGGTGGAATCCTTCCATAAAAAGGTATATTTAGGTTGGTTGCTTACCTACAGAATATTCTATGAATAAGGCAGTGAATTGTGACCGCATCATAACATCATAATACTCACGAGTTCACATTTGCTCATGATTGTACATACACTAAGAACTGTGTCATTGTTTCTGATTTATGAGTTATCTTCACCTCGTCAGTTTTCAGCGACATAAAATGCTATTTACATGTGTACGAAATACGTGTATATGTGGACAGGGCCTAAAATTGTGAGATTAATTAACAGCAATGAAGCAAATTCATTAACAATTTGATTACAAACCTCATAGTGAACATACTCATAACCGAAGTATGTAAACATATTAAAAAAGGTATCTTTGTTTTTTCTAACTATGGATGTGACAGATGTAACAAATGGGCCATTTTATTTCATGGGATGGATGTAGTATCACAAACACTGTGAACACAACAACCCTAAAAAAACAACTGAACAAGTTTAAGAGCAGTGGAGTGGCAGGAGGTACATAAATAATGAAGAAATCCATGTAAACTGTGCTTACACTACTTCAGTAACATGGTTTGTCAGCCAACCTTTTAATGAATAAAGAATTCTTTTAGCTTTCTTTGCAAATCGCTGGACTCACCTGGAAGTGGTTTGGGAGGGGGGAGTTTGGGGTTACTGCTTGGCGTGTGCACACTGCAGATCTTAATGAAGCCAGCCATGAGCATGATGAGGGCAATACCCATTAACAACACTGCCCACCAGTGGGCCTGGAGAAGAGAATCAAGCACAAATTAACAACAATCGCCGAAAAAACTTAACATAATAAAAAAACTCCCCTTCTAATCAGAATCAAGTTACGTACCACAATCCACTCTGCAATGTTCTCATAGAGCTCTGGGTTGAAGATGGCCTTCTTCAGCCTGGCCAGCGGTCCATCTGCATCCACCAGACGGCACTTCATGAACACGTCGCAGTATCCCTTGAAGTCGTTGCAGGGCGAGCCGGCAGGCAGCGTGGTCACCTTCTTATTGAAGAAACGAGCCAGGCGCTCTGACCCCGTGCTGCTGCATGTGTTGGGATTCACTGAGGAAACGAATCACAGACAGTCAACACAATTACATGACAAAGATGAAAAAAGTTTAGATTACAAGGTGGGTAAAAAAAAATGACTCACTCTTCTCCATGCAGCACACATGGCAAAGCTCAGTCTCGTCTTTGCCATCTTGGCTGGCACAGGTGCAAGCCTCGAGCCCGTATTTCTCACAGATGGAGCCGGAGCAGCCCTGTGGGGGAGGAGCATGGGGGCAGGCGAGATCAGACACCGACTGTTATCAATATAAAGTTGCTATGACAACCAGTTCTACCAGGTGCGAAGTCTTGACCCACTCACCCCGTTGAGGCAGACTTGAGTCTCTCCATGGCAGGCTGTGAAGTTAGCCTTGGGCTCAGACGTAGGGCACTGGGGACTGACGCCATTACACATGCCCTGGTGAGCGCACTCCGACTCCTCTCTGCACTTCTCATTACGACCCTTGTAGGAACACTCATGTGTACAACAAGGACCCTGGCTGGGACTGGTGGGAAAGATCAGATGACAAATTGTCAAAAATGAGCTGGTAGATCATTAGAATGTTCAGGCAAACAAACACTGAAAGCGATGATCTACCTGCAGACTTTGTTGGGCTTTAACTTGCACTTCTTATTGTCTGCCTGGTTGGCGTCATAGCAGCACTGATCCCTGCATTGATCACTGTAGCCACAGTCGCACTCCTCTCCTGGCTCCACCAGGCCGTTACCACAGATGGGCTGGCCAGACTCTGTTTATGGAAGGAAAAAATAAACAGTCAGAATCTCAACACTGAACATGCTGTTTTTATACTTTGACTTCTTGCGCTGAGGACAACAAGAGTAGGGGAAATCATTTATAATGAAAACTGTCATTACAAAAACCAAGCAAACAAAGACAAACAACAAAGAGAATGAGCAGCTGAAATAAACAGGAAACATTAAAGTGTTTTTTAAAAAAAAAGAAAAGACAGACTCTTCAGAGAGCCCAATAACAATACACTCAAGAAACACTCCTCATCAGCTTGTTTGAGGAAAAGTGTAAAGCAGTGCGGGTGTACCGATAGATATTGGCATCAAAACACTTATATTTTCCAGTCGTATCAGCTAAGACGGATGTGCACAGGATTTTGAACAGAACGAGCAAAACAAATTAAGCTTTTAAGGAATGCCAGTCATATGGTTAGCAAGTGAATTAGTGGCTTTTAAGAATGTTTTTCTATGATGATGAGTTGACTGTTGTATTAAGCGTGAGAAAAGTACTTCAAACATTCCACAACACTGTCCAAATTCAGTCTGTAAAAATAACACTGGACTAAAGCCATTACCAGCCAATATGATAGTGCATCCCTAGTTGCCTGAATTAGTTCAGAAATAAGGCACTGGGGCTTAAATCTCTCGTCAGTAAAGGGAGAAGGAGAAACAGAATAATAATGTGGTTTGAATCTATAAAAAAAGACAAACAGAGGAACGTACCGACAAAACAGTTGCCCCTCTTTTTCTCCAGAACCTGGCTGATGTTGCGCACGCTACAGATGGAGAACTTATTATTGTTGAGCTTGTCTCCGGATGTAGCTCTTGCATACATTATATAATTGCCCTTCTCCTTCTTGTCTTGGCTCTTGGATTCTCCCGGGGTGCACTCGGATCCAGAGTCATGCTGAGAGCGAGAAAGGGGAAGAAAAATCTCAGGTTAAAAGCAGAAGGGACAAAGTGTATGAGCTTAATAAAATCCTTCACACCGTGCATGAATGTGTGGCACATCTAAGCAACTCACCGGGGAGCCAAAGTTGTGTCCTACTTCATGTGCAAAAGTGATATGAGAGACTTTTGGAGGTACGTGGGAGGCGTAGTTCTGCACAGTGATTATACCAGTGTTGAGAGACTTCTTTTTTCCATCTGAGTACAGCTTGCTTTTTTCACAGATGCCTCCAGAGCTCCCTGGGAATGAAAAGCACAAGTTGGAACAAACCTTCCAAACCACAGCCACGAAACATGAAGGGTTTTGCTCACTGGAGAGGGAGAATCAGATTAATGTCACAACAATTTTCGGATTACACATTCCAAGTGACATAATGGCTTACTTCAAAATGTAATGAGCCTGATTTATCAACATGGTTAGAGTACATGCTAAATTAAAATTCTGTTAGATGTACCTGGCAGGAGACGCATAACCTCCCACAGAAAATTAAAGTTTCCAACAGTGCAATATTTTTAAAAACTTCAAATTAGGGAGCCAGCGCAGAGAACATCTTAGCTGAGATTTCAACACATCAATCAGAGAGTGCATGAAACCTTTGGGAATCATCGCATCTGCATGTTGTCTGAGTTGATATTTAGAGCTGCAGTTGTTTCTCGTAACAGTCTGAATCAATTAGCATTTGAAATCTTAAATATGACTAACATTTTTTCTTGCGGTGGCGGCACAATGCAGATAAGCTACAATTAATTTATGTTGTTTTACCAAGAATAATCTTGGGTGTAAAGATCAGCTTATAATGAGCTTGCAGCCCAGTACAAACAATATGATGTTGTGTGTAATGTTTTAAAAATGTCAGCTCCTGTTTGCTATGGATGCAATCATATCTGGCTTTAAAAAAAAAAAAGGGCCCTTTTTTTGCACTCGCTTTTCACAGATGACATGCTGACTGTGTCATCATTCATTACCTGAGGGGGCTCCAACCCAGGCCAAACCCAACACCCCGTCATCAAAATCTCTGTCTGTGAAAACGTAGGCCAAGCAGTAGTCGTCATGGTTCTGCTCCGAGTTCAGTTCCAGGAACTTCTCAACCCCGATGTTGGCAAAGCGGAACGGGTTAGACCTGTCCCTCTCATCATTGGTGGTGTTTATCTACGACAGAGGATCAAGATGAGTTCAGGGGGAAATATGGACCAAATCTTGAACATAAACTTAAAATCAGTGAGAGACTTACCCTGATCCTTTTCACCATGAAGCTAATGTTGCGAATGCCCATGAAATCTGTGCCCTGATAGATGGCATCAATGGCCTTGACATGACTGGAGATCTGAAATAGCAAAACAACAGATTTAATCTATACTGTCTGCAGCTATGATGATGAAAACAATAAGTGTAAAGTATACATGTAGAATAAAGCAGTATATAGTAAGAAATTGGTTTCACAGATCAGTATTGGCTAGAAAGAAAACCTGAAATGAAAGTCTAATGCTTTCTTAACTGTTCGCTACAGTGTATTGAATGAGTCAGCCTGACAGTGTTGCAACATTGCTCTCCTTTACCACCATCCTGTCGACAGTACAATTATTCTGCGAGTGTGAATGTGAAAAATCTTTTGGGTGCTCAAGTAATTGACTCGGAGATCAGACAATGAGGCCGGCAAAACACACAAATTCACTGAGCTCCTAATGCAGCAAACCAGTCATCTCTGCACTCGTATTCCCAGAGAGCAGTGTACAAAAACGTTCAGGTTGCAGCATGTCATTTTTAGCTACACAAACAGACACCTTCTCTGGTTAAAATGATGGGTCGTATCAGCTGTCGCTATTAAATGCTTATTCCACGAGTAACCCGATCAAAGGCAAGCTACTGTCTGTGCTCAGACAAAGAGTTTTTATGTGGGAAAAACCTGCAATACCACTGAACAATCAGAGTGGACTGAATGTTTCTGCAGTTCAACAACTCCAACAGAGTGATACATCTTCTCTCTGGCAGATCGCGTCACGTCACTTTCAGGAGCAGAAACCTCCTGATTAAACTTTCATTCACATCATATCAATGATTTAAGTAGATAAACTTCATAGTTTTGAACCGCTGCTTTCAGTGTTTGGATCAAGTAGCTCAAAAGAAATAATGAAAATAACATTTTACAGTCAGCAACTGTTGTTTCAATGTGTCAGATACAGATTAAAACACAAGTATTGGATTAAACTGTATTAGCAGATACAAAATATTAATAACTGTGTAATCATTTTGTATAACCAGTTGGCCAGTAAATATTATTCTCTTCTTCTCTGCATTGTCAGATTGTTTGACACAAACATGACTATGTGTATGATGTGCACGGTCAGTAGGTTAGCTCATGTTAATGAACTTAGACATGTTGACTTGATTTATATAAAATATTTGAGGAGTAGAAATGCCACTTTTTTGTCTATTTTTTTTTTTACTTTTGAGAACTATACATATAGGCTTTCTAGCACAGAGTTAGATGAGAAGATTAACATCACTCACATGTTAACTAGCAACTGCCTGCAGCCAGTTGGCTTAGCTTATAATAAAAGGCACGGGGAAGGATCCAAACAAACTCTGTTTAAAAAAGGTAGCTTATCATGCCTACTACAACATCTCACAAAATTGGAACCTCTGATTGGAAAGGATGGTACTGATCTTCTAACTTAACTCTGGTGTATAAGTGAATACACATATTTCTAAAAACGTCAAAATACTAAAAGATACCATATTTCCATTGGAATTATAATTTCATGGACATTTGCTATCTGTTCTGTTGTGTGTTTCCAGGCTCTGAGATGAAATTTCACACAGCAAACCAGGCATTAGTGCGTACGTGCATTTAGAATGATGATTTTGTTCTGTAAGCGTTATGAGTCACCCCTTGCACTGAATAAGAGGTGTTATTATTCCAATACTAATTAGCCTTTACACTCTCAGATGTGAGTGCTGGTTAAAAATAAGCCCCTCCACCAATATCAGACAAAAATCCAACATACTGACTGTGTAAATCTAATTCTAATAGTACCACAGTGGCCCGTGTTAACTGAGTGACAGTGATTGGGTATTACCTGAGCAATGACAGCCTCTCTGGTCTTGTAGTACTTGTAGAAGAGGTGGTCAGTCTGAATGAAAAGCTGGCAGGTGTTCTTCTCGACCTGGGCCATCCTCCTCTTCCTCAGCAGCACGGGGTCATTAGAGCCCGCCTCAGTGTGGAGCTCCTGGTGTGAGCGGAGCCGGGGATGGAGAGCAGCAAACAGACAGTTGAATAAAACATATACATATAGCATTTTAAACCAAACACTGGCTAAATAAATAATGTCTAGTATTTTTAGGCTGTGGTTTTTCCCGCTGCAGTATGTTCATGAAGTGCAACTCTGCTAAGAACATATTGTGCTGTATATGTAACATACAAGATTAGGTGGGAAAAAGGGAAGGAATTATCAGAAAAAAGTAAGCGTTAAAATAAAGGAATGTTTTTGTTTGGAGAAACATATATTGGAAAAACACTATCAAATCTCAATCTAATTAATATTAAATTTTTTATAAATGTTTCCTCATGTCTTTGCCTGGAATAGGTAGATAAAAGTCACAACTTCAGTGACAATTACCATATCCAAACTTAATTGTTTAATACTTCTTTTTCATAAAGTTTTAATGTACAATATTTCAACAGGGATGATAATTTAGCATGATGCAATTTAGGGCATTACATATAGGGCAGATACATGAATTTCTCACTTTCATTAACACTGCAAGATACAGGGTTTTATGGACATTTTTGTTAATTTCTCAGGGAAAAATGTAAGGATCTTGATTTATGTAGTTTCTTTAAATCAGATTTAGGTGGCTGTATCTATGAGTGAGTCCAGTTTGATGTGGATACAAAGAAAATGCAGATATAGCAGATTTAAATGAGTTTTATTTGATAGTATATTAGGCCCGATTGTGTTTAAGGGGACTGCTGGGCTTTGGCGGAGGTATGCGCTCTACTGCTACATTCTATTTTTTTCCTTCAATTGAGACCAGCTTCTTGTTAGTCATGCAGGCATCCATTTATTGCGCTGAGAAAGATTATTGTCATCAATCAATATAACTTCAAACTGCAAACAGAGACCTAAGAAAGAGGCATCCATGGGTATCTCTGACCCCGACTAAGTGCTCGGAGACACTGTAAGGGTTTACTGTAGTGTGTGGTGATTTTCACCTTGGGTGGCTTGTCTATGGCGGAGGTTTGGTACTTCTTCATCCTTTCAAATACAGAGCTATCAGCACAGCCTCCCTCTGGGCCGTACTTGTGCGGGTAGTCTGAGAGAGAGGCAGACAAAACACTGTTAGGATTATGGGAGACAATGTTAGCTACTTAACCCCCTGAGTCACTCTATTTCGGGCGCTATTCATGATCAGCTAATGGATGTACTTACACGCCACTTGAGCCTAGCACTGCTATGTGAGCTGCTACTTCCCTGTCGCTCTCATTAGTGATTCCTCTCACATTTCTGTTTAATTTGCCCCTTAGCCACATACTATATGTACACAGATGATTTCAAATTAGGGGGTGCCAGTGTAGTGAAGTTGGTTTTGTGCTCACTATCAGTACCGACATTGTAAAGACTGCTACAATGAGCCAGTAGCCCCAGAGAAAGATCGTGTTACTCAGCTAATGAGCACCTCGGGTATCTGTGCTACCTGGAGGGCGATCACACCAGTCTGCCTCCCATCAGCTCAGCTGTCATAACCTTGCACTTCCATGATGATACATTTACATACACATGCGTCCAATTACATATTCTCTATGATGACAAGAAAATAGCTTGTCAAATCATTTGTGTAGCAGAAGTTGCTGGGAACTCACGTATATCATCTTCATGATAGATGACTGAGTGGAAAGGTACGTCTTTTCCCTCCAGGTATCTCTCAGTAGGCTCCACATAGTAGGTGCCGTGGTAGCTCTGAATGAAGCCCTCAAATTTACCATCCACAATGGCACCATGAGTCAGGGTACCTTTTTCACCTGGGATTTAAAATTACAGAGTTACAGGTGTCAGGGGATTCACAAAAAAAATAAGGCATTTCTGTACAAGACAAACAGAAAACAGCAGATATGTAAAAACGAGTTTATTAAAATTTGATGGACTGCCTTACCGAAGATTTCTCCAGTGTAGATATGAGAGGTATCAAATGGAATCTCTTCTCCTGAAACGTCCACTTTCAAATCTTGGGCAAACAAGGTTGTATCCCTCTTCATTCGCAAGTTAAAATGCCTGAAATCATTAAATTACATTTCAGGCAACAGGAAAACAAAAGACAGTCGGTTGTATGTGATGACACAGGTTACAATGTGAGAAAACAGTGCTATCTATACCGCAAGGAGTTTGTTTCTCTGATGTCCCAAAACTGTCTGCTGATATTATTCATGTCACAGAGTGTGCGCCTATGGATTTGGGTGTGGATCTGAATTTGGGAAGTAAGCAATATTCACAGACCCTTTGAGGAAAAGGAGAATGCAAATGAAGAATGCGAATGAAAGGGGGAAAAGGGTGAAAAGAAGGGCATGGTTTTGCTGAAAGAAAACAGCGATGCTGTTTTTTTGTTACACAAGGGGAACTGCAGGCTTTATCTTACAACAGAGGAAACTGAAAATCAGGGCATCTTGAAACAATGCTGGATTTTGTTGATCATACATATGTAAGAGAGAAACAATGATACTACAGTATACCTTGGGTTTCCAATGACACCTAAACAGTGCTCTTATTGTATCCTCATTTTGTGTGTAAGTTACTGTCCTGTAGGTTAGACACAGAGCTTAAATTCACAGCAAAAGAAAAAAAACCGCAGTTGTTTTCTGTTACCACTTAATCTCATTGAAAACGCCAGGTACATACACAAAAACCAGCAAGCGAAGGGTGGACTGGCTGCTGCAAATTAACTGTAAGGATTTGACTTGTGTCTCCAACTTTGTCAAGAATTCAAAGGAAAAGAAGCTGACACATTCCTGATTTTCAAAGGAACAGACATCTTCCTTCCGCGTGTTTGTTTGCACAGCTCTTATCGTTCTCTTCCCTATTAAGCAGCATTGGAGTTTGGGAACAGCAGGCCTGCTACAGGCAGGACGGTAAACAGCCTTTGCCAAGCTCACAGCCAGATGGTCTTGACTTTGTCATACAGAGTGTAGACACTTTCTATCACACAACACTGAGTCTTAATAAAGCTGTACGATATGGTTTCTTACATCTGGAAAAACCCAATTTGTAGGTCAGAACATCTCTGTTGCAGTAAAGTACAATAATGATCTTTTATCACAACTTTTATGATCTGGACATTGCACTTGGGACTATTGTGATTTCGGTGATATTTCAGTTAGCTGCGCAGCTCCAATACTGGATAAAGAACCATGACATGGACAATAGGTGTTCTATGATTGGTCTTCTATACCTTGAGGAGGTTCCCACCCAGGTATCAAGTGTACACAAACACCCTGAAAATACCTAGTCCATCAAAGGGCTAAGACATACACACAAACACTTGAATAGTTTCTATTTCACCTGACCTGGATGTACTTAGATTGTTGCAGGAAATCCAAACAAATCTAACTGGGGTTGCAACTAATAATCCTTTTCATTATTGATGTAACGGCCGACTAAGCTCCACAAAAAAATCGTCCAATTGTTCGGTCTATATAACATCAGAAAACAGTATAAACAAATGCCTTCTCAAATTAATGTTCAGTTGCTTGTTTTTGTCCCAAGCCCAAAAATGATCAGTTTACAATCACACAAGACAAAGAAAAGCAGCAAATCCGACCATCTGAGAAGCTGGAACTGGAGATTGTTTGGTGTTTTTGCTGGTTAATATTCGATATATCAGCCATAGTTATCATTTTAGTGCTAATGGAAGACACCGAAAAAAAAAAAAAAAAGGCTGAGAATTAAAATATGTCTATGCCAATGACTGAATGTGAAGCCTCTGATATGTCTTTGATTTCATAGAACAGGATTAAATGTAAATAACTTTTAAGCACACTGCAAATCTCTGCTACAGCTGGCCTCCACCTTCAATGATAAACACCATAAGCATATAGGATGAGCTTTGCAAAGAGATAAGCAGACACGTAAATAAAAGGTTAGATGAGAAGAAATAAAAATAGACAGAGATCCAGACAGAATTTCCCTTTAGATTAATATCTAGTGAAAAAAAAGCTGACAAACCTTCCATGGGCATGAAAATCTAAATGAAGGAACTTGTCTTCGTGAGAGAGCGCCCTCTTGGCCCTCTGATGGTTGCTGTGCACAAGCTCTGTGTCATAGGACAGGCCTTCATAGTGACGGATGTACTTGTTCAGGGGGTTTCTATAGTGTCCTAAGGAAAGAGGAAGAGAAGAACTCCAGTTATCAGCAAAAAAGATAATCCATAGAATTTAGGTAAACACAGGCATCCCAGGTGTATGGATACAATTCATGAAAGGTAATATAAAAGACAAAATATACATTATCAAATGTTTGGGAGAAAATACTATCATCCAAATCTGTAAGTTTCTAATAGCTTTGGTACTACAGTGTGTTTGTCCTATCAACTCATTTCAGCAGATGGTACACTTGTTTTGTATGTTCAGCAACACATCTCAAGCATCAGAACACAAATGTGGGCATCTACAGTGATATTAGAATAAAAAAGTGACTTGTAGAGTAAATAACTAATGCATGGTACATGTTAGGAGAATTAAGTGCCTAAAAAATAATTAACATTTAAGGAAAATCCTTTCAAGTCAAATGGATGCCAGTTTGTGAGCTGCACTCAACAACAGCCCTCAGCATCACAGCATTATTATTTCGCCACCAGAAGAGTGGGTGGTGGGCTCGAAGGCAAAAGATTCTCGAGCACCTCCACCCATTTCACTAACTGCTTCACATGGAAAAGCAGTCTCTTTAGGAAAAACATAGTAATTTTGTTAAAGCCATTTAAACCCTTCCGAAAGTTACTTTGCATTTTGATGTTTACACATCACTTGTGTAACTGAAAGGACAGACCGTTGCCCCATAACATAAACCAAAAAGAAAGCACTTTCAGAGAATACTGAATATGTAATTAGTACTGTCTGACAGGTAATTATGCCTGACTAGTGAGCCTTAAATTACAGGATTCAGTGTAACCAGTGCACAAAATTAGCACCAGCCACACAACTCAAATGCTGGTAACGTTTGTAAGCGGCTGGTTGATTTTCTTCAATCACCAGCCAAATAAAACAATAGTTGTCTAAGGAGTTGCAGGTTTAATGAGAAAATCCACTCACCATTTGGCATGTAGACGAATAAATGGCAGTGTAAGTATGTAACAAAGCTGAGTAGGTAGACCAGACCAGCTAGTTCTCTGTTCATGTGGTGTATGAAATATTTAGGTGCTAGCATTAAATTTTTCATTAAGGTGACTATGAGAAGTGAAGGCCATGACTGTTCTGTAATATCATAATTTCTGAAGATCCTCAAAAAAATAAGACACAAATGAGATTACCGGTGACTTCATTTGTGTGATCACACAAAAACAACAGAAATATTCAGAAACCCACAAAAACAACATTAGAAGTGATAAAACTGTGTGGTAGAGCACCACCGAGTTCATCTTGAGATGTTAATTTTCCATCACAAGAAGGCCTTACTGTGTGAAAAAGTTGAGATTGCTACTTTTGTACAGTTTGACAAAGGCTCCAGCTTGAGGTAAAAAAAAATAATAACTCGATTGCTTGATATAAATATAAACTCTACAGCTGGAGACTTGCGCAGAAGCGAACTGGAGTCGTATATGGCTAATTTCATTATTGTGGTGTAATATTTGAAACTCCAGCTGCGGTATATAGCAGGTGTTTGAAGCAATACGTACATCGCTAGTCGATACAACATTTTACGAAGAGGCCATTCCGTCCGTCCCCCCCCCCAAAATATCGAATTATTACGCAATGTTGAATCCAGAGTTACTGTGGCTCACATTAACTTAAATCACTGAATACCGAGAACGGCACAAATTGCAGCCTTGACCAGCGACCAACACAGGAAACTGAATTACGCCAGCAAACATTTAAACTTGTGCCACATAAATTATAAAACGCTGACACGTTGCAGGGAACATAATGTCAGTGGCTAACTCTCGCATTTTAAGACATAAATCGTTACATTAGCACATCCAGCGTTAGCTAGCACAGAGCTAACGGTCCGTTCACACAGTCGGCATCTCCCGTCTTCTCATAACAATGGCTGTCGGCGCTATTCGCACGACAACAACAAAACCGATCCAACCCCGACAGCAAAAACGTTGACAACACACTGAAATAACTCAGCAATATCGGTTTGTTTCAATCGACTGCACCAATCCGTGTACAGCTGAGCGCCGCGTATCATTTGTTAGCTTCAAGTAATACGGCAAAAAAGGGTGCAGTCCTCTTCATAACAAGCAGGCCCTGCTGATCCCTCCTGTTAGCTAACGGGCTACCAGCCGTTCTGCTCCTCTCAGCCGCTGCTTTCATGGATCCAACACAACTTATAGGCTTTTTCTGTGAAAATGCCTCACTCACCTTGGGTGCAGTTTAGTAAGTAGACGAAGAGGACAACTTTGAGAAGAAGCATATCTGCCAAATCCATTGTTAGAGCATTGATACCGTTTTCACTTTATTGTCCTACTTAGATAGGCGCAGACGCCCTGTGTGTTTATTGCACCTTCCTCTCATCGCCTCCTCACTCTCCAGCGCCGTGACGTCAGACGCAGGGCAGCTTGGCATCCCTTCCCCCAAATGCATCCATGATCCAGGCCTGCATACATTACAGTCCGCCCAGGCACAGCTACACTAGAGCCTGGGTGGGATGAAATGTGTGCAATGTATACATCTTTTCTTTTCCGCCATTACAGGCACACCAGTAAACACGCAGATAATGCCAAAGAAGTCTTTTAATAATTCAGAGTCGCAACATTACATCAAAACAGCTCTTACATTGTACATGTTAGAATTGCTCAGTGACAGGTTTGTGTTGACACCTTCTGTTGATTAATGGATCAACAGAAATTAATGGGTAACCGGTCTGATGATTAATGAATAATTTGAGTCATCTTTAAACAAAAGTGCTAAAACATTCACGAGTCCCAGCTTCTCAGTATGTGATGTTTGTTGTTGTTGTGAGCTGCATAATTTTAGTTTTGGACTAAACAAGTAATGATATCATGATGTTATGACATCGTGGGCTCTAGTGAACTGAGATAGGTTTTTTTTTTTTAGTTGCTATTTTCTGGCATTTAATCGATCGTTGATAAATAATGAAAATAATCATTAAATGCAGCCCCCCTTATTTTCTTTCTTTCTTAGTATCCAAGGGATGATGTTTCTGGCAGACTGGTAGCAAAAACTGCATATTTATAGACATATTATTACAGTTAATACTTGTATAACAAACTCATGGAGCTTTCATATCATAAACAGCTAACTAAATGTGATTTTTCGTTGCTTGGCAACCCAAGATCGTGAGATAGTGTTGCCAAAGAAAAGGAGACACCATGAGTTTGGCGTTGTGGTTGGATCCTGTCATGCATCAGCTCTGATTTTCCAAAGCAAGCTATTTCTGATCCTGGCAGTTCGTAATGATGATCTTCATCTCATGATGCACCTCTTTCTGTTGAAGGCAGCAGTTTGCAGAATGTTAATGTTACGTGTTCGCAAGGCACACTGCTTGACAGAACATTCCCCATATACTCATAATGGCTTAAATCTGAGTGTTTGAAATGGACATATCCACATCTGTTTTAGCAGCAAAGTCTTGTCAGTCAGTTGTTCTGTGTCTGTTTATTCCAGACGAGCTCCTCTGGCTCCAGTAGCCACCACATGACACACCTCCACATCAGCCCCCAGTTTCTGAAGCTCATCCAGCCAGATCTGTTGCTTCTGGGACAGCCGATCACTGGGCCCCTTCACCTCCACCACCTACAACAAGATGTCACATGTCACATTGCATGTGGCAGTATAATCCATATAACCAGACTTAAGATGGTCAACGAACTACAAAGTGTCTGAATCCACACTCAAAGGAAAATATCTTATTCAAAGAGCCAGATGTGGCATGATCTTACTTTGTAACTGTTGTTCGACGTGTTCCACACAACTAGATCAGGCAGTCCTGCACGGCAATGTCTGTAGTCTTTTGACATTCGTGAGATCACACCGCCCAAGAAGGCTCCACCCATGCACGATACCAGAGACTGCAAACAGAATATAAAAGTGTGTATGTTAGTACTATGTTCGATGATGCATTAGTACAACAAAACACCATATCCAAGTTATTTATCAAAGTGTATCAAGGTATACTTTGCAGTGGGATGGTTGTAGTTCATTTGTCACATTATACGATAGATAATGCAAACTTAAATGTATTTATTATGGTAAAATAAATACCTCACTGTCAGCACAGATCATCTTTGTAATGGTGGAATTTATGGCTAAGTTGTTGTATGGAATTCGATTTTACAGGTGCACCTAATAAAGTGGCCACTGTGTGTATATTCACAAGAGTGACAGTGAATACCTTTGCCTGCTGAAGGGATGAGAAACGCTCCCAGTTGACCAACGAACACACTTTACCCTCCTGGGACGTCCAGACATCTTCCAGCATGCCATGTAACGTCTCTACAGATGCCTCGCTGAGTAACTGCACACGACACTCAATCGCCTCTTTTCTGTTCTCATAGAAACAATCAGTGTAAAGATCCAGTGGACATGTCTGTGAGAGGAAAGGAAGACAAGTTAAACAGGTATAGATGAACAGATATCCTACAAATATTGTATACGCAAAGCGTACTTTACCTGGTATGGATTTCTGAAAACATCTGGAATACCCTCCATAAAAATTATGTCCCACAGCAGAAGGGCAAATAATGTTGAGAATGTGGAGCCCTCGCCATGGATCCCTATTATGTTAACAATAGCAATACAATGTTAATGTGATAAAAGGATAAAGAAAAGTTTTTTCTGAAGCACAACTTCTTACCTTGGTCAAAGCCTTGTTGGTGGTAATGTGCTAAGCACAGGTCTTCAACAGAGCCTATTGCAGTGGCATCACCACTCTCTTCCCCTTCTCCATTTGCAGGTATAAGAAACCTAGATTTCCCCATACCCCCTTCATGAGGAAACAGTTGTCCTCGGATTGTCACCTGGATAGAAAATTACATTTATTATTCAACATATATTCAACAGTTTACACTTTGTTTTCCCTCCAGAAATCCCAATACTGACTAAACTCACATGCTGGACATCTTGGACTTGTATCGTGGGAAGTTCTCTTAGTTGCAGGCGATATTTCTTGCAGCTGGCAGACTCTTTCATCCTCACAGCTCTCTGATGGAGAGACAGTTTATGTCCAGTTCGCACCAGAGGGTCTAAAAGCCCATCTCTGATCACACAAATTGCCTATGACAGACAATTCAAGACAGTTATTACTGAGAACAATGTCAAAAAGAAACTTCATTGAGGAAAATGTCTTAAATTGGTAAATGAAACCACAGAAACTGGTGCTGACTTGATCAGGTTTTTTAAGGTGCTGGTGGAGGTTTAGTGCCAGTCGATCCCACCACCGCCCTCGGCTGTCAAGACAATAAATGGACTGCGACAGTAAGGACCGGAGCTCATCTGTTGCTTCCTGTACCACAAAAGTAGACACATACCATCTTTAACTGTGACATACATTTAACTTCAGCTTGTATTTATATGAGAGTGTGAGCAGGTATGTTCAGAAAACCTCATAGCGACGTAGCCTCTGCAAGATCTCCACCCCTCTGGATAAGATACGAGTGTAAGCCCATCCTGTGGTGAAGCTGCGCAGAAACACAGGCAGCTCCTCCTCGTGACTGTCCAACACAATAATGATAAGAATGTTAACAAGTGTCCAGGGAGTCTGTATCTCTTTTTTAAATCTCAGAAAACCACAAGATTTATGTCACCTGAGGTCATGTTTTTTCCTCAGCTCCTGCCAGGCACTTTTGGTGGCAGTGTAAAGCTCCATGGCCTCTTCCCACTGACCTCCCTGCATAGCTGAGGCTACCTCCAGCAGGGCTCGCATGGATGCTTCATATCTGGTGTGATGGACAGAATCATGAGCATTATTTCTGGCTATCCTGAATATATTAAAAACAATAGACTCAATGTATCTCTTTTGGTGAATGTTTACCTGATGAGATCCTCTCTGTCCTGGAACACCTTCGCTGTACGCTGCACTGTGTAATCTGGGAAGGCCAGACGTCCTGAGTTGACCAGCAGGATGGTGAAGAGCTGGTTCTGCCCACCAGCTGCCATTTCTTCCTCGTCCATGGTGTCCGTCAGAGAGAAGAGTAGCAGGATGCGAGAGAAGACAGCACGAGGACCTCGACACAGGCGCACACAGGAGCCAGCGAGCTGCTTTGCCCTTTCGGGTTAGAAAGAACAGGGGTGTGACCATTACTGCAATACTTGTACTGTCAATGAGCACAATGTATTCAATCATCTCACCTTTTGAGAATGACAGCCCCAATGTTGTTCTGAGCAGGAGAAACAGAGAAGAAGGACTTTTGCCTGCTTAGACGTAGAAGTCCCTCCATTAGCTGCTGTTTCTGAGTCCCAGCATTGCCCAGATGGAAAGTCTTAGCAAGAGCTTTGAGTTCAGGAGCAGGCAGGAGATCCAGGGCTTCCCCTAACTCCTGAAGGTCGCTCTCTTTGATATATAGGAATAGCACAGGATGGCATTAACAGGAGAAAGGGTAAAGGGTTTGGCATGATGTGGTGTTTCAGCATCATAACATATACATTTTATTTGGAAGAAAACGGGGGCTGAAAGATGAATTCCATCCACAGTCTGGGGAGCCATTGTTGATAGTTATATACCAATTCCATCAATCCAGCTAATGTCTAAGCAGTGAAACATGTTGTGCTGAGTAGCATGGGGGCAAGAACCTACCCCAGCATGCACATTCCACATCATATTCCCTAATTTTCCCTCCCTCCCATTTTCCCTACCACCATTGTTTAACAGCAATTACATATCAGGAGGGGAAAAGTACGAAAAAGTGAATTGAAGCCAAATTTTCATGTAATTCTTAAAAATAAATATATAAAGATTTAACCAACACAATCCTAATCAACTGCAATTACAGCAGTCACGACAAAGACCAGGTGCATCAAAATGTCAAATGATATAATGAGGGATCATTTACCTGATTCTAGAAAACCACCTTCAACCAGCTCCTGAGCAACAGGTCCCAGATCACTGCATATCTCTTCATAATCCAGTTTATTTACTTGGAGCCACTTCAGTTTCCTCTGGAAGAGTCTCACGTACAGCTTCTGCCCCATGACTTTTTAGAGGAAAAATACACGTTCGGAATGAGGCATTACTTTACATGCTGAATTACAATAAGTGAGTGATTTTTAAGCATACCTGAGAGCTTCTCAAACGTATGTACAAGTGACATGTCATGCTGGTCGAACAACGCCCTGTCGTCCTCATTCTTCAGGACAGCCTGTAGCACGGTCCGGAAGTTACGGAGATAGTAGGGAAGCTGTGAGGTATGAGAGCTGTCGACAGCCTGGTCAGTAGTTGAGTTCTCAGCACCAGACTTTGGCACTAAGTCACTATTGATCGCTGCAGCACTTTTTCCCTCTGAGCTCTGAGGGGGGTCACAGGTAGTGGTAGTAGAAGGTACCTTAGTTTTAAGCTGGTCCACATCAGTCATCTCTGCTATACTTTCTGTAGACATCACCTCCTCTGGCTCTCTGCTGCTCCCCTCATATTTTGCTTTCTTTTTGGAACCAGACACTCTGCCAGTGGATGTTTGTACTTTTTTTCTTTTTGCTAGCTTGGAGGAAGAAGACTGCAGCTTCGATGTAACTTGTTTTTGAAAAGTGGCTGATTTAGATGCACTGTGCTCAAGATTATGCCTTTTTTCTGACTGTGACAGATCTCCCACAGCTGTTGGAGTGTCTGTACAAGTTGCTGTGAGGTCAATGACAGAATCTTTCTGGTCTTCTAAACTCGGAATCAGAAGATTTTCTTTCTGTGAGCTGCTGAGGTTCTCAGAATATATCTCTTTTTCAGAATACTTTGGTGCATTTCTATCCTCTGTCTGTTTCCTCTCTGGTGTCTTGTGATATTTCCTAGATAACTTGGAAGAGAGACTTCCAAGGTCGATCGTCCTGACAACAGCTTTACTTTTTATCTCCCGTGGTGCCTGCTGGTGGTTGTTCTTTTTGAAATAAGGGCTGGTCTTGGTCTCTTTAACTTCTTCTTCTTCCTTATTTCGATCCAGCTCTGGGGACTTTGGAGGATTCCTGCTGGGTGACAGCTGGATCCTTGGCACAACACTATTACTTGCTGAGGCGGGACTGCTGTCTCCTCTCTCAAAGTTCTGACATTGCAGATCAATGTGCTCATTGATCTTGAATCTTGGTACCAACTGGCCACACAAGGGGCATGCTAGCTTGGGTGGAGGCTGACTGCTGAAGAACGAGGTGATTGGAGTTGTGGTGGCAGCAGCACTGGCAGAAATCCCAGCTTGGACATTGCCTTTCTTCTTATTCTTGGACAAAGACAAACTTCGCTTGGGTTTGTCTTTGTTGCCTCTCTCGGTCATGATACAAGTGGAAGTGCTGTTGCTCGCTGAATACCCTTTCTCGACAGTTTTCTTCTTAGCATACTCCGAGGAGAGTTATAGTAACGCTATGGCTCTGTTTAGCTAACGTGAATGATAACTTTGCCCAAATTAAAAGCACTTATTTAAAATAAGTGACACATCTGTAGCGTTTGGTACCTCACACATGAATTTGAAAAGCCCGAAACATTAATGTAAATAATGTCAATGTGTGAAAAACATCAGCTAACATACCGGTAGCGTACTGGTAGCAATCAGAGGAGCTGCACAGTAACAACAATCCCGCTTCTCAGGCACAACCAGCGGAGCGCAGAATGCCTTTAAGGCTGTAGTAATCGATCCTAACTACATCGATATTTTCTCAACCACTTAAAAAGCAATGGTAAAATACAAAAATAAATAAAAGCAAACAAAAATCGGAGATCATTTATATGTGTATGTGATTTATTTATTTATTTTTATTTAAGTTAATGGTAATAAAATGCAAAATACATAAGAAGCACCTATTTTACAATGCCACCTCCGTAAACAGTGAGTCTAAATATATAAAATCCAAGTGCTTTATATTAAGACGATTCAGGTTAGTTTTGCAGCATATATTTGACCATGTAGTGATGATGCCGCTCTCTGTGTAAATTGTTGGGGGAGCAGGGCAGTGAGCACATGATGGGGGGTGTATTTCCTACACAGGTTCCTGGGCTGCTGTGCGGCTTTTATTCAAAAATCACCATTCCGGAGACCAATCTGATCTGATCAGCACACGGGCATTTTACAAGGAGGGCCGCCGGCAGGACCGATGTTGGTGAGTACCAATCGGAATTATCTAAGCACGGATGTAGAGAAGAAAAAAAAATAAAAATGTTGTGGTGATGCATGAGGGCCTATACGGCTGCCGACAGCAGGGGCTGGGGACAATGCTGGAGGTGCTCCTGTGTGGTACAACATCAGCCCTATAAGCTGGATGTCAGCATGGTGCAGTCTCGATGCTTCAAATCAAGGTCGATGTGAATCGCAGCAGCAGGACGATATCGCTTCCAGATGGTGAAAGCAGCAGCGTGTGTGTGGGGGGAGAGAGTCAGCTCCATCACTGACACGGTATGTGCGCAGGAAAGAAAAAAAAAAAAACAACATATATCCGATAATCTTATCGATATTAAAGCAGATGGGAAATGCGGCGTCCACTTGTGAGTGAAACCGGAGCTTAACCACAACAACCACTCCTGCAGCTGCGGCAAAACTTCAGCGTAGTGGGTTTTGTGAAATACCCACCACAAACACGTCAAGGGCAGGGCGAAATGCGTGCCATCCGAAAAATGAGCCGTATTGTTTTTAATTAGCGCTTCAGCACCATGGAGAGGTCAGGATTAGGTTGTACAGATCAGGGGGAGGGGAGGCTCGGTTTTGATACTCATCAGACCATCATAATCTCAGCTGTATTATCATCCGATCGACAGTGGCAGCGGTGGGGTTCATGTTGTGTTCAGTGTGATATACCTGACTCACAGCCGAAAGCTTGAGCCCAAACAACAATCGAGGTGTTTTGTTGATGTGGTTCATGTTCGGATGAGGGTGTTGACATGTTTAGACTGGGCGGTGTTCAGTGTGATGGCTCTCATGCAGTCAGTGCTTATCAGATTACTTTATTGCCAGACTGAGAACACCATTATCAGATTTGTGGGGTGTTGTTTGGCCATTATGTTTTTTGATATCATGATAGAGATGATCTGGTTTAAAATCACTGTGTTGGTCCTGTTTGTGAACCTCTGTATGTGAAATTGATCATTTCTTAATATAAGATTCCCTTTTTGTTGTCACATATTGTTGTTGTATGTTTGTAGGGCTGCAAATATGCAATATCTTTAGGCTGCTTGGTGATACACACCATTGAAACGTCCTCTAAAGCACTTCATAAATGCTATGATGGGGCAACAAAGTTTAATATCACAAGTTTTTGTAAATATTAGACAGTTCGATCTAAATACTTAGATGAGGGTGTTGACATGTTTTGACTGGGCGGTGTTCAGTGTGACGGCTCTCATATATTCAGTGCTAATCAGATTACTTTATTACCAGACTGAGAATATTATTATCAGATTTGAGGGGCGTTATTTGGCCACTATTTTCTCGGAAATCATAACAGAGATCATCTTGTTTAGAAAATAGTCTGGTTTAAACCACTGTGTTAGTCCTATATGTGTACCAATTATATGTAAAATTGATGATTTCCCCTTTTGATATGTCTTTTTGTTGTCACATGTTATTATTGTATATTTGTAGGACTGCAACTAACTTATTGTTATTATTATTATGGTTATTATTAATATTATCTAGGACTGGGCAATACGCAATATTTTTAGGCTGTTTTGCAGGACACAGTATATGTATTTATTTAGAAATTTCCTGAAAAATACTTCATAAATGCTGTGACTGGATGACAAAATATAATGTCACAATATTTTTCTGACAAAGTACCTCATCAATTTTGTGACAATATTGTAGGGATGAGTCTTGATACAAAATATTAAGTATTTTTAAAAACATGATATTCTGTTGACATGCTTTGACTGGGCGGTGTTCAATGTGATGGCTCTCATATGATAAGCACTAATCAGATTACTTTATTACCAGACTGAAAACAACATTTTCAGATTTGAGGGGAGTTGTTTTGCTATTATTTCATTGGAAATCATAGCAGAGATGATAATTTAATACCACAGTATTTTTTTGACAGAATACCTCATCAGTATTGCGACAATATTGTAGGGATGATGACTATTGATACATTGACAAAATATTAACAAGTATTTCTAAATACTCATCAGTGATGGGGATGTAATGACTAACAACAATATGAAATCTCTTTACTGTGTTGCAGCCTTTATAAACAGGAAAAGACATCACTAATGGCATATAACAAAACAACAATATCCAACATCTAAGACGATGTAAATTCTTATTTCATGACAGTGATCTGATATCATATACTGCCAAGCTTTAGTTTGATCTATAAAATGTCAGAGAATAATTAAAAAGCCATCACAGTTGTTTGAATGAATCATAGCAGCTTTAGAAATCTTTATAATATAAATATTTGAGAGGATGGAACCAGTTAATTCAGACATTTTTGAAAAATGACTTAATCTTTTTACTGGTTAATTTTCTGTGAGTCAACAAACACATCGATAAACTGACTTGTTTGGCTCCTTCATAAGTTGAGCTCTAAAGTGCAGCATGACTTTGTTTAATACAGTGTGACAGTGTTTTGATTGGCATAATTTCCTTTTTGTTGTTGTTTTTCTTGTTAAAAAAAAACAGAAAAAGCATAAAAGAGGCCAAGAAGAGTACAGAGAATAGAGATATTAGGGAGTAAAAACAATCCAACATCGATGTGTTCATTTATTTTTTATTGAACCAATTATTGTACCAGTAATATTCCCACTGAGGTTCAGAATCTCTTTTACAAGGTAGTCCCAGCCAAGACACCGGCATAAAAAGTTTCACAAAAAAACCCAAAACAAGCAACAACTTACAACAAACAACATAAAAATTTTTTACATTAAAAACAAACACAACAAGCACACAGTGACAAAGATATCAACCCAACTGTCGTTTTCAGCATAATGTTAAAAAAAAGTCTTCATATCGCACAACACATACCCTGATATCAATCATACCGATTTATCTGTGGTAGGTGAATATTGACCTATAAGATAAGGCGGGTAAAAGAGTGCAAAGAAAATATTTTAACAATGATGCTACTCAATCGTGTGAAACAGCCTCCTGTTCAGCAGGACATGTCAGAATGAGAGCAGACACAACAAAGCAAGATGACAGATAACAAATGACGTTCTGCCGTCACTGTAGACAAAAGGGACGTGATGACGAGTGTGGGTGTTGTAGAAATAATAGATTAATAAGTGGCTACTGTTCGTTATTAAGAGGAGGGACTGTGATTTGTGTGTTCATTTAAAGCGTGAAAATTAGACATTTACTCTTGATAAAATAGGGTCTAAATTGTTGTGTAAGTGTGGAAAACAATCTTTGATCATATGTTATTTAAATCTGGTGCAGTGTGAAGTGTTTGAGAGAGGCTCAGGAAATGTGTTGTATCATTATATCTTACAAAGTAAACAAGGGAAGAGGTTGTTTTATGGCTGACACCGATTCTTAGAGGCTAATTTATTTGTGTATTGATGTGAAAGATGGATCCACATAGCTTGTGACAGCTCATTTCTACAGTATGTAGGTTCCGATGTAGAATGTAGAATCATTCATGTGAATTCTCTTGAAGATATCAAGTGAATAATCTACAGAGACCATCATGTAGGCATCTAAAAAAATCTAATTTTGGTTATCTGTTGATGTTGACAGGGTTGAGGGTAGTGGGCTTGCAGGGCCAGTTATGGCTCATGGAAAAACGCCAGGAACCATTTCCAAAATATTGGCTCCCAGCCCTCCACCGTGCCCTGGTCCAGGACTCACTGCACAGAGCCAAGAAGAGCAGCCAGGTTTGGTGAGGGAGGCATCCGAGCAACCGCCGTGTACCTTAAAGGATGATGACAGTGACCAGCTGATTCCTCCTGTCCCTTCGAACCACTATTACATGAGTTGTGACCCTGGTCCTGAGGACATGGAGGACACCTGCTCTGAGTACGACAACGTGGGCTCTGATGTGGAGCAGGACTACGATGAGGTGTTACATTTGAACAGAGAGGGCGCAGTGGACACAAGGTACTACAAACAGTACTGTCCCGAGGACAGTGGCTATATAAAGCATGCAGGAGGTGATAGTGTTAACGAGGATAGCAGCGCTGTTGACCAGATCACTCCCAGACCTCGCCATAGCACAGAAATATGTGAGGGATCACAGTCAGACACTAAGCCTCAGAAGACGAGCCAGCGCTTTAGGTCTCATTGTGCTCCAACTGCTAGCGATGAGGCAGAGCGGGAGGTGGAGAAGGGCCAAGAGAACAGGTTCTTCTTCAGCGACGGAGATGAGATAGAGGAGGTGCTGGACGGGGCCAAATTTATAGAGGATTTAGAGGAGACAGAGAACAGTATTCAAAGGCAGACTGGCATTTATCAGGACAATGAGAATGAACGAATTAGAAAGGGAGGTGATGAAAGGCAAAGAGAAGATGACACTCGAGTCTCAAGAAACCATAGTACCCCAGGGGGCAGTAAGAAGTGTGAGCCGTCTCACGTGGGCTTGAAGGAGAAAGAGAGGCAGGTTAAAGGACGAGGCAGGAGGGGAACGGGAGAGGACGTGGAGCGTGTCGTATCTGGGATCAGAGCATGCTCGACCAGCAGCACCGAACAGCGTCCAAAGGTGTCGTCGAAGGACTGCAAAAAAGTGGCTGTGCGGACCAAAGCCAGGTCCGGCTCCAGTAAGCAACATCCTCCTCCACCACCTCGTCTTTCCCATGCTCAGTCACCTGCCAACACCCAGAAAGCGCAGCCACGTAGAGACGCCCCTTCTGTTCCCTCCTCTGCTACCAGCCAGGAGAGCAAAGTCAGTGTTAACAAACCATCCCTGGCTCCTCATCACACGCCGGAACAACAGAGGGAGCCTCTTGAGGAGAAGCAGCGGCGGCCAGAGAAACCCCAGCAGGTAACCAAATACAAATAGGTCAGGTCTGATTCCCTGTGGCTCATGTTTGTCGAGGTTTATGCACAATCTACCAACACTGTTTCCCAGAAGATTTTAACTACATGGATTATATTGTATTATTATATTCAAAATATTTTGCTCTGAGGTCACGCTCAGGGTAGGGAAGTTCCAATGCTGGGATAATGTTTTGCTGCTGTTTTTCGCATTACAAGTCGTATAAATAGAAAAATAGTAGAGAATGACACATTTTTTATCATTTCATCACTTCCTGATTGATCAGCAGCTGAAAAGAGGCATATTTATGGATAAAATGACATATTTGATAACCCAGTAGTGTCCGTTAGCATTAAACCACTTAATGACTGCATCCAGTGTATTTCACTTATAGGCTTAAATAATGATTCCAAGATGTCTGTTGATATTTTAGAATTAACTTGCTCCATTAGTATTGTATCTTGTAACACTATCAAGCGGTAATGTGAGCAAGTAAGTGGTTGAATCCTGATGTTAGCTGTTGTCTAACGTTAGCTGAGGTTATCAAATATGTAGTTTTACCTTGAAATATGGCCTGATGACCCTCCAGATTCTCACTATCCAACGTCTTTTCAGTTTCTGATTGAACTGTAAGGGATGAAATGATAAAGAGTGTTCAAATTCACAAACATTTGTGGGACTTGCAACAGGTCATTTGTGTGACATTTGAGATTCCCACTCTGAGTCCGATGTCAGAGAAAAATGGCCGCCATGTGAATATGGTCTGTGCTCTCCCTGCTGGAAAAAACAGCGTAGGTGCTGGTCTACGCTGGTTTTCCCAGCAGGGTTTCCACAGGACAACAATAAACATTTAAAACAAGGCTTGCCTGAGTTGTGACAAATGTTTGTATTCAACAGGGTGAGAAGTCGGGTACAGCTGTGATACCAGAAGACGTGCCAGAGCCGCCAGGGAGGCTTCAGTGTCCCGAGCTCGTCCTTCCAGAGGAGAGTGACACGCCCAAGGTGAAGACTTTTTTATTGACTGCAGGTTCCAGCACCAGATTTTCACTCTCCATGGTCTTTTCACTTAAAAGTCAATGATAACAATTTTGAAAATGGTTAGCGAAATTTAGAGAGATACTAGGCCATATTCCAATGTAAAACAACATATTTGATAACCTACTAGCTCCAGTTAGATATCAGCTAATGTTAGCATTCAGCCACATCCTAGCTACTAGCTTAGTGTTTGATTGTGTAAATTTTACATTCATTGTAAAATATCACCACATATCTTGGGCACATTTATTTAAACCTGGATGTAAAACACACTGGATATAATTAAAAATGATGATGTTAAGCTGGCAGTGGTTGAATGCTAGTGTTAGCTAATGGGTTACCAAAATATAGCTTTTCTTTGCTTTGAAATATGGCATGATATCCCTCCGGATTTTGACGCTCCATTGTCTTTTCAGCTGCTGATCAATTAGGAAGCAGTGACAGATAATGAGTCGTCTTAAGTTTAACACAGCAGAGTGTCATTTGAGTTTCCCACCCTGAACGTGATGATAGAGGAAAATGGCCGCCATATGAATATGGTCTTTTATCACGTTATCTATATAACATTTTACAAAGTAATATAGTCCAGTATATCTCCGCACCACTTACCATGAAACTTTTGCTAAGTTACCTGACTTTTCCTATCGTTTTTATCTTAACTTCATTTTTTGTTTGTCAGACTAAAGAAAGCTTTTTGTAATTACACACTAAGTTCAGTTATTTGCTGTGATAATCAACATGATTGATGTGTATTCTTGAGTGTTATTATTATAAAAATGTTTAACCTTGGTCTAACTTGTTGACATGTTGATTTATTTTTTAAGAAGACACAGGAAGCTGCAGCTTTCCCCAGCTTTGAGGATGGTAATTATCTCATGCAGTTCTTACATTTCGTAGTTAATGAAATTCGTTGCTGCAGTGTTTTACAATGAGAGCTCTTTGTTTTGCTGCAAGTCCCAGGTCCCTGTGAACCAGAGGATCTTATTGATGGGATCATCTTCGCTGCTAACTACCTTGGCTGCACTCAGGTGTTGTCTGATAAAAATCCATCCAAGTCTGTCCGCATGTCCCAGGCCCATGAAGCTGTCAGTCGTATCAAGGTAATCTGCCTAACCAGGGAGACAGTCGTTAACAAACATTGATTTGTTTTTTTGACATTCAGATCTGCCAAAAAGGTTACTGTAAGACATCTTCCTGGTTATGTGGGAAAATTTCAAAGAAACAGATTGGCCTTGTGTTCAGGAGAAATGTATTAGAATTTGATGGTGATCTGCTTCTGGGATTTTTGCCATTAGACAAGTTGTCTTTTGAGTTTTAGCCATCAAGCTTACAGAGACTTGATTCCAAATCCTGCGGGTGCATTTGCAAGTTTAACAATCATACTGATGTCTCCGAGTATTACAGCGATGTACTTGTTCAGCACTGGCAGAGGCTTGCTGTCCCAAGTGCCTTTTACTTTGGATTTACACAATTTTTTGTTGCGTATGGACCTTTCATTACCAACTGATTTATTTAAGGGGAACTCATGCAGCAGTGTCATTTTGTTACCACATGATGGAGCTGTTGCATGCTCTTTTTTTTTGCTCTCCTAATATTTTCATAATGAACACTGTGAGATACAAAATGTCTCATTCAAACAATATGTTGTTTGTTTCAAAGAGCCAAGATGAAGACTCTCAAATGATGACAGAAGTAGATCTTTTTATCTCCACTAAAGCTGTCAAAGTGCTGAACGCTGACACACAGGTTAGTAACTCCCAGGTCTTTGTGAGTTGATTCAGCTCATTGTTGTGAATCTATTTTCAGACATGATTAGTCATTATTATCTTTGTTTTCACTCCATGTAGGAGACAATGATGGACAGTGCCTTGCGTACCATCTCCTACATCGCCGACATTGGCAGCATTGTGGTTCTGATGGCGCGTAGACGCATGTCGACAGCCTCATCAGAGGATTTCTCAGAATCTTCTGACTCTGCCAGCGAAGGGAAGAGTCAGTACAGGATGATCTGCTATGTTTTTGAGTCAGAGGATGTAAGTGTGAATTACACACACACACATTTAATTTTGAGTATATACTTCCATTTTGATTCAGATATTAGTTGCGATCTTCTTTGTTGTCAACTGGGAAAGCCTTTCTTCTGAGTAAATTTCCCCAAAAACACTCCCCTTCCAACAGGCGCAGCTCATCGCACAGTCCATCGGTCAGGCCTTTAGCGTGGCCTACAGAGAATTCCTGAGAGCCAATGGCATCAATCCAACCGACCTGAGCCAGAAACAATACAGTGACATCATCAACTCCCAGGAAATGTACCACGATGACCTGGTCCATTTCTCAAACTCAGACAACTGTAAAGAGGTGCGACATTTTTTATTTGGCTGCAGGTGAATTGTGGATGATGATTGATGGATTTCCCTTTACACAAAAGGCTCCAAGAATTGCACAAATCTTCCAAATGCGTAATTCAAAATGCACTTAAAAATGATGAAGTGATGCTTTTTACCTGTGTTCCAGCTGTATGTGGAGAAGCAGAAAGGAGAGAGCCTCGGTGTGGTGATCGTGGAGTCCGGGTGGGGCTCCATTCTGCCTACAGTCATCCTTGCCAGTATGCTGAACAGCGGGCCTGCAGCCCGCTCTGGAAGACTCAGTGTGGGGGACCAGATCATGTCCATCAATGACACCAGCCTGGTAGGGCTGCCACTTGCCACTTGTCAGGGCATCATCAAGGTACGGAGCGTATCAAACACCTCCAGTTTTCACATATTCAGTGTTGATTTGGTTTTCACCCAGATAAGAGCCTGTATGTGAATCAGGAGATGGCACAATGTACAGTGGTACAGTTTCTTTCTGGTTTTTGGCCACATGGCAAGACATTCTGGTGAGCTGAACTGGAGGCTCTAAATTGCTTGCAGGTGTGGATTTCAGTGTCTGTGTAACACCTGTGATTTGCTGGAGACCTGTAGGTTTGGTTGATTTGATTGACAAAGCAGAGAAATGAATGAGCATTTGATTAAATCACGAAAACATAGCAAACAAAGTGAGTTATTCAATCCACACAATCTTTCAGTAACACGCCTTTATGGATCCCACTTGTTAAATCTGATCTACTCTGCCTTAGATTGGCTTACCTGATGCTCTTTCCTTAAGCCTAACCAATCTCATTCCTCATGCCTAAACCTAACTAGAGCTCTTAAGTAGAGCGTCACATTAACCACATTTGCTCCAGTGGAGCACTTTTCTAAGCGATGGCAGATCATGGAGCATCTCATTAGTTCACTTTATGTCTCCCCCAGCCAGTCTGTTGCCCTCAGCTCCAAGCCCATTGCTTCCTTGATTTTAAGATACACATCATATATATAAGCTTTTGTTTGGACAAAGGCTAAATTATTCCCTTGTTGTAAGGATACTAGAACATGGGTCAAAAGTGCACTTGTCACATAGTATTTTTAGCCGTGGATGCACTAGTAAGTATTTAGCAGGACGAGGACTGAGTTAGATTTCTTCTGCAGAAAGAAAGAATTTATCACCAGATTTATCCTTTAAAATCACTATAACATGTGTTCAAATGTCTTTTTGGGCAGGGTCTGAAGAATCAGGTGAAGGTAAAGCTGAGTATTGTGAGCTGCCCTCCTGTCACCACAGTCCTCATCAAGAGACCTGATCTCAAGTTCCAGCTTGGTTTCAGTGTTCAGAATGGCATTGTGAGTAATCCCTTGGCACTAAACTTTAGGTTGAGGCTCCAAATGAATGGTTGGTAACCCTCTGAAGAGCACCACTGTTCTTAAAGAGTGATACATGTGTTGTATACTGTGCAGTTACATATAAAGTGTCTTTTTCACATCCTCAGATCTGCAGTCTGATGCGAGGTGGCATAGCTGAGCGAGGCGGTGTACGTGTCGGACACAGAATTATTGAAATAAATGGTCAGAGTGTTGTTGCCATGGCACACGAGAAGATTGTTCAAACCCTGTCTGTCTCAGTGGGTGAGGTAAGAACTCCTCATGCCGCAAGATGGCAATTTTCCCTCATTACTGCACCACACATTTCACTGGACCATACAGGCCTTTTAAAGTTATACGTACAGAAAAGATCAGTTTGAGATTGTTCCAGGCCTAGATTATTAGATACGTGCAGTACAACAACACGTATTAAAGCTATAAAGAAAATATTTGGAAGCCCTTGGTGGAAAGACACAGTTAAGTATTTAAATCGTATTGCAAAAGCTGATAAAATCAAGTGAAAGAAGGGCAGCAGGCTAGGGATGATTGTTTAAGAAAACATTTTTACTTTCGTAAACCAATTTAATTCCTTGTTATTCTGTGTACTGCTCTGGGCCAGGAAACATTCCAAGAAGATATTTAATGAGTAAGTGATCATCAGAGGTGCTGGTATCTTATATGCTACCTTTGGATAGAGCCAAGCTAACCATTTTCCCATTTCTCTTATTTATGCTAAGCTAAGCTAACCTAAGCTACCTGCTGTAGCTTCATATTTATTATCATAGAATAGGTCAGATTTTAGCCATGTAAGCCAACTAAGATCAAAATTTCTCACTTGGTAATGGCCTTGATTTGCAGTATTCTCCTAAACAAGTGAAGTAAATGGGGATTTATTTTAAAATAAAACAAAAAATACACCGAAATAAACATAAAATGGCTCCAAACCGCTCTGCAGCGGACCTGGGTTCGACTCCTGGCCCGCGTCCCTTTGCTGCGTGTCACTCCCTCTCACTCTCCCCCTGTTTCCTATCAGATCTTCAGCTGTACTTTCAATAAAGCCATAAAAGGCCAAAAATTACTTAAAAAAAAAAAAAAAGACATATTTTACACCCCCAACTCACACGTTACACCCCATCTTGAGAAATGTTTTGTAGGCCATGGGGATGAGTAGATAATAAGAACATTTTATTTTTCCTTTGATTTATTAACAAGTTTTCATCATCAGTCATTCTTGGTTGATGTGAACTCACACATTTCACCAGCATTTCCCCCTGTATGTATCTCCATTAAAGCCATAAAAGCTTATAATTTGTCAGTAATGGATCCAGGCTCTCTTCTGACTCTCCGGTGGCGCAGAGGGGAGTAAATTAGGCCTGGATTCAAGTGATGTGATTACGACCGTGCCTCTATAAATGGGCTCTTAAATTGACAGTGTAATCGTCCCCACTGCTCTCATCTCTGCCTCTGTGCCAGATCAACATGAAGACGATGCCTGCTGTGATGTTCAGACTGCTGACAGGACAGGAGACGCCTATCTACATCTAGAGAGCCTGCATGAATCGGCCCACTGTAGTTCTGCATGTCTGGCTGCGTGGAGGTGACGGACAGACGATGGACAGATGACGGACAGGTGGCTCAGTGGGGGACGAGGAGAATTTATTTTTCTATCATTTTATTTTTTCTGCATCTTGTTGCAATGCTGTAAAGAACATCCAGTTCTCATTTTCAGGTTTTATCTTGAATTACATTGTCATAATGGCCTTACAATGTGAATACTCTGTCTGTAGTACTGTACGTGAGTTTCCGGTGTTGAAGAGAAGTAGCTTTAAGGTCATGATTATTTTCTTATGAAGAGATAAATTAGTACATTTATTTTTTATTTAGTCATTTTTATAATGTGTATGGAGTTTAAAAAATGTACTTCTACTGTAAATACTTTGGATTACTCAAGGACTTGGTTGGAAAGGCCATATTACTCCTACAGTATATGCATGTTATGAAGAATTACAGACCAGGGATTAATTCTCAATCTGACATGATAATCTATAACAGTAAGTATTAAAAGAAGATAACAATATGCTGTACAAAGGCACTAAACTATGTGTATTATGGTGATGCTGAAGGCCAAAGACACATCTACTTTTCAAAGACATACAGTATGGGTCACCATTACCTTTACCAGAGCAAACAGAACAAGAATGTATCAAAATACACATTACTGAATGAATGTAATGTTAAAACACATCAAGAATACAATCTCACGGCTGAATGCTTGTTGTTTGTTTCATTTTATTAAGGTGTTACTACAGAAAGTATTTGCAAACAGACATGACGTTCATTTGCCTGGATTAGAGATAAATCAATTATCCAAGCAGTCTGGTTTTCATTCTTCCTTGTTTGTGTTTTTCACATTTATTTGCCTCTCAGAAGCTGTGAAAGAAGGAAACTTTATCCACTGACGCCGATCAGAAAGTGTGCATAAATTACACCATGGGCTGTTTTCATGGCGATGCTGTGCAGGCGCTGCATCAAATGTCAAAGTAATCAGACATCAAACTAACAATTATTATGTCTCATCTTTCATTTCCAATGAAAAAAAGACTTGAACAATGACGAACCCCTAATAGATATTGATCAGTGTATATACACATTGTATGGATCCCATACAACTTACAAACTACTGCACTATGACAGTGAACTTCACAAATGAACAACTATTTACAGTTAAACCACCAATATAACACATAACACTTACAGGCTCATATAGTTACTTAAAACTGGTTTGAAATTTGACACTACATCTGTGACACATTCAGAGGAAAATCTTCAAGTATTGGCTGGAAAAGCTCGCAGAAGACTTCATATATGTTCCTAAAACACAGAAACAAAATGATCTCAGTCAACAAGCAGCAAGGGTGGAAAACACCTCCTTAAATGATATATGAACAGAAAAGTGCAGCAGGATTCAGAAAACTGTGGTTTTATTTTAATATTGCATCCTTTATTAAAACTGCATTAGTCACACTGAACTGAATATGTGTTTCGCAGCAATTCATGTCAATACGTCAGGTTTTCCCAGATGTTCATAAAAATGAATGAATAATTCACTGTTGCTGCTTGTAAATGAAGGATTCCTCCATTTACTAGCAGCAATAACTTACTGTGATGATTGTCAAAAGGAAGTATTACCCTCTCAGTGGGACCAACTTACCGATCTGAATTTTGATGTTGTTGGGGAAATCGTCACTCCATCAAGGAAAACTGTATTCAGGTAGCCTTCCCCGTATGAAACGTCCTCATCCTCATAACTGTCCACGCCGACGCTGAAGGCCTCCTTTATCTTCTCCGGTACAAGAAAGTTAAGCATCACCACCAGAATCCCGATAATGGTGCACAGCACACCTGGAAATCAGTTTCAGTTAGTAGAAATCACTCCACATCAACTTGAGAATTTAATTTGCAGGTTCTTATTTTTACCTGTAGCCAGAGCCAGCCAGAATGAATGGCTGTACTCAGTTTCAAAGGAGTCAGCTCCAATGGAGAAAACACACTGTGGCACATTCATGATGGTGGAAAAGGAGGCCATGGAGAAGAAGATGAAGGCAGCGGTCGCCAACATCATGTACCCGGCGTACAGAATGACCGGCATGCAGAAGAGGATGTTGGCGAGCAACCAGCAGCAAAACGCCGTCCTGTGAACGAGTGCAGCCATTTTAACTCCTGCTACTTTTAATGGTTGTGGGCTGAAACTGACAGAATATAAATACAACTTCAAACCGTTCGCAGTAAATAAATCCATTCTGTTACCAGAGGGTTGCAGAGGCGTATCGTCCAGAGTATCTGTACTGATAGATGAGTCCACAAGGGCTTCTCAGGGTGAATTTCTCAGCGATGTACAGGATGGGGTTGGGTAAACCTTTCTCCAGAGCCTCCTCATACTCTTCTTCAATGGAGTCATGCCAGCTGAACATCTCATTGTAGTCAATGGTCTCATTGAACTGTACGACAGGCTTCCCTGAGACAGAAAGGAGAACATATTTACGCTTTTAACTGCGTACTTTTTGTTGGTTGGTTGGATTGTCAGCAGGATTACACAAAAACTAGTTTCTCAGGGAATAATGCATGGATCTTTATGAAAGAAACGCTGGTGTATTTAGGTGGCTGCTATCTATGAGTGAGTATAATTTCATAGCTCCCACGCCAAAGTCTATGTGGACCTTAGCGTAGGTATTCACTCTACTGAGTCCTATTCTAGTGTACCGATGCACCTTAAATTCTCATACAAAATAGATAAAAATTAGCTTTATCCAACAAATTGGATTAGTAGCTTTTACTTTTTAATGACATAAAAGAAGCATATTGGCCCTTTATTAGTCATTATCAAAGTTTTTATTAATGTCTTATTCTGCATGACTGTATTCACTACTAGGATGTTAACAATTAAGTTAAATATTCACTTATTAGGCTGACCTTTTTGTAAGGGAAAGCAATCACTTATCAAGATTTTAATAAACCTTTATAATAGCATTACAATGTCTTGGTAAAACAGTTATTTACATTAAAAGAAACTCATAGGTTTATTAAGGATCATAAAGCGGATATAGACAACTTTTCAGCTTTCACCCCTCCTAGCGATTTTCTGTGGCATTACTGTTGATGCCGCTGACTCAAAGATCGTGCAACATTGCCGCCGCTAGCTGCCTTGCTACTGTCCAGAACAAAAAAAAACTACCACAAAAAACCCAATTAGCACAAAAAACCCGATCTCAGTGCTACGAAAAGGCAAAGGCAGCCTCCTCCATCAGCGAGGTGCTTTTTCTTTTGTAGCGTACTGTTTCCACAGTTATTCTAGCTGTTGCCCTGTAACCTGTGGATAGTGACCTGGAAAATCAATACCTCTTCCTTTTTTGGTTGCACAATGCCTGACTTGCTTCCTTTGTGCTCTGAACAACCTTTGTGTTGGCGCAACATATTTTGCGAGAATACTCTGTCACGGAGGGCAGACCGAATAGCATAGTGAAAGCCAGGTTTATAGGCGACCATCTTTACCCGGATGGTGTTATTTGTTATTTACTACCATTACACTGTGTAATCAATATTTACTTCAATGATAAGTCAAATCTAAAAACTGCTTACAAAGATCCTACAACAACAATAAATGTTATGATGCTATTCTTAACGCTTATATAGTCTTATTAATCTTAATAAGAATCTCATAAGGAACTATTACCTAATACCATTAACTAATACTTATTACAAGGAGTGTTACCCGCATACTGAGCAAAGCACATTACCGTAGGTTCACAATTCATGTACACCTTCTTACTTACGATCAATAAGCAGTAATTCTATTACTATATAGTAGTTATAGTATATGTTCATGCACAATAAGTGTTTAATAATGACTAACAAAGAGCCACTACACTACTAATATACATTCTTATAAGCAACTAGCAAGTGTTACAGAGTGCATTACACACATATCTTCAGCAACAGTGACTCACCTTTCAGTGTAACATTAATGCCATAGAGTCCAACATGCAAGCCGATCTCAGCGTTAACCACTGCGTTGCTGAAAGACTTGTAGGTGGCATTAGTGGTCATTCTGGCCTCGGCCCAGTCGTTGGTGAAGTTGAGCGCTGCAGGGAAAAATGGCACGAAGGTGAGCGGCTGGAGCAGGAAAGGGAAAAATCGTCATAATTCAACAGCAATGATAAGGATACAAAACTCACCCACTATCACCACACCTATGAACAAGCTGATGATTATTCTGAACATCCAGAACAGCCTCTGTCAGGAAGGGAGAGAACAGAATCAAAATTATAGGAGACAGTTCTGAGGTTTGGTGATACCAGTGCAGTAACAGCTTATCGGATGGGTTTGCACTCACCGACTTCCCTCGTATCCCTGGCAGAATGAGAAGAAGACTGACTGCTAGCACAAGGAAGACCAGAATAATGGTGAGCAAGCGGCCACTGAAGATGAAGGAGGTCCTTTGTAGGATGTAGAATGGGTAAATGTCATCGTAGAAAGTCATCTTAGCTCCTGATCTTACCGACACACCTGAGACTAGACAGTGCAACAGAGAAGACAGTGTTAGTGGCGGGGTTCTCAGTTTCCTCCAGATGCAGAGATAGCAGCTCTTGTTCCTTGCGGCAGATAAGGGATGGGACATTATTACTGCCGTGAAACATGGCAGGTGATTAAGCACAACCATGTCTGAATTATGTACCACCTAAGATGCCCTGACAGTGCGTATCCTTGCTGCAAAGAATCAAAATGAGAGGTGTAATGCACAAAGGATGCAATTCTATACATCCATGTGATCACTTAATTCAGTGTGATGTAAAGTGGCTGCAGCTGACATGGCTCCAAGCTGATCTGTCTGAATGAAAAGAAAAGCTTAAAATAAAAAACAATCAATCAAACAGAGAAAAAAAAACAAAAAAAACAAAAAAAAAAACGAAGACCCTTCTCACCTGAAAAGTTGAACGACGAGGACCTGAAGGAGAGATGAAGTGAAGTGAAGTGTGAATGCAGAGGGGAACATACACTTCTTTTATACCATCGGTCCCTTTTGTGTCACCGGGGAGGAGGATGCATTCACTGGAAATCTTCGGGAAAGAGGTGTGAGCCAGAGATGGTGACCATTCCCATTCGGGCAACACAGGTCACATGCTGTTTGTGATAAGCTGTGCAACATATGTTGGCTTTAGTATTGCACCATCCCTCACCTGCAATTGTGCTGCCGCTGCTGCTGCACCACCTCTGCACTACATTTCAGCCTCACTTACAGCAGGTAAGACTCTGATTCATCTTCTCTTACAGAATAGCAGATACAGGAAATATTGAGATAGATATATATATATTATTAAAGAAGCCAGGAAATTGTCTTTGAATGTCTGCAGGTTACATACATGATTAAAAGGAGCAGTGCCAAAGTTTTTTTTTTTTTTTAGTTTAAGTCACTTTTGCTGTAGAATTAAGACTTCCTGGTTTTCCCCTTGCTTTTCTTTCTAATCAATGCCTAAACGACACAGTGGATTATTTGGAAAGTTTATAGAAACAGTAAATAGTAAAAATGCTTCTTACCTCCACCTTGTCTTTTCTGAAGCCCTTCACTCCTCTTGGCTGAAGACTGAGCCGAGGAGCATCTCTCGCATCAATGGATTTGCGTAACTGGGTTTGGAGTATCTGTGCTCTGGTGCTCTGTTTCAGTGAATGTGAGTTGACTGCATGTTCAGTCACTTGACTCGTTTAACGTTGAAATTAAAGTAGGAAGCCTGAAGTTTGAACCGTCTCTCGACCAGGTACCCGCTGTGAAATCACCTGGGAAGTTCCTCGCTTTGACGGCTGGTACAACAGTTTGGGATCCCCCCGGCGAGGAGCAGTGGGTCAGTCACACACACACACACACACACACACACACACACACACACACACACAGTCCAGCCTGTCAGCACACCTAGGTCACCCTCCGGACTGTGATTGTGCCCGCGCAGGCTCTCACCTTGTGCGCCTCGTGCCCGCGCGTTACTGGGACGGGGTGTACCAGCCGGTCCAGGAGCCGATCCTGCCCAACGTCCGCAACCTGAGCAGCCTGCTGACCGGGGGGCCGTCCGGTCTGCCGTCCACACGGAACCAGACCGTCCTCTCTGTCTTCTTTGGTAAATATATCATACATTTTCTTGCTTTGAAGTAAAATACTTATAATAATATATCAGTGTTCACCTGTGTAACTTATTTTATTGAGTGGCATGAAAATAGTTTAAGCCACATGCCATCTGGATATATTCAAGTTCCTCTTTTATGCTTTTACACGGTTCAAACCGGTATATCCGGGACTCTTATTTTGAAAGGTAACTGGCCGGAAGTGTCACACACACACACACACCCACACAAAGTGTACAATTAAAAGGTAGGCTATCGTTTAACTCTTTATGTAACGGCCATATTAAGCTACCAACTTCCTAGAGATAAAATGGAGAGAGATTTCAGCTCTTTCATCATTAAAGGTGCAATATGTAAGAATTGACCACCTCTTGAACTCCAAATGAAAAGTGCTGGAAAGACTTCCGCCGGCTAATTTCCAGTTTAGCGCCCGGCTAACTTGAATAAGGACAAAATAACTGAATCGTGCGGCTCCTCTAGACTTAAAAACTAAAAAAAAATAGACTTCTAAAATTAGTTTGGGCCGCAGTGGATCACATGATGTTGTAATAACACTGTTTGGCCACTACAAAAACTGGCTTCAGAGAATGGCGCTCCTCCTGAGGAGGCTTCCATCAACCAAGCCAGCTAACTTCTGGTTTAACACCTGGCTAACTTGAACAAAAATGAAATAGTTTAACCTTGTGGCTCGGCTAGACTTTAAGAATTGTATTGGACCAATCGGCTAACTTTTGATAGTCAAACCAGTCAATTTGCAGGGTTGTGACGCAAAAAAAAATTATCCAGGGCTTTAAAGTCGCTTCTTTCACAATGTTAGCTTATGGGAAAAAGTCTGGCTTACAAAAGTTGGCTTCAAGGCCTGGCACTCTTCCTGGGGGGACCAAGTCTAGCAGTACAGAAGAAACTAGATACCAGATGGCGCCCATTCAAACCAGTGTGAATAGCTCACCTCATATTGCAATCCACCATTTTGCCGGTCCTATGTCAGATGTTGCTGGTATTGATATCAGTCTATTGATGATATTGGTTGAAAATAAACCAAATTAAGTAAAGATTGAACTTTCTTGTGTCTATGATTTAGCATTTTACTCTAAGCAAAGCCAGAAAACAAACAAAAAACAGCATTCAGGATCCAAGTAAATGTCTTTTGTGTTGATGACTTATAATTATTTTTCCTTCTCAGGTTACCATGTTAGTTTTGAAGTTTTTGATTCGCGACCTGCTGCATGTCCACCTGAGTTCATGAACATCCCGGTCCCAAAAGGTGACCCTGTCTTCGATCCCGCTGCCACCGGAAAAGTCCTGCTGCCTTTCCACAGAGGAGTGTGGGACAAAGAGTCTGGCCAGAGTCCCAGTAACCCTCGCACACAGGTGCTGATGATTGATTCTTATCAAACAGTGAATGTGAAGTAACCGTTTAAGCGGTCACATTATACCATGTTGAATATAATTTTCCTCTCCTAAAGTGCATTAATGTGAGGGAAACAAATATAATGCAGGTTAACTTGGTGACAGCATGGATAGATGGCAGCTCCATCTACGGCCCTTCCTCGTCCTGGTCTGACTCCCTGAGAAGCTTCTCTGGAGGGCTCTTGACTTCAGGCTCTGAGTGGAACATGCCAAATCAGGCAACAGGACACACTTTCATGTGGAGCGCTGCAGACCCCTCCACAGGAGATCATGGACCTCAGGGTCTTTATGGTGAGACGTTTTATACCTTATACTTATACGGTTAATGTACATATAGTAGCAGAAGGCGAGGTTTATACCAACAAGAGAATTTGATAAGTATTTGATGGAGCTGAAGCAGACAGGTGCACTAAACTGACTCCTATTGTGTGCCGATGATTAATGTTGGCTCGGGTTCAAAATAGGTCACTGATATTACCTATCACCCTTAAAGCCTCAAAAGTTGCTTCAGAGATAAGAGACGAGTAATATCTTCTTCCAAGCAGAATGACCCACTTGTCATTCTATGTGGAAACTGATGTTGCTACGTAATGTTGAAACTATTCGGATGCCTAGATTCCATTCAGATTAAATATGTGTCAGTGTTTGTTTCGGTGACCTATACCTTTAAACAATCTGGTATCTGTGTGTGGCAATATTCACCCAATCGAAAAAAAAAAACAACCTGCAAGAATTTTTATGCAATATAATTTCTCCCACGGCTTTCTTAATCAGGGTTGCAGCATGTGTGTCTGAGTCACAAGAGGCCCCAGCCTGACGTGTGCTATGACTCTTTAATTATTGTGTAAATGGCTTGTTACGCTCACCGCAGTAAATCCCTCTCTCTATAGCATAGGGGATGCCACAAAGGTGTCACAAAACCAGTGTTTTGTTGCTTGTTTTGTTAAAGGTGTGTAGTTATTATCTGGGGCGGAGACCGAGGATCTACTGTTGTCACACTTCCTTTGTCACCTCCATGAAAACAAACAGCCAAATTATCATCCCATTAGTGGTTAAAGAGACTCATCAATCAGTGTAATGGGGGCGTGACACTGAATATTTGTGTTTTTTGGGGCAGTTATTAAAACATGGCAGGCATTAAAACATTACATGTACAACCTATTCTCTGTTAATGGTGTTGTAGATATAGGGGTGTTTCATTTTTATGATCGAAAAGCAGAATTAAGATATAAGACTAACATTTGTGCTATTTTCTGTTGTCAGTGTTGGGAAATGCCTGGGCCAATGAGAACATGTTCACGGCAGCAGAGGGGATTATCTGGTTTCGCTACCACAATTATGTCGCCTCCAAACTGCATGAGAAACACCAAGAGTGGTCAGACGAAAAGCTGTTTCAAAACGCCAGGAAGACCGTCGTGGCCACATTCCAGGTAGAGGGAAAATTTTCCGTGTAATCCTCTCGCTGCACAGGTGCTGATTAAGTTTGCACTCTGGAAAGAAGAACCGGGTTGCATCAACACCAGGTGGTCGTGATTTTATGGATGAAATTGATTTGTTGAAGTCTGTCCTCTTCAAGACCTGTCCAGAACCTACATATTATTTACTTATTTACTGCTTTTTACAATCAATAATATTTTTTGTTATATGAAATCCAAAATAACAAGTTTTATATTTATATAGATAAACAAACAATTTAAATTCAGCTTGCATAGCTTGATATGTTATTATCAAATGCACTCAATAAAAGCCACCATAACTTTATACCGTCGTATTTTCTCCACACAGAATATTGCTCTTTACGAATGGCTGCCTGCATATCTTGGAAACAAAACACTTCCTCCTTATCCAGGTAAGAATCATCCAGAGTGCGTGTGCGTACAAGTGGAGGGGAACAGGTAATGCACCGGTGCCCACAAGCTGTGGTGAGGGTGAGCTGTCGTTGGTGGTGTTTGACAGCTATGTGCTCCGTCAGCAAAACGTCACCCTGAATCTCCTTCTTCTGCTGAATAAGCAACCACAGATGAAGAAAGTTAAAGGGACTCTGGTCAGATGAGACCATCAACTCAACCAATCCTCATTTTCACAGCTATACTGCTTTTGTTGCCTCACTTTGACCACTTGAATGATGATATAGGCTGTTTGGGTGCCTGAGAATTGTAGTTTATTTTGTTCCCTTTCTGCTGTCTTGTATCATGTTCAGATTTATCTGTATGCAGGTTTGGGTCGAAATGATTATTTCCCTTTGAAGAGAAGTGAACAAATAAAGGATGGATCAACACAAGATTTTCTTTCGTATTATATAACAGAAAAATAGAGAATAAAAGAGTCAATCTAGTTCAGCTGAAAGGTCAGCACTCTGCACACCAGAGTGTTCTGGTCAAAAAGATAATGTCATTACGTAAGGTGAACAATGGATTGTAATAATGTGTAAGGTGAAAAGGTAACAATAATAGTCGAAGTGAAGGGTAATCACACATTTTGCTACCACACAGGTTACCAGAAGTTTGTTGATCCAGGGATTTCTCCTGAGTTTCAGGCTGCTGCTATACGATTTGGCATCACTATGGCCCCACCTGGTGTTTACATGAGGTACTGTTCACACATTGTGAAACGCCAAAGCTCATTACCCTCAGTAGACTTTAGTAGAATGTAATATTATCAAGTGCTGCTCTGAACAGTGTCAGACACCATCTTGAACAGAGTATGTTCTAAATGCTGGAAATAAAACCCTCCACACTGGCTCTCTCTTTTCCTACAGAAACAGAACCTGCCATTTTCGGGAGATTGTCAACATAGATGGCAGCTTATCACCAGCAATGCGTCTTTGTAACAACTTTTGGAAACGTCAGGTATACATGATCATTTTCATAAGAGTGAAAGGAAGATCTTTATTATTTCATTCATGTACTTGTGTTTATCACCACAATACCATTTCCAACTTACACTGCAGACCCTCCTGATTGTCATTCCAACCATATGCAGCTGGTACACAGTGACACACAAATGTTCCTCCAGGACCATGGTGCTACTTAGAGCAACTGCACAAAAACAGCCTAAGACTACACAAACGTTAAACCTACACAAGGCTACCTAAAAGTGCACGTAGTATAATGATTTTTAAAATGAGAACAGGCCAAGTCACATTTAGTACAATTGTTTATTTATGGAGACAGTGGAAAAGTACAGAGGGAGAGCAGCAGAAAAAAGCTCCTGCAGGATTTGACCCAGGATCTTCGTGGCATCAGAGGCAGGAAAGTAAACCACTGTGTGTCTCTGAGCAGAAACGAGAGGACATATTTGTTAGCCACGACTGTAAGACAGCTGGTGTGTTTTGAAAGGAAACCCATTAGATTGAGGACATACATTAAGTATTGATCTGTAAATTATATTTCAATGCCTTTGTAATTTTGTTTTCAGAGTCTCAATGTGAAGACAGGCCAGGACGTAGACGACCTCATCATGGGCATGGCATCCCAGATTGCAGAGAGAGAAGATAACATTGTTGTGGAGGACCTGAGAGGTGTTTATTCCTTCTTCTTCATTACCTATATCAAATATCAGAATTTAAGTCTATTGCCAATGGGTTTTTCATATACAAGAAACTTGTAGAATTTAGAAGAAAAGAGTATTCATACCACGAAAATCAAGCAATTGAAAATATAAAGTAGAAATTTACAACAAACACTCTGCACAAACATTCATTCACAGTTATTGAAGGCATCAATGAATATTCAGCACTCCGATCTGATTTGCTCCCTGACAGACTTCATGTACGGACCCCTACGGTTCACCCGGACAGATCTGGTGGCCATGACGGTCCAAAGAGGAAGAGACTTTGGCCTCCGTAGTTACACTGCAGTCAGAAAAGCTCTGGATCTGCCTCCAATCAACACGTTTGAAGAGATAAATCCTGAGCTCAACAGCACAAACCCACAGGTAAAAGCTTGAGTCAGAGAATAATCGAACATGAAAGGCATAAAAAAGTTGAACAGTAGTCCAGTGAATTAAGGTTGTTTTGTGTTCTGTTCCAACAGTTGCTCCAGGATGTTGCAGCGCTGTACAGCAGGGACATCTCAAAATTGGAGCTCTTCCCCGGAGGACTGCTGGAGTCTCTCGACGGTCCGGGTCCAGTTTTCTCTGCCATAATCCTGGACCAGTTTGAACGCATGAGAAACGGAGACCGCTTCTGGTTCGAGAACAAACAGAATGGGTGAGCTCCCCTCTGAAGGACTTTAAAAATAGAAATAGCTGCATCTGACCCTACTGTGTGATTGATCTCATATTAATGTCACATGTCATCTTACTGTAGTTGTGTTTTCCAGTTTGTTCACAGATGAGGAGATCCAGATGATCCGCAATGTGTCCTTTCATGACGTCCTTATTGCAGTAACAAGTGCAGAAGCCTCTGATATACAAGATAATGTGTTTTTCTGGCATGACGGTAAAAACGTGACGCGTGTATTTGATTAATAAAAAAAGGATTTATTTAGAACCAGTAATATATTTCAAAATGGATTAATACAATTTTCTCTGTTGCTTTAGGTGACCCTTGTGCTCAACCCACGCAGCTGAATGCATCAATGCTCTATCCCTGCACTAATGCTACCAAACTTGATTACTTTGATGGAAGCCAAGCTGGCTTTGGGATATTTATCATTGTCCTGTTCCTCTTTCCTGTTGGTCAGTGTCAAAATCACAAGTCCATCTCTTTTGACACAGCAATAATATTGATATCATTTATCGGCAGTTAATTTATTTCATTCATGTTTATTTTACTTCCACAGTTAGTTTTCTAGTGGCTTGTATGGTGGCATATCTCCGCAAGTACAGGTACAAGAAGTTCCAGAGAAGAAGAAAAGCTGGTGACAGAACAGAGGGACCAGCTGTGGGAATCACCGGTATGACATCTGTTCAAAGGGACCTTTCACCCCAAGATCATGAATGCTTATATTTCCTCATACTGTAGTGCTTTTTATCCATCTGGATTGTTTTGGTGTGAGTTGCAGAGTGTTGGAGATATTAGCCGTAGAGGTGTCTGCCCTATCTTGAATATAATAGACCTCGATGGCGCTCGGCTCAAAGCACCAAAAACATGTGAAAAACTCAACAGCAATGTCTCTTTACAGTTACTACTACTTTTTTTCTTGCGAACTACACCAACTATGTCACTGTGCAGAAGGAAGTGTGCATCTACTCTGTAGCCACACCTTGGCATTGTAACGATTGTGGTGATGTTACAGTTGTACTTGTTCTCCCATGAAACCACTGTCCCAGAATGCTCCATAACGACTGCCTTCTGTATGAGGTTTAAGCAACTACATGTGCCGTCTATCCCTGAATGTGGCATATGGAGTCATCGTATCTCTACAATTGGCAATGTTTTGTCTTTACTGAACGTTACGTGCATCTGCTGGATTTTACGGTGCGTGGCGTTTATTCCGCCAAGGCCAAAGGACCCACCTCACGATATTGACGATGGTGATAAATCATTTGTGTGTCTGACACTTGATTTAGATCCACTTCAAAATGCAATGGGTGCTTCATCCTTGACCCATTCTACACCCTTCCAGCAAGTTAATTGAAAACCGGGCCAGTAGTATTCCTGTAATCCTGCAGACTAAGAAACAAACTAACCAAACGGAAACTGTAATCTGCTTGTTAGAGGTAACAAGCTGAGCTCAACTGATAATCAGTGGAGGTGAACGAAACCAAAATCGCTTTGCTATTTTCTCTACTAGTGGTAGTTCCTGTTTTATTATACCTGTATTTATCCTCATCCCCAAGCATGTCTTACATCTCACCTTCATTTTGGTCTCCAGCCTATGAGTGGCAGGGCCGTAGAAAACCTCTACATCCTGTCAGCGTTGAGGTTGATGAAAAGAGGCTGCAGGTTTACGACAGATCTGGTGCCGCTCAACGCTGCCTCAATCTGGCCAACCAGGAACAACTGGACATCCTTCTTTCCAACAACCGTAATCATAAAGCTCTTCTGCTCAAAGTATCAAAAGAGTACGACCTGGTGAGTAGAGGGAAATAAGAGGGGATGGTTTGCACAATTAGTCTCTGATTCAGGTTAGAGCAAAGGAATGCTTTTAGGCTGTGTTCATCTACAAAACCAAATTCTGTGCTCACATTTAAGCTTGTTTGCAGTTTGAGCACATCCAACCTTCTCATTTCTGCCATGAAGTTGCAGTTGCCAGCAAGATTCTGCAGATGTACCTGATCTCCATCTCCCTCCAATCCTGTTAATCTACTGATGCTCCCTGTTTGCACGTCCAGGTGCTGTTTTTTGATGACGAGAGCAAACGTGCGGAATTTGTCAAGCACCTACGTCTGGGGGTGACAGGCATCGCACAGGAGATTAGAGTGAAGGAGATGAGGGAGGAGGAACTGCTGAAGGAGGCTTTAACCAGAGAGCAGAGGGCTCAGATTGTGGAAACTTTCATTCGGCACGCTTTCTCTAAGGTACAGTCAGCCTCTGGATGATTACCTCATCCTCCGCTCTGTCACAGCGGTAGCAGCTTTAAGCTCGGCCACAAAATGTCGTCAATGCTTGTTTGAGGTCAAATTAAGTCGGACCTCCCGCCAAAAGAACTAATTGTTGGTCTCAATGGTGAGCTCATCCATGATGGACATACAGTAACCTCAGTTCACGTCGGAGGTATTACTGATGACACTATGGTGAAATAATGACACTGTCTCTCTGGTGCACAGGTTTTGGAGATAGAGAGGTGTGACGCCGGAGACATGAGTGGCATTTCCCGCAAGAAAGCCAGAGAGGTTCTCCAGTGCGAGCTGACAGCGTCTGAGTTTGCTGGTGCACTGGGCCTCAAGTCTGACTCCTTATTTGTGGACTCCATGTTCACACTAGCCGATAAAGATGGAAATGGTTACCTCTCCTTTCAAGAGTTTCTTGATGTGATCGTTATCTTTATGAAAGGTACTCCAGGGGACTGTAGCTGTCATCCAAGCACTTTAAATGTAAAATTATAAAATGTATGATCAGCTTTAGGCGAAGGATTTAAATTCCAGGTGGATGGTGTAAATTGTTTTGAGGGTTTTTGTTTCAGATTTAATGTAAAGAGCAAAACATGCTCAAATGTTTTTAGTTTTTTTGCTTAAAGCTGAGGAATTTCCTTTTTATATCCAATTTATTTATTCATATTAAACATAATGCAAGGAGTTTTTACAGGTTAAGAAACAGTCAGATGCCTCTAAATGGCCCACACAAACAAACAAGGCCATCAGCGAGGAGATTACCTTTGCTTGTTTCTGTATAGTCAGTATACTTTTTCTTACTGCCTGCTGAAGATGAAGGAAGCTGCTCTGTAATCTGGTGGTTTGACACTTAAACATGTTTGACCACCTTCACATTACAGACATTAATCTTACAGCATGCATCCTGCAAACAGCTGTGTTAAAAAAAAGAAGGAAGGACCTTCTTAAAAAAGAAGTTGCTTCCTTCTTTCACTTGCTTTTACAACAAGAGCATTTGCTAGCCAGATCAAGACCCTTAGCTGAGATGCTGGTAATACTACTTTTGTCCACAGAAGGAAATGCAAATAAAATTAAATGTACAAAACACTTCATGAAATCCATTAATAAATCAAGTAAAGAAAAATCTGTGTCATGACAGGTTTTCATAGATTGATGTTATGTAGATTACGACAGCTAAGAATGAGCATGAATGTCAGGTCCGATATTTAAAATGTCAAAATCATAAACCAGTAATAAGTCTCGTCTTACACTGTGACATTAATGATACTGTGTGTTTGTGTAAACAGGGTCTTCTGAGGAGAAATCCAAGCTCATGTTCTCCATGAATGACATTGGTGGAACCGGTTACTTATCAAAAGAAGAATTTGCCAGGATGCTCAGGTATGATGGATTTCTCTTTTTTTCATGACTGCATCTTTTTCTTCCATCTGATGGTTCATCTTCAGCCTGTTTGATGTGTTGCAGGTCTTTCATTGAAATCTCCAACGGCGCTCTGTCAAAGAGCCAGGCAGAGGACGGCATCAAGGCCATGATGCAGGCCGCAGGCTTTGATAAAAAGGAGAGAATCACATGGGAGGACTTCCATTTCCTCCTGCGGGACCACGAGAAGGAATTGCAGTTCGCTCAACTTAATGTTAAAGGTTGGAGAAAGTTTTGTCAAAGAACTTTTTGTTAATCCTCATTTCTCTGACCTCATCTGATGAATGTGTGTGTGCGTGTGTGTGTGTGTGTGTGTGTGTGTGTGTGTGTGTGTGTGTGTGTGTGTAGGGATGGAGAAAGCGGGGAGGAAGCGGCTAAGTCGGGACATGAGAGTGTCCTTCATCTGTCCAGCTAACAGGTAAGAAAATAGGACACACAGGCTGTAATCACTCACCCAGATCACAAATATAACAACTGTTGCTTTGTCACTGTACATACAAACAATGATTCAGTACAACTTTTCTACTTATCCCCAGCAACAAGACGTATGGAGAGGAGCTACGAAGACGGAAAAAGTTTGTTCCTTGTTGAATTTTTCTATCCCTGTAAATGACTTTTGAATGAAGGTTGAGGAATAATACGAAAGACAAGATGTTTGGAGTCTTTTTGCTAAATGTTTTCTTTCACCATTGTCAGATGGATTATTGATTCTGATTAGGACTTCGACAAAAGATTGTTTGCATTGTTGATTAGGAGTAATCTGTTGACTGTTTTCTTTAATAATTGCTTGGTCAATGAGATGTCAGAAAATGGGGAGAAATATTAGTGTTTCCCAAAGCCCGAGATGATGTTCTTAAATGTCTTGTTTTGCTCACAACTGAAGAGATTTCCTTTACTCTTATAGAGTAACGATATGATACAATATTTACATAAAAGATGTGAAAAGTAAAGAATTTGTACCTTTTTTTCCCCAAAACAGCTACTCTGAATCTACTTAAGATAGTTGTTTATAGTTTGATAGTTGATAACTAATCTATTAATTGTTGTAGCTCTAGTTCTGATTGTTGTCTTACAATACTTGCTGGTCAGTAACCCTGCAGCTATATGACAGACAGAACGCACAATATTTACTGAATATAATCTGAGCAATTATTTTCAGGTCGACTGTCAGAACTCCAAACGTCTATGTGAAGCCAAAGCGTGAGCAGTACATCAGGAACCCGATCCAGCAGAAGATCCAGCAGTTCAAACGTTTCATTGAGAATTATCGCCGTCATATTGTCTGCTTCATCATCGTTTACAGCATCGCAGCTGGTGTGGCCCTTGAAAGATGTTACTGTGAGTAAGAATCATTTGTCTCCTTGTGCTGCTTACTCATGTTAATGTTTCGTAGTCTCTCTTTACCTTTCTACCTCGTATGACTCTGGTCAGTGTGAGTGCAACCTGCTAAAACATTGTTTTCAGACTATGCTTTGCAGGCCGAAACTACAGGCTTCCCTGAGACTTCAGTCGTGGGCATCGCTGTCTCCCGTGGCACGGCGGCTGCCATCTCCTTCCTGTTTCCCTACATGCTCCTCACCGTGTGTCGAAACCTCATCACGCTGTGCAGAGAGACTTTCCTCAACCGATACATCCCCTTTGACGCTGCCATCGATTTCCATCGCAACATGGCCATGACTGCCATCATCCTTACAGGTTTTCAAATGATGGAAACTTGAGTTGTAATGTAATGCAATGTTTATGCACATGAGCTCACTCCTGTTTCTATCCTGACTGCAGTTGTTCATAGTTTGGGCCATGTGGTCAACATCTACATCTTCTCAGTGAGCGATCTCAGCATCCTGTCTTGTCTGTTCCCCAAAGTCTTTTCAAACAATGGGTAATGTCTGAAATATCTGCCAGATTTTTGCAGCAATTTGTACAATTTGTGCTATTTTGGCTAATTTACGAATCTGTTTTCCTTTTAGGTCAGAACTTCCTATGAAGTGGTCGTGGTGGTTCTTTGAAACTGTTCCAGGTATCACAGGAAACAGACTGCAGACAGTCAGTGCTACATGGGCTATTTGTTATATTATGCTATACTTATGTTTTTTGTCTCTTTCCTAGGAATGACCGGTGTCTTGCTTCTCTTTGTGTTTGCATTTATGTATGTTTTTGCGTCACACTATTTCCGTCACATCAGTTTTCGTGGGTTTTGGATCACACATTACCTCTACATTGTAGTGTACACCCTTGTAAGTACTTTTCTGAACTCAGAATACCCTAAATGCACTCTGCATTCAGGTGGCAGTTTTATGAATCGTCTAATTCATTTTTTTTCGTTTTCATCCAACAGACAATTATTCATGGCAGTTACGCCCTGATCCAAGAGCCTCGTTTTTACATTTATTTACTCCCACCTGCACTGCTCTTCCTGTTGGACAAACTAATCAGCTTGAGCAGGAAGAAGTTGGAGATCCCGGTGGTCAGAGCTGAGCTGCTGCCTTCAGGTGACATTTACAGTTCCTCGAAAAATCAAATTTTATTACCCTTTCCATAGTTGTTCCATCGACGCTTCACTCTTTTCCTTGGCTGCCCTATCTGTAGGCGTGACACATCTGGAGTTCAAGCGACCACAGGGCTTTGTGTACCGTTCAGGCCAGTGGGTTCGCATTGCCTGCCTGATGTTGGGCACAGATGAGTACCATCCATTCACACTGACTTCAGCCCCTCACGAAGAGACCTTGAGCCTGCACATCCGGGCTGTGGGGCCCTGGACCAGCCAGCTCCGAGAGCTCTACACTGAAGAAAGCTTGATTGAGCTCGGATCCTATCCAAAGGTCGGTCAGAGCGTTATTTTATGTGTGTAAATGGTTTCATCTGTGTCTCCATGTATAGTCTTTACATGATTTTTTTTCTTTTCATCCTAAGCTGTACTTGGATGGCCCGTTTGGTGAGGGCCATCAGGAGTGGACTGACTTTGAGGTGTCTGTCCTGGTGGGAGGAGGGATTGGGGTCACCCCATTCGCCTCCATCCTCAAAGACCTGGTGTTCAAGTCCTCCATAAAGTCCAAGATCCAATGTAAAAAGGTGCTGCTTAAATTCAGCCTGGTGTACATTTCTTCTTCTTGATAAATGACGTATTTGTGCAAGAAGCTCATTTTACAGTCTCTTCTAACATTGGCTGATTATTTGAAGGTGTACTTCATCTGGGTGACACGGACACAGCGTCAGTTTGAGTGGGTGTCAGACATCATCAGGGAGGTGGAGGAGTTGGACACGCTGGAGCTGGTCTCAGTCCACACTTACATCACTCAGGTTGCCGAAAAGTTTGACCTCCGCACCACCATGCTGGTGAGATCTTCAGTTCCTATGATAAAAAAGAGTACTGCTCGGACGAGGAAAATGGTGTCCTCTGTTGCTCATCAGTTTAGGGATCTTGTTCTTTCAGAACCATAGAAAAAGTCTGAAACACTCAAGAGGGTAATGAGTTAAAAATGCTTTGATTAATCATGGCTGTTGAATCACAACAATAGTAAAAACATGGCTATGTGTTTCAGCATTTACGGCCTTCATCAGGACAGTACAAAATGGCTTCACTTGGGTTCTTACATTTATAGGTTAGCAGAAAGGCTTTTTAACTCATAAACCTCTTGAGTGCCTCAGACTTTTCTGCAACTCTGAATGAAAATGGGAAGTTTACAGTAGTTAGTAGTTAGTTAGCAGTTGGGAAACATAATATTAAGATTGAAATGAGTGAATGAAGAAATTGTTAAATTAAAACCACTGATGATTTCCCCCTGTTGTGTCTTCATGTGTCGACAGTATGTGTGTGAGCGTCACTTTCAGAAGGTGTGGAACCGCAGTCTCTTCACTGGCCTGCGGTCCGTCACCCACTTTGGCCGTCCACCCTTTGTGTCATTTTTCAGCTCGCTGCAGGAGGTTCACCCTGAGGTCAGTCCTGCACAGCTATCTTGTATTGCCTGGATGTCTGAAACTGCATCCAGCACATTTATTATTTTAATTAACTAACTTAACTAATTTTTCTCTGTAGGTGCGTAAAATCGGCGTGTTCAGCTGTGGACCACCTGGACTGACGAAGAACGTGGAGAAAGCTTGCCAGCAGATGAACAAGAGGGATCAGGCTCATTTTATACATCACTATGAGAACTTCTAACTTAACAGAAGGGGAGATGAGACACTTTCCTCTGGAGAATAAAAGTTCCTGCAGCGGTCTAGGCCTGTCTCATGTAAAGTGAATGTGTCTTCTTCACATCTTTATTCTCTACTCATTAATGTTATTGTTATATTCATCTCTAACTGCTAAGAGACATCGTATTTCATATATTATATATCATACAAATACAGGGTTTTATTCACAATTTCTGTCAAATCAATTTCATCATTTATGTTTTAATTTGTAGTTTGTTAGCTGTCATTGTTTGTCAGTTTAGTATGTGCTTTTGTTGTCATAATGTATGACTGACTTTGGTTTGTCATTGATTTCTTGTGCTTTTGTATGAAATATCTTGAATGAATAAATTAACATTTTAACAGTTGATTTGTAACACTGTCATATCTGAAGGAAGCTTCCTCAAACACAGTTAGAAACACTGTCAGTGCCACACTCAGCTCGGAGATCTAACAGTGGTACTTTTAATGTGATGTCCTTGTTGTAGGACATCTGATTATGTAAGGACCTGTGGGGTTTTGTGCAGTGGAAGTTCTCTAAATTCTGCTGTCGGCTCCTTCTGCTGCTTCTAGCTCTTGGACTAAAATCACACTTGAGTTGACTCAAACTCCCAAATTTGATTTGTTGGTTGAGTGATGAGCTGGACAGCTCCTCCACCCAGACGAAGACGTAACAGTGTAAAATGTAGATTTTCTTCAGGGAGATGAATTGTTTGTTACTATACATCTTTCCCATTTATCTGTGACAAACTGCACTTGACATAGTTGTACTTGATATTTGCCTTCTACAGTGACTGCGGTCTGTAGGAATGTTACTTCACTGTGCCAAAACAAAGGGTTGCACACGCTTGTTTGCTTATCAAACACATTTAAGATATGAAGGGTGTATGCACATAGTTAATCAAATGAGTCAATATCACGAAACTGTAAAGTGAGCAGAAAAAAATTGACCACAGAAGTATTTGTCTTTTTTTGTTTGAATGTCAGTTTCTGGACATTGGTGTGTGGGTTATCAAACAAACACATCCGCTGTACCGACGCAGTGTCTCAACGTTTCATCGTTTAAAAAGTGAATAAAAATCAATATGGAAATGTACAGTGAGCAGTCTGCAAGCTGATTTATACAATTCATCTCTTCTTCAATTTGTTTATTTACTCAGTGGTTTCACTTTAAGCATGCTCTCTCCTTCAGGAACACCCTTCTCTCTTCACACAGTTACACAAACACACACACACACACACACACACACACTCACACACACACACACACCTGGCAGCTGCCCAGTTCAGCCACAGTTCAACCACTGACCTGGTGGCCACCGAGCAGCTCCACAGGAGCAGAGGGGGGTCATGGGCCTTGAACAGGATTATATAAGCATCTGTAATGAGGGCGGAACAAGCAATTATATTGAATTTTGCAAACTCAAATGTATTTAGCCAGTCAGGAGATTGATTCGACAACTTTGTAACTCAACGACAATACTGTGTCAAATGCAGAGATACCGCTCTTCACCCCCTCACATCACACCACTGTTACTGCCCAGATCCTCATTCACCTTCTCGCCTACATCAGACCACACGCTAAAAACCTGGGCGCTGTATTTGATCAGTTTCTTCCAACTCAAAACCATCTCCTGTTAGGCATTTCCGAACACCATCTGACAGGGGTCGACCGATATGCCTTTTTCAGGGCTGATACTGGTATCTATTGTTAAAACATAAAGGAGAATGACAAAAACAACAAAAAATCCCTGATACTGATGGTCGGAAAAAGCTGAATATCGGCCCGATACTCTTTGTGGTGCAAAACTTGTTTGTTTTTAAAGTGTCATATTAATGAAATAAACTTGAAACTTGAAGCCCTCTCATCACAAGCCCAAATGATTAATTCTGTAACACTACAAATCAGTGGGCTCACTACAGGAAAGCAGATTAGCACTTGAAAGAGTACTGCTGGCTTCACAGGCCGAGGCAAACAGAGTTGATTCGATTCCCTGTTGTCTTGGCCTGAATAAAAGTACTGATCCTGTGACTCTTTTCCAACTAAAGCTGTTTTTCCTTGAGAAGTCGTGTTGAATGCAGATGGGATATAAGTGCTCAGTCAGTGTGGGAGATCAGTGATCAAAGGGTCTCCAGATCTGATGCAGGATTCTTTTTGTGCAGGAGGCAAGAGAGTTTATTGTGCAGCCATCTGAGGCCAGGGAGGAGTGTTTTTTCTCGGACGGTATTTTCGATGGAAAAAATCTTCCTTGTGACATTGTGGCAAGCAGGAAGTCTTCGTTTACCATCAAGTCTATTAGGAATCTATGACATTCCCTTTCTTTTCCTGCTATAGCTACCATAAATGAAAATGTATTATCTTCAGTCTGTTCTGTCTCATGTGTTCTCGTCTCTTTCGTGCGATGCCTCCATTTATTCATCATTATACTCTCATTTAAATCAATCTAATCTTATCTAATCTTCTGATTCCCTGGAAAGAGATTGGCGCAGAAACAAATAAGATTAAGGTTCATGTAGCAAGACTTATAAAGAAAGCAGACACCTGTTATGTGACATGGCTCCTGCGTTATTTACCTTGTCAACAGGAGCTTGCCGACACTTGTTAAACCGTCCCATAAATGTTCTGGCATGCTGATTACAGCTGGTCAAACAGAAGTTGAACCGTGAAGTCAGTAAATAGCTGACATCACTGCATGACTCGTCTTACAAGAAATCCAAGCAAATCAAAACTGCTGTGTAACTCCATATGCCAGTAATGAGAGAACCGATAAGAGCCCAGCTGTTGAGCGGACAGATATCAAGAATGTTACCTTCAGCTGAATAATAGGAGAGCAAATAGGACAGCCTATTATAAACAAGTATCCAGCCTGATTTCATACTCATGATCAAATATCCACTTATTACTGATAACTGATAAGCCTTTGTTTATTTTATCAGTGAAGGAGCATTTTGGTTAAAACCTTCATTTGGAAATCTTTTCATACAACAAAGGGATTACATCATTCACACAGTTGGCAGGAGCACAGTCTGAAACCTTCCAACATAACAAATTGTCATCGTCATCATTTGTAATTGAACTGTGGCCTCCACTCGCTTGCAAAGACAGAGAGCAGCTACAGAAACAGTTACAAAAAAGAAAGGCTACGGTGTTGACTGACTGTCCAATAGTTACATAAGCTGTTAAACCTTCATTTCATTACATTACAGTAGATGAAATAAAAATGCCTTTTACTATTTAACTTGACACAAAACTTTAAAAAACAATAAATTGAAACTGCACTCTCAACTCACAGGAATATGTACCAGTATTAACACATCTGTTGCTGTTACTTCTTCAGCTCTCTCGTCTAATTATGAGGTATTGTTAAGGTTGAGCAATGAAAACTACTCCACAACTCCATCCACCATCCACACCTTTACTTTAGATCTGGCTACATAAAGGGCACATAACCTCCAGAGGGGAACTGAGTGTTGACGCTGGACATAAATGAAGAGGTAGGCTGATGATATGTTCAGTATTCCTGAGCACGATGTCGAATTCATAAGTGATTTAAATTGATATAACAATGCACCTCCTGTTGGATATTTTGACTGCAGTATTTTCTTTAAAAAAAAGAAAACCTTGACAGTGTGATGACTGCACTCTGGCTAGTTAAGCCTAGCTTGAGAGCTAGCTTTAGCTAAAGCTAATTTTCCCACCATTTACTGAAACCTGGATGAAAAAATAATTTCTCAGTAACAGAGTTTGTTATATTATGAAGAAGACAGGAACTTAATATTAAATCACAATAAGTGCAACTGCTGCTAAAAGCTAACTAGCCTAGCTTCCCTCCTGGAAAAACCAGCATAGACCAGCACCAAAACACAATATATGTTGGTCTTGCTGGGAGCATCTTGATTGTAGCTACTTCAGCTACTTTGATCCCAATGAAAATTATCTTCAGTAAAGTCATTCCTGCACATATTTTTTTTATTTTAACTGGTTTATTCTGAAAAATAAAAATAAAAACCTTTCTCAACACTCACAAAGGGACATGGTGCTTAAATGCAGCCCCCAATTACATAGTGATACATCAGTTAGCAAAGTCATACAATATCTATTGATCTGGACTCCAAGAAGAACATTTTTCCAGTTTATTATCACACACAGAAAGAAGGGATTCCGTCCATGTCGTCCTACAACTCTGAAGTAATCCAGGTGTGTGTGTATGTACTGTAGGCGTATGTTTACAGTAGCTACTTTTAAGGTGTTTTGAACCACATCATTCACAGTCACATACATTTTAAAACAGTATTTTTTAAACCATACTTCAGGTGCCATGCACAGGTAGGTTATTGCACAAAGAACGCATTCAAAGAGCCACTTCACCTGATGCACATGTGAAGTTCGGTGTATTTGTCACTATACTGCCTGTGAGGACGACTTCTGGGTCTCTGAGCTTGTTGAAGTCGGAGGCAAAAAAACACTCTAGAAAAAACGCAAACAAACATTGGTGTTGCTACACAATTCTCTCCAGTATTGTTTTTCTTAAGTATTTTTTGTGCCTTTTTATGGAGGCCTGCTCCACCAACTGAGCAAGTGGGAGCCCCTCCATGACTGGTACCATCCACAGCAGGGGAATGCTGTGAACATGGAGTCATTTGTCACCTTGACACATCCATTGTGTTAGAGAGGGAAGGGAGGCATTTTGTAGAAAATATGACGTGCAGCTGAAAATCATTCTTATGTGGTATTCACTACTAAGTCTGGTTCTCGTAGAAACACGTCGGCCTTGGATCAATAAGGATTAACTGATTTCTTACAGAGCAGCCTTCAGGTTTATGCAACATCATCTCTGTGATCTTTGACATGCTGAAGCAGAACAGGTGCACACAGACGCCTGATAACTTCCACCTTTTATATCAGACAGCTATTGTGTAATCATGCAGCTATTTGAAGCATTTCATAATGAACTCTGAAATATTAAGGAATGATTGGGCAATAAGATAAGGACTTTTTGTTCTAGCTTTTTAACATGGTTTATGGGTTTATGGTGGCCCACTGATAAAAAAGAAAAAGAAAAAAGGAGGCGACCACAAATGAGAGAACTCCTGTGGATCAGCAGCTGTTAGGTGATTTACCTGATGCAATGTTGATGCTGTAAACCGCCATCCCCACAGATAACTTAGTGTTTAAACTATTAAATGATACATCTTTATAATATATTCCTTTAATTGTTTTAACAAAATAGGTGAAAAACAATAAATGCCACTGAATCAGTTTTCTGTCTCTGCGATCATTCCTCGTGGCCCCGAAGTGATAAAGAGACTGCAGTGTCACAGATGGGCTGTGCACTCAATTCGAGTGTAACACTCCAGCAGCTTGACTTATGCAAATTAAGTAGGCATTTCCCCCAAATTAGCATTTTTAGTACAGATTTTACTTTTGGTGTTACTGTCTCCTCTGCAACTCAGCAGGGAAATGAAGAGTTCATTTGCAAAAACAACGTCACCGATTTTATTAATCTTCCTATATCATATTTTTCATTCTCAAACCTGAGTTCATCCGTCAGGCACACTTTTTTTTAAAGTGTTGAGTGTCTATTTTCAGTGGCATTGTTATTAAATTTGAACTTGGACCATGTTAGACTATATGATGAGGACGTGTTGTGTTTTCCAGCTAATGTGGCAGTTAATCATCTGCAGGCTTGTTTTTGTATGAAAGAAATGTAGGTGAAAAAAAAATTGTTCAGTGCGTTCAAACTGCGATGGAATGATACCAGAAGCACAAAAAAATAACATAAAAATCAGCTTATATCCATTCAGAAGAGCCCAAAACCATGCCTGTACTCCAAACAGCTTTGAAGTTCATTTTCTTGATCAAACATACTCTTTCTTACATTGAATCTTTTGGATGTGGGACATTTTCTTGTAATATAGTATTCTACTCATGTGTACTTCTCAGTAAAGGATCTGATTACTTCCTGCCAGCGTCTATGCAGCACTCACTGATAGAATGGCACCCTCTTCTGGTAAAGTGCAGGCCGCCCTCCATCCTCTCACACAGCAGCTGGAGATTCAAGGTCACGCTGCTTTGTGCTGCATTACTCTTTTTTGAATAGATTTTCGGTACAATACATTAAGCTCCCCTTCAAATGCCCTTGTTCCCTTCTATTATGTGTTGATGCCTGGCATTTCGATGCGACGGGTCAATGCCCATGACAAAATGTTTTAATCTTGCTCTAATCAGGTGTCACATTCAGAGCAATAATAACCAGGTAGGTGAGTATTTAGAGTGCTGATCAGCAGTTTGCTGAGCGGAGCAGCTGGGAATGAGGTGCCTTGCTCTGGGGCAGCTTAAAAGTTTGTTGTGTTCACGAGACGTAGTGGATTGGAGCCTCACAAGCCTTCGTTTGTAAGTCCCTGATGATTTACCCAAAATAACTGTGGAGTTTGTGACATGTTGTTCTAAATTATCTTCAAGGGAGTGACAGAGAGGGAGAAACTAGTTGGACATATTTTAATTGAAGGGGGCATATGTTGATTAAATGACAACTTAAGTAGCTAAAATGTTTGATGCTCCAACGAGATGATGTAAAATATGTTGTGGATGTCTGCGCAGTGGTGAGCAGTTTGCATTGGTGTACTTAAGAGTCGGTTAATCTTCTTAGTGTCAGTAAGTACCCAGCTAGAAATCAGCTACTGCCCAGATTGTCTCTTCCTGCCCCAGATAAACGACTCAGACAACAACAAAGAGAGCCTCGAGGAAATATGTGGCATGGTCGCTTCCCTGGCATAAAATATGCGCCTCCCCTCCCTTGGGAACTGCGTTGACAGAGCCGTGGAAGAAGTTTTGGTGGGTCTCCTCAACTTGAAAATGTTTGGCAGCGGCTCCAAGAAGTGGTTTGTGAAGAAGCAGAAGAGGCAGCCGCAGAGGCCTGGCAGGAGGCCATGCGCCAGGAAGAAGAAGAGGTGGGCAGCTAAGATCCTCAAACAGCACAGACAAAAGATCCTGAATGACCTGGACATCAACAGCGTGCTCCCCCACCTGGTGTATGAGAGGGTTTTCTCGCTGGGGGAGTACAAGGAAATACTGGGACAAGAGTCCAGCAAGAAACGGACGGAGATATTCCTGGACCATCTGTCCTCGAAGGGGCCTGCTGCATTCTGCTCATTTTGCTCTGTTTTGGAGGAAGTGTGTCCCCACCTGCTAACCTCCTTTCTGTTGGATGGGGAAGGTACAGTCATTTGTTAACCACTGATTACATCATCGAGTAACACTGGTCTGCTGCTAACGATTATTACCATTGCTAACAAGTATCTTCACAATGAGTCGTTAAATGTGGCCTATAAAATGTCCAAACATTGTGACAAATGCTTAGCACAATGTCCTTAGAGACAAAGTGACGACTATAGATTGCGTCTTTTGTTCAACCAACAGTACAAAACCCAAAGATAGCTCATTGACTATCAGCAATGACAAAGAAAAGCAGCAAATCTTCACATTTAAGACGCTGGACACAGCAAATGTTTGACATATTTGCTTGAAAATGAATAAAACGATAAATCTTTTGATTCACTAATCGATTGATCGGCTAATTACTTGCTAGAGTAAATAAATAGCATAGCACTCAGAGGTCATAGAGGGCTGTGTGTTTCCGTTTTCTTTAAAAAAAAAAAAAAACTTTCAAAGAACAAAACAGAGTAGCTGCTCTCCACTTATTTCTCCACTTATCTAGTGTTACATTTAATCTTCGCTGAGAAATTGAAAACCCTGAAAAACAAAATAAAATAAAACAAGAAAACTACTTTGCAGTAAGCCAGCGCTGCAGACTAAGAGCCAGCAAAAATAGCTTCTTAAATCTGGAGGGCTGAGGGGATTACTGAGCCGCCAGCGTTCCTAACTGGCCTCTGACAACATATGGCCTCAGCGCGGCTGCAGTCTGCAGGGCCTTGTCTCCGCTGCGCTATTCCAGATCAATATGCTGTACTTACATTTACATAAACCTGAGCACTCTGAGGAAAATGACTCGCATTTACAGCTCAGCGAGTGTCTGCTTATCTGCGGCTAATATCCCTCATTTAAGAAGTTGTGAGTCCTCCTGCTTACTCATCCATTCAGCGGAGAAGACGTGTAAATTAAGAGCGCTATAAAAAGGGTCTCATATATTAATCTGTTCCCACAGATGGTGCCCCAGGACGGGGCAAGAAGGGGGGCCTCACTGTGCCCCCAAACAGTCCGGGAGAGCCACCTCTCTGCTCCCCTCCCATGTACACCGACCCTGTGTTTGACTCCAGGTGAGAGCCACTCTACATATCCCTGATGTTGTTGATGTTTCATGAGTCGATGAAATAAAAGCTGTTTCTGAAGCACTTCGGACATACAAAATTTGAGTGATGAGGTCATATCTGAGACTTTCATTGACACATCGGAGCATTTTCTTACTGTCCTCACCTCATCTCACGCTCGAGGAACATTTCAAAATGGAGTGTTTCTTTTCCTAAGAATGGCGTCTACCATATGCGGGCCTTGCAGTTAACAAACCACCGTCTCTGCTCTCTTATTTTCCATTTACTTATTCTGGATACCAAAGTTTAAACATGCAGAATACAACAAATTCAAGGAAGTGCTCTTATAAATGTGAATAACATACTTGCATGTTCTCATTTATCTGCGTCTTGTTGCTTCGCATGGCTAATGTGTGTAAAATGTGGTCAGAAACAGTGTTTTTGCTCTGTTGCTTTATGATGATTTGCATGGCTGCACGTCCTGAGACCTCAATGTTGTTGATGTTATTGTTGCTTCCTGTTGCTCTGCATGATTTTCTGCACTGTCTTGTGCATGCTCATTTTCTTGCTTTGCTTTCACTTTGATTATTTGAAAACACTGGGGCAAGGCCTTTCAGTGTCGAGCCTGCATGTTCTCCCATGCTTGCATGGGTTTCCTCTGGGTGCACCAGTTTCCCCAACCATCAGTGATCGGTCAGTGCCCTTGACAAAGGAGTTCAGTTCAGGAGTTCTTGTTCTATTTTGCCAAAGGAAGGAAAGAGAAGAATAAGACAAGACACCAAGTCCCTATGGACTAGAGTTAGTGCTCCCCCAGGAAATGTTGATTAAAATGTGTTGTTCCTATAAACACATAAAGAATGAATGAATGAAAAGATGTGTTTGACAGCGCCCTCATCCAAACACCAAAGAGGGAATATGTGTGTTACTTCCTCACAGCACCCTGGCGAGGTTTTGTCTTTTTGTCGCACATCTGAAATGTAACTACTCTGGCATAATAGATCTTCCACAAGTGCAGGCCATTGCAGCACTTTATTCATGTCTTAAAATTGTGATACTAAACTACATACATACATAAATGAAATGACACAAAAGAGGAGCATAAAATTACATCTGCAGAGCTTTTCTTTCGTACATGACCAGAGATGTTTGGTACACCGCTGCAGAGTCCGCTGTGAGGCTCTGTGTCAGGCCCTGTGAGCGCATCATGACTGAGTGATGGGTGTGTGTGTGTGTGTGTGTGTGTGGACCCTGGAGGGGAGAGACAGGGACATGTTGACAGTGTGTTTATACGTGTGTGTGTGAGTGTGTGAGAGTGACGTAGAGTGGGTGATGTGATGCCTGAAGTGACGGAACAGACAGGCTGATATGCTCCCTAGACCGTTAAGGAGGCCTCTTTAATGTATGACAGCTAAGTCAGCATGGAGACAGCTATCCCAGTGGTCCGGCCTGGGGCACTGACACACACCAACACACACACACAAAAAACACAGACAGGCTGACAGGAACACGGCATAGCAGCACATACAGTCAGAATAGCCACAGAGCGTCCTCTGAAGATGCAGTACGCTAACAAGGAAACGTAAGTCTTCTTGAAATGTCATTTCAGAGTTAGATGCTGGTTTTTGTACGCAGGACTCTTGAGCACAGCTGTGTGTGATGATGCTCGCTGGATCCTAACGTCTCCCACATTGTATGTCAGGAAAGGCAGAGCCCAGGGAAGGATGTTCTTCCTGTGCTTTTTTGATTCATGCTTGTTCAAACACAGTGAGCAAATGAAGTGTCGGGCAAGCATGACTGAATGTATATCTAGATAAAAACGGCAAAATCTTTTGTTTATTCACTCTTAGGAGAAGTAGGACAGAAACTGCCTAAAGTCATGGATGCTTGGCTTCAGAATGTGTGTGCCAGCATGCGTCCCTGTGTGACAGAGTGAAGCATGTCTGCAGCCGCGCTTGTTATAAATATGGGAGCAACCTGGGAATATTTTCCTCACGCGGTGTGAGCGCTTCATTTTGTTCTCTCGCCCCTCTGATGTGCACACTTTCTCTGATCCACAGAGGAAGAGCAGATTGATTGTCAGCTGTGAGGGTTCAAACAGACACTGTGTTTATTAGTTTGGCTTTTCGTGTCCGCCTCTGGTCAGTATCCTGCTGACTGAGAGTGAACATGCAGCATTTAATCACATCTCTGGGCTTCTGACTTAAAGGGCACAAAGGACCTATGTATCACTGTGAGAGAAGCACAGAAACTGACGTGAGAATCCACTTTAAGGGTCCTTGACTGCCATTTTGTTTTCATCAGGCTCTCGTAGTTTTTTAAGCAGTCATCTGAGTCTGAACTCTAAAAATTAAAGTGCTGATTTAAGTGCAGAAATATTGATTGGATAACTGCATGGATGTATCACTTTCTCCTCCGGAGGATGTGTGTGTGATCCGCCAGCGTGTGTTTAGATATGCGGCCTTATATGTATATGTGAGGCTGCAGCGATGATGTAAGTCACCGTGCCTTCATCCATAAGTGGAGAAAATGAGATGCTGGCAGGTTGAGAAGGAGGTGGAGGAGGAGGAGAGGAGAGATTAGCTGTAGCTGTGAGGTTATGCTTCTCTGTGCTGATGACTCACCTCACAGCACATAGAGAGAAAGCACTGCGACAGCGCTGAGGTGTGACTGTGTGTGTGTGTGTGTGTGTGTGTGTGTGTTTCATTACTCTTGTTCTTCTTGGTGCAGTGCATTCATGTGAAGAGGACTTTCTCTGTGAACTTCTCCTCTTTGTTTGGTGCAAAAGTGATAAATCACGGTGTTACAGCGGTAGTGGTTCTTAGGGCTTTCGTCCAGGTTTGTCTCCTCTGGGAGCAGACTCTGAGTCCTACAAACCAGCTCTGAGGGTTTTTTTTTTTTTTTGCTGTGCAGAATAAAAGTGGACAAGAGAGTCTAAGGACACAGGAAAGAAGGGCAGCCCCGTCTGTCCTATTTACGCGCTGGAGAAAAAAAAAAAAAAGGACTGTAGTGTGTTATGGGCGCACACGTGTGCCTGTGCATCTCTGAGCTTGCCTGCGTGTGTGTGTGCAGCGTGCAATAAAAGATGTCAGCAGTGGGTTCTCATGTGAGAAGGGTAATGATGGGGCCGGCTGCTCTGAGGCATCACTGTGGAGATGCAGGGGGGGGGATGCCAATGTGAAATCAAAGTGCTGCAGTGGAGTGTGCATGGGTATGCAGTGGGCTTCAGACTGCAGCACAACCGCTGACCCACTGCTGTCTCAACGCTTCCCCACTGACACACTACTACTGGTTCCCATGCATGCTCCCTGTAATGTGTGTGTGTGTGTGTGTGTGTGTGTGTGACAGATAGATAGAGAAAGAGAAGGAGGCTTCCCCTTCCTCTAATGGCTGCTGTGTCTTACATGCCTGATAATGACGGTCCATATTGTCTGGTTAATCAGCAGAGTTATCTGAATGGCGTCCTCTTCAATGGGAGCTGACAGAGTGCGTTGCTGGTAGGTTTGTCGGAGCCCAGCTCTGCTCTGATGATTCCATTAGTGGCGTGTTAGTCGAGAGTTGACTAGATAAAAGGGGCTACGGACAGGAAGCAGCGACGTCACTAGTGATAGCGTGCAGCCAAGACTCAGTGTAGGTTCTCTTGTAAAGGAGAATTGAATCATCCAGCGCCATCAGACCCTAATGTGAGGTCCCATCATGGCAGTGTTCTGTTCTCGAGGCCATGAGGCTGAAAACAACCTACTGAATCGTCACCTGCATTCTGTCATTAGGATTCTGGCTGTGTCAGCCTCATGCAGAACTTCTATTTGTTGATATATTCATCTCCAATTTGCATTTTTATGTTATCAACAGTAATAATTATTCTTGGACTGTCTATTCTATTCACTTCCTGTTAGTGCAAACCATATTATATTATATTTTTACATGCAATTTAGTAGAAAAACACTTCACCTGATTCTGCAGCTTTACAGAGCTTCAGAGTGAGTTTCAGCTCAGTGTTTCATGGTCTGGCCACGACCTCTCTGTTATGGCTCACTCTCACTGCTGTCATGATGGTGTTTTCTGCCCCAGCAGGCAGCTGTTTTCAGAGAAAAGGCTCTAAAAACCCACTGCACACTACCTGCTCAGCACCAAACAGCAGACGGACACAGTTAGCCACCAGCTGGAGAATACAGTGACACGTTTAGCAGCTAAATAGGCAGATATTTTGTTCAAGGGGTTGGTAGAGACCAAAAATGGAGCTAAAAGAGAGTGAGCATGACTCCAAAGTAATTATAATGTTGCTGGATATTTAAAATAACAACTTTCTACAAATGTGTTTATCAATTTAAAAGGTGATAATATTGTGTTCATAACTTGTTTCTACTGCCCCAAAATGGCAGAAAAAATTGCTATTGCTGGTTTAAATTTAGCAGTTTCCGGAATAATCCTCTCAAAACCAGAAACTGCTTAAAAAATCAACTAAACTAACCTTTTAATTAGTGCCAAATTATACAGATTTTACCAGGTACAAAAAACAGTTGATGATTTCCCAACTATAAACTAAAATTGTGGTGTGAAATTTACCAGGTTAAATATTTTGGAATCAGCCTAAAATGTACTGAATGTGGCAGCTATGGCCCTGCTTAGGCTTTGAATTATATCACTGTTGAACAGTGCTGACTCCTTTATACACATACAAATTGTAGTAATGTTTTTTTATTTATTTCAAAATGAATGATTTTTCAGTCGACAGAAGCCTTCTCAGCAGCAGGTACGGTGTGGAAGGATTTTGGGACATGTGAGCAGTAGATGAATTTGGGTCCCTTTAATGACCCTGAAGGGTTTTTCTGCTTCCAGTCACCCAGAAGTAACAAACTGGCAACCACAAAAAGAGCTTTTAAATTTCAAAGAAGGCCCCGATGTTCATTCACTGTGTGTCATATTAGGCTTTGTTGTAATGCTGTAATTTATAAAACACATAAACGCTCATTTAAAAAATAGGGACATTCGCTGTGATTTAACTCTTGCCAATTAATTTAATCAGATGCTTCATTCTACACACACTGTAGTGTACTTAAACATCAGCTCTTCGTTTCCCAGACACACTGTCAGTTACTGTAGGTGAGCATATGAGGAGGATACTTTCATCCATAGAGCACCAAAGTGTCATGGGTGCACACATTTTTAGCAACATCAGCCACAGAGGGATTTGCTCCCCTGACACTGGCAGTGTCAGTGCCCTGCTGCCTTTTTCGCTGTATGGTGGAAATCTTCTGTAGGATTCACCAGCTTGTGAAATTAATTTCAAGAGTGACCTTCGGTCTGATTTTTCTAATTACCAAAACAGATAATCCTTTTATCACATGATGCTAATAACTGCTATTTTCTTCATTAATTCTCAGTGGTACTGCACATGGCAGATAAAAATACAATCCCCAGTTCCTTTTATGGCCCCTTCAGGCTTTTTGATTAAAGTCTGTCTAGTGAGAGTGAGAGGTGCTCTTCTCTCCTCAGGTGAGGCTCTCCTCTCTAAGACTTCAAAGTCTAGACTAATTGACTTACTCTGAAGCTTAGAAGTGCACCAGTGTGTCAGTCTATTGACTGAAAAACAACCCACGCCAGCCTCTGTTTGCTGCTAATGACAGGTGGTGCAGCACAGTTCAGAGACAGAGCTGCTGTGTACTGCACCTCTCTGAATTGAACAATTATCATGGTCCAATCTGCAGCAGGAATGAGAAATATATTTTCTGTGTCAAGCACCAAATGCATCTCTTAAACCTTTAATTATTTATAGAAGTAATAAATGTTGACTAATGATTTATGGTATATGCAAAATGTTTTAAGAATTATCTCAGGATGAACTACTATTTTGTTCTTTCTGATATATGCTCAACATCACCACTAGAACTTACAAAATCAATTCTCAAGAAGTTCTTTGAGAGGACAGGAAGAGGAAGAAACCTCAGGAGATGTAAATCATTTTGGATGGCAGGGTGTGAAAAAGTGTGCAGGTGGGAAAAAGATAGTTACAGAAAATGATTTAAATCCAATATTAATTTTTATAAATCCATTAAAATAACTTCAATAAAAAGCATACAGGAGGTGTCTGCAGTGAAAAGTCTAATAAAATCAGGTAAAGGGGACTGGCAGACATGAAACAGCTGACTTTAGCATAATTTTCATCCTTTCTCACCCATCCAGTTTAAAGACAAAGCTATGTAAAAGAAGACTGAACAGGATCGTCAGACAAGGGTGAGAATCTAACTGACTGTAATTGACTGTCAACATTTTAATGCATGCTACACGGTGAAACTAGCAGTGTTTAGATAATAGAAAATATACTGAGGGTGAAAAGGAGATCTAGTTTATTCAAAATGCAGCGGGCTGAGAACTGTCTGTGGGTAGTAGTAATAGTAGTATGTGTGTGACGCACAACAATGAAACCTTCACGTCATTGTTACATTCACAGGGTCCTGGGGGTGACAGCCTTTTAAGTTTTTGTCCTGTCATGTGTGACTCTGACATTGTGACCAGCTTTGCAGCCTAAAATATCATGTAGTCTAAACCCAGCATCATGACTGCTCTGTTCAATTCAAGGATCCAGAAAAGCCATGAGAGGATGCTGGTTTTCGATCTGCTTGTTTTTCATCCGCATTTTTCATTTGTGCCTTAATAAATCAACTTGAAATATAGCACGATGCGTTTTTACACTTGGATGAGGTTGAAAAGTTGGTGTAACAACATAAGCAAACTGCAGCAAATATCGTTTCATCAGGGGGGTTTGCAAATGAATCCTGACACGCATGAAGCATCTGACTAAAACGTCAACTGAAGAGATGGAAAAAAGCAGCAGATTGAAACATCAGATAGAGGCGGAGCAAGAAGGAGTCTGTAAACGTCTTCAATTCAATACATGAAACAACCATAATACCATTCTGTTTTCTACAGATATAGTGCAGCATGCATAGCGGGGGTTTTCCGATTTAAATTGTAGGATTCACTCTAGCTGCTAAGCTAAAGACATTAGCGTGCAACCTATCTGGAGTGGGTGTAAATAACGTCTTTTCAAATCAATTCTTTTTACGATATCTGGGCTTACTGTGCTTTAAGGGGAAGTTTTAAGATTTTTTAAGGCGCTTGGGGTTTTTTTACATTTCAAAACAAGTCCCTGTCTACTATTTCAGACACTGCTGCAACACTGTTTTGCTGTGACACTCCAGAAATATTTTGTAGACTTTGAAACTTCAATCCACTTTCCCTCGGCGTGGGGTTGACTAGGAAATGACTGAAATTGAGTTTTTGGGAGAACTTTCCTTCATCTTTCACTTTCATTTAATCCTTTAAGCTGAAAAATGCCAGATCAAGGATTACTCACCATCCTGCTGAGTGTAAACATATCCAAAAAGACGTCAAATCAACGTCTTCGCTGGAGTTTAACAGACTTCCACTGAAGAGCCAAAATTAATGTTTTTTTAACGTTCACTAATGACGTCCAAGTGACATCCTTTGGGTTGAAAATGTATGTTTTTACCATGTGATTTTTGAGATCTTTTCAATTTTATTGACAGACGTCTGAAGTTTTTACAGCAGCCCGAAGCTACAGTGCAAATTTGAATCCTGAGTATCAACCTCAGAATCCTGCTGGAGGCGTGCACTATTCATCAGCTTTATTAAATATCATGTTTTGGTCATCTAGCGTTGGAACATTAGCCTACTCCATGTGTAAAGACCTGATAAATAGCTCTCCTGGTAAAGTGTATGTCTTATACGTTCTACTGAGGTTGAGGCTCGTGCATCAAAGCCTCTGTGTGGCTTTCGCTGCATGGTGTAAAATTTGGCTTTAATTTTGAACCACAAGGAGTTCTTTAGACGCCTGTGACTGAAGCTGGAAAGAAGTCTAAAATTTCAATTTTGAACCCTGTTGAGATGTCATCAATAGTGAACATTGACAAGACGTTGATGAGACTTTTACTCTGACTCTTCAAGTCTTTTTTAACGTCGGCAAAGAGGCTGAGTAGATGTGTTTTTGGATACGTTTATGCTCAGTGGGCTTAGACAGTGCATCAGGCTGCACCTCAATCTTACTTATTTATCGGCTATACACATTACTATCCCTTTACAATAACTAGCCATACATGTACTGTAAACACCCTCATAAGAAATCACAAGGAAAACTCATGACGAAAGACAAAAAAAATGTGTATGGTTTGCTTTGAAACTCACAACCCCCCCTCCCGCAGAGAGGAACATGTTTTCCTGTGATACGTTATATCATGATGTAGAGCAGCTCAACCCTTTCGTGTTCTCCAGATAACGAGATAAATCAACCTGCTATCACAAGAAAACGGGGCTTTGTTTCACTGCAGAAATAATTAGCGTTTGATCTGGAGATAAAGGCGCGGAATAATATCATTCCAAGCCTCGCAGCTTCCAAATTTCATCCTGTACACCTGTGCCAGAATGCCTGCTGTAGATCAGGAACAGAAAAAAACAAGAAACACCCCCCACCTCCAGCAGAGGAGTAGGGGGGCATATTTGTAGTCCTGGCCCTGTAGTGATCTCTGCTTCCAGGAAGGATTGTGTAATACTTTTTCTAAAGAAGTAACCTCTAACAAGTAGCCAAATTAAAGACAAACTGTAGACTTCCCAAACAGATGCTACAACTGAGCTCCTCCATCCCTCCCTCCCTCCCTCCCTCCCTCCTCTTCCTCCTCCATCCCTCCTCTTCCTCCTCCCTCCCTCCCTCCCTCCCTCGCAGTCGCTCCCCTCTGACTACACTGTACACACTCTCTCCCCTACCTCACACACACGGACGCCTGGACGCTGCAGCGTTTTTTAGGAGAGTGTTTCCAGGATAGGAGGGAGGAGGCAGGGTGGAAAAAGGAGATATGTCCCAATCCTGAAACACAAATAGAAAGACAAGAGAGAGAAGCTACACGTCGGATGGATCGGCGATCAGCTGGCGAGCGCTAAAACACGGTCAGAGTGTCATTGCAGACATGGGTCGCAGCGGTACGGCACCTTTCGCTCAGCTCCTTGGGGAGTGTTTTCACTGTCAGTCCTTCAGCGCTGGAAATGGCGTTGTGATGCTGAGCATGGAAGACGCAGCGGAGGCGGATGCCAGGGAATAAAGAAATATATGATCACCTGTGCTTTTCTTTGGGTTGGATTTTTAGTAGCGGTGGACAGTACCATGGTGAATTACCAGAAATACATTACTGTAATGCAGCTGGCTCTGGGGGTGACTGCCGTCAACAAAGAACATTGTCTTCCACCCAGGAAGCGTATGTGGTGAGTATGAATCTTGGTGCGGATGATGGTGATGATGATGATGCTGATGATGCTGCTGATGATGATGATGATGCAGGTTGGGAGGGAAAAAAAGAAGAAAAAAAAGAAAAGAAAAGAAAAAAGGGGGGCTTGGATGAGTTGTCGCCTCCCACATCCCGTCAGATGATGAGCGGGTCACGGAGCCACGGTGCGCTCGCTCACTCCCCCCCCCCAAAAAATGGGGGAAAAAAAAAATAAAAAATTGACATAATATTCCCATCCAGCCACCGCAGCCTGTCCGCACCATGTTGCAATCATCACAAAAAAAAAAAACCCACACCGTGCTCCAAGCACGGTGTAGGTGAGGCGACCACACGCTCCGCATGCTGGGAGTTTTGTATGCGTGCGTGAGTGCGCGCGCGCGAGACAGAGCCCCAGTGTCCTTCCTCCTCCATCAGTTTGTAAAGTTGAATGCGTAGGGATGATGTCATGGCCCCATCACTGTGTCTTCACCTCCAAACTTCATGTGCTTCAAGTGTGTGTCATTGGACACGCCATCACCAGGCTAACCATGTGGCAGACCTTCATCACCCTCCTCCTCCTCCTCCTCCTCCTCCTCCTCACTGCTGTGTTGTGGCTGATTACTAATAAAATGTAAAAGCATGGAACCTCTCCTGTGTTTATTTCCTGTGCTGCTGTGGCCATGTCTATTAAAACATCTTCCACCCTCACTCCGCTCTCTTGCATGTGTGTTGGTGTGTTGTCTCTCCACCTCTCCAGTGTCCTCATTACTCCACACACTATATATATATATATATATATGGCAGTGACCGCATCCCTCTCTCCTTCTGCGGCCTTGTTCATTTGTTTACTTTAACACTGTCTCCCCTTCATTCCTTCTTTCCCCCTGCTGTAAGCAGATTGCTCGCCCGGGCTGCAAACGTGTGTGACATAGTATCCCTAATTACAGCTGGATTACCATCTTGTTTGAAAGCAAAGGCGGTTAATTAGGAGTCAATAGGCTCAATAGCACTCTGATAGCGAGTGTCCCACACAAACTCAAAATGTATCGCCCGCCGTGTGGATCATTCACCCACATAATGCAGTTACACTGGCGTGGCTCCAGTGTGTGAGAGGCTTAACTATTATCATCACCTCTTTAAAGCCCACCTAAACCTTTTGGTAAAGCACTCTGTGTGACTGAAACAAGGACAACCCCCACACTGTGCTGGAAATCTCATATTGTCTTGAAAGATTATCGCGATCAAAGGAGATTTACAGCCACAAACATGTTCAATTACCACCGAGGATGCTGTAACGGTTTTGTGGTGTAACAGGGTGTCTAGATTCAAACATCTACAGGAACACGACCACCGTCTGTTTGGTGGGTGTCACCGTGACCTCAGCAGGGGTCATCACACACAGCATTTTTGTCTCTTGGTCTCCCTTCAGCTAATCATATTCCTAAGTCATCCTCTTATTAGCCTAATTGGTCGCCTCAGAGAAGATAAGGGATTACACTCAAACAAAGGGCTCCTTTCATGTTTCTACTGTTTTGTTGTTTTCATTCTTACATCTCCATATTTTAGGGAGATTTTTTGGGAGGAGTTCTTGTCTCATCTACAAAAGGCAATACTAGTTATGGAACTGTGGCAGCGAGCGCGGACCCTATCAAACCTGAATTTTCTTTTTACAACCGGGGTGGTGAGCAGTAGGCCCAACTGTTGTGAGATAAGGTGAAAAACGTGGATGTAATCAATGGAGATACTAATGATTTGCGTCAGTTAAAGCCCCTGTACGGAGTTTTTAACTGGATATAGAAAAGTCTCTGGTTTCTGCTGATGTGTCTCTGTTACCTACAACCGCAAATGAGCCCATCAGCGTGAAGATACGCTTTTTCTAAGTGGTCTAATTCTATACCTCTGAAAGGCATTGGTCGGGTCGGACCACTGACGAAACGATTTACGGCAGTCAGACCGGAACTGACGACATTCAGGATACGGCATAGCTGTTTTGTTGCTACGCTAGCCAGTGCTAACCGAGCTAAAACTTTTGTCATGGCTGATAATGAGACAAAGAAAAGAAAAAGAATTCGAACCGAAGACCAACGAAAGGCCAAGAGGGAATCCGATCGAGCTAGGGCTAAAACACGGATAAACATTGGCGATTCCTTCCAGAGATGGAGAGAGTTGCGGGGCTTGAAGGGAGGGTCGGATCCAGAATTTGCCCGATTCCTCCTAGACAGGTTTGTAAATTTTATTTCATTTATGAAATGTAAAACGGGACGTAGTTTACAGCAATACATGAATTTATGTTGTTACAACAAAGCTGGCTAACGTTACCACTAGATTAGCTCTAGATACTACACTCGTGAAAACGACAACAAACGTCTTAGATCACGCATCCATTTCAGCTGTGTGTATCAGCCCAGCCGACCTGCAACGATGCATCGCTAATATCCTCTGTCATTATAAATGATTCAGTTTCTTACTTAGAACAAAACATCCATCACAATCACTGTGACTTTGCTGTAACGCTAGCGCTGTAGCACCGTGGGTAATATTTATAGCTGGGAAATTGCAGCGCAACAGCAGCATTACTTTGTTTCACCGGCGGCATATTATATTAAGTAGAAATACAAATAGACACATTACCTCGTCCATATGCACGCTGCAGATAGCTGCTAAAAAAAAAAAAAAGTTTTCAAAGCAAGTCCCGTCGTCTTTCCGATGTTTCCAAAACAAATCTACACGCGCCGGCCAGACAAACGTCTTCACGACAGTTGGCGCTAGAGCTCATGGGAAATACAGTCTCCATTCCGGCAAAACACTACAGCTTTCGTCCAGCGGGGCCGCCAAAATCAACACTAAATGAAAAGTCTGTACAGGGGCTTTAAGGGACCAAACTTTACATTTTCCACTCCATTTCCACTGCACACCATTTTGCAAATCATCACAGTGGTTTGGATGTTTCACTGTACCATTATTACACTTTAAATTAATTTGACAATGCAGAGCAGACTTATCAAACCAATCCGTTGCAGTCTTGACTGATACATTTTAAGGCTATACTGATTTGTACTTAATATCATAGAGAAACAATCGTGCTTTGGATTCTCCCATTCTGCTTAAATATTTATATTTCTAGGAAGAGTCACAGGACACAGGATATGCTGCCAAATGTTTTAAAAATGAATGATTTGATTTCTTTGAATCCAAAACACAATCATCGGAGTGCTCGGGTGCTGTGCTAATAATATTTTTGGATGTGTGGCATGTATTGCCTTTGTTTGATGGGATATTGTATCTTCTAATATTGTCTTTTTTTGTTTTTTGTTTTATGTTTACTTACAATCACTGGTTTTATTTTGTGCTGCTTCTCATCTTGACCAAAACTCTTATGGTGCATTTCACTGCCCTTGGAACTCGGACCTCCAACACAGAAAAGTGCAATGGAACGGTCATCCAAGTAAAGATATGCACACATGACATCACAGCAGTCTGGCGCCACACCGAGTGAACAATTACTTTTTACCTCTTCATCGTGTTTTCTTTGTATAGTGTTTGTTTGTGAAACCTGCAGTAAATTCAACTTTGCACCTTCATTCAGCCCCAAACTGTTAAATCTGCTGCTGGAGCTGCTTGTGAATTTTGTAGATTTTCCATTCAAACGCACGTTTGTAGCGAGCGTCCATGTTTTTCCAAGATGCACTGGAACGTTTTTAGATTTTTAAGTCGAGAACACCAACTTCCGCCTTGCAATGGAATGGTTAATCACAGTGAGACTGCTGCTGTTTAAATAAGGCTAAAACTAAGATGGCGCATAGGCCCTATAGTCCAATTTAATTGAATTAAGCCTAAACCAATATCAGATAAAACATTTTAATCCTGTACGTAGATCTAGATTTTTATTTCGATCTTCATCAGCCACCTAACTACACATGATTTTTCGCAATGTTGAAGAAAATTAGAAAATAAAATCCTCTTTATCCGGATCTGCACCAAAAGTTTATTAGGTCTGCTCTGAGCTGAGACTCATCCTCATGTTTAGTGGAAATCTGTTAAGTACATTTTGTGTAATCCTGCGGACAAACCAACCAACCAACAAACATACAAACAGACAGAACGTCCTTATAGGCGTGGCCTCATCTCCCCCCCATGGGTTCCTTAGCTGAATGGCCCGGGTCCCTGCTCGGTGGTATCTTCTTACTGTAGGATGGTGATGTGGAAGGCTGGGCTGCTGGAGAAAGAGAGGGTCTGGGTGGGGAGGGTTATTAGAACTTGAGACGAACAGGAGAGAGATGGTTTGGCTTACCTATGTAGGCGTCGCAGGTGATGGGATCAGGGCGGTGGTTGAGTTGATTAGGCGCAGCTGGTTAGACTGATGAGAAGCAGGAGCTTTGATTGGCTGGACCTGGGTGGCAGGTCAGCGAGACAATTGGTGTGGTCCAGTTTCTGAATCTTAGTTATGATAACTCCGTTTCAAGTATAAGTGATATTACTGGCCGTAACAGTGCAGTGGTAGTGCCATTAAACCTCCCTCCTCATGGCTCATTCACAGATTGTGTGTACATTTGTACGGTTGTTTGATTTCTTCCTTGTTCTTCTTGACTGTTTATTATTCAAGAAAATGTGACAAAAAAAACACACTAAGTCACTTTGGACATAAGCATCTTCCCAATGAATGTGCTGTGATGAAATGTTATGAGGTGTTCAGCGTCCTCATTTGTTAAGCTTGTGTTATTTCGACGTTGTTGTGTAGCTGAGAAAACTTATGAAATATGTAGCGTCTGTCCCCAGGACTGAAATGCAACATAGTGACACTGCCGATTAAATTGCTTCGGTCGGTCCCCAAAATCGACAATTTTTGCCACCTCAGAAACACCAAAATGACCAATAAAGACTTTTATAATTGTGAACGTCTGGCGTAGCTGTAAGCCTCGGGTGGTATAGTTCTTAATCGTTATGAGAAAGAAAAATCCCTCAGCTGGAAGGATTTTGGACAAAGATACTGTGTTGGTTCCACCTTGTTCCACAAATGATATTGATAGCTTGATTAAAGTGACCTTTAAGATCAATACTGCTCTGAACTCATTAACACAGCATGGATATATCTGGAAATGTAAAGAAAATGCTTCAGATACACACCACTGGAGCTAAAAGTATTATCTGAAATAAACAGCTTATTGATTAATCCTCATGGAAGAGAAATCGTTTCCTGGTTAGAATCTGAGGAGAAGCTGGTTTTCTCTTTGATATCAACGGTGTAAATTGTGTTAAATCAGAAGAAATCCGTTTTAAAGTTGCCTTGGTAACTTCCTTCATTAATCAATAAGAAAAATCAATAGATGAATTTAAGGAAAAACATAATTAGCTGCCTCCTTAAATGGAATTCTAATGTTGTGTTTGTCATCTCGATAAACTCCCCAAGGCACTGTACAGTGTGTGTTTACAGATCATTCTTCCGTCATTCACAAATAGACGTGGCATGGATGTATGACAGGATGTGACATCGATGAAAGACAAGCAGATCTGAGCACAAGAAAAGGCTTCATTGCATTTTAACACAGAAATGAAGAACGCGTTTTTTTTACGGCTCTTTACATAATTGCAGCATTAATTCTGTCCCATTTCTGGACAAATGGTCAAAGCTGGTTCCTGTTTCTGCTGATCTCTCAGCGTGTGATGGCGAGATTACACACCGCTCTGCCTCAACACTTCCACCATCCACCGAGCAGAGACTGTGTGTGCCATGTGCATCACATTCTCCCAAAATTGGAGGAGGCGCAGCTCCGCTTGCCTTTGATGAAGACTGTATAGCAGCAGCAGCAGCGGCAGCCGCTCTCTAAATTGGGATTAGTCTTTGCAAACAGATGTTCCTCTTGCCTGCAGTCTTAAAAACCCATTCCCTGCTGCACACAGCCAAAGATTAGCATTAACCTGGCTTAATGAACTTTACACTCTGTTGCAGGCCTGCAGGGATAATACAACAAGTCTATTGTTTATGTAATGTTTCCTCTTATTTTTAACCTGCACCTTATTCACCAAAAACAGAAAACAGAGTGTGGTTCCAGGACAGAGATAACTCATTTAGACCAGGACTGATGTAGGATCAGCTCACGCATCTTTTACAGGGTGTGTTTTATTGTGTGTGTGTGTGTATACCAGACGCTGGTGAGGATTGTTCTCCTTGTTAAGCGTTATATTAGCAGTGGCCAAGATGGGAGGAATGAAGCGAAACATTGCCTATTGACCTGCTGATGAAGCAGTAGCCGTTATTGCTCGAACTAATCGTACCTGATGGCTCCTCCAGAAGACTGAGAGATGGGGAACAGGGGGAAGGCATGAAGTCCTGCAGCTGATTCATGCGCGCGCGTGCGTATGTGTGTGTGTGTGTGTCCCTCGTCCTTTCTTTGTGAGAGCATCAGGCATCTGTTTGACCTTACCTTATCTGTGAACTACGGTGTCACACTCTGCAGTGGACGGTGCAGGCCATGGAGGGCTCTTTGCATTGATCTAGTTCCGTTTTCTATTGAAGTAGGTTTTTCTTTGTTCACAGGGACTGCAGCAGGTCCAATACAATCATCATATCAGGGAGAAGCAGACACTTAGTGTATTGTGAACTCGCCCTGCTGAGAGTGGAAGAGAGAGAAATGAAGTGGAAGTGTAATGAACAAGCAAATACATACATGCTCACTAAAAATATTCACAAAGAAGCCGTGTCTCGATTTTGAGGACACCGAATGCAGAACAGCGGCACAACAAGGCTGTCCCATTTCAAAAGCAGCTTCAAATGGGGCAGAGGATTGCACCTTTCATTTCCTGTGCTGTGAAGGATAGACTGTTGCATCCTTCGCAGCCCATTGTATCCCAAGATTCATTGTGCATCTGTGATGGTTGGATTTGTTTTTGGGGGACACAGAGCAAAGTAGTAGCTAGATACAATTTTAAATGTAAGTACGAGGTTTCAACAAGGGACCCCAATACTGTCAAGGGTCAGGGACAGTGCTATGAAGCTAAACGCATTGCTTTATTAATAATTTGACAGATTTTCTTACTCACAGATCTAGTGTTTGAACTGTTCAAGGTCCTGATGGAAAGAGAAAACAGAGACTTTGATACAGCACCGGAGCTCTCCGTCGAGTGAATACCCGTCCGTTCATTCTTGTTTTACCACGATTTCTATCACTCCCCCTCCTGATGTTCTTTTCCTCTACCATCAGTGGGGTTCTTCTTCTTTTTCAGTGTTTCCACAGTTATTCCAGTTGTTCCTCTGTTAACTGTGGATAGTGACAGAAACAGACACACACCCTTGGTTAAAATTGAGCCTGGTGACAGACCGAATAGCAAGGTGAAAGGGAGGATTATAGGGAACAAATCTATAAACGGATGGTGTAATTTTTCCACTGTCATTACACTGTGCAGCGGGTATTTACTTCAAAATGATCAGTTTCAGCATAAAACGTGATTGTGAACGTGAATGATCTGCAACCAACAAATACATTGTCCCCATAAGAAACTATACAAATAGAAAAAAAAAGTGCAGCACCTTTAAAGATGCAGGGTCCAACCAACTGCACACCCCTCGTCTCACCCTCCCCTAAAAATGCAAAACATGTGAAAGGTCTTCTCAGGCCAGTCTTTGTTTCGTCCTCTCAGAGTTACTATGGAAAGATTGATGAAAAGGTTAATTCCCAGGTGAACTAAGGAAAACGTAATTGTGCCAAAAGATCCTCCTAAATCCTACACACTGGACCTTTAAATATACAACGTAATAGGCATTGTCCAGTATCCTGTCATGTCATTTAACCTTGTACACCTCTCCCTTTTGCTTTAGCCTTGTCATAACATATGGTACAAAAAACAAAGTTTAAAACCAACAATTTGTGGTTTCATAGGGAGTTTCGCTGGAAATACTTTATTTCTTGGCCATGCAGCAACAGAAGTGAGACGAGACTCTCAGTCACTGCACCAGGACAAAGACCAGTTCAGCACATGACACTCTGTGAAAACAAATCCCTTTGTTTTTGAATTTTGGGCTTGTATGAATGAAATATAGAAGACATAACGTGTTGATTAGTGAGGTTTAAAGGTAGGTTTAAGCCGTAGGCAGATTTTGTTACATTTCAGAGCCAGACTTTCTGTTTCTCCATGTTTCCAGTCTTTGTTCTTGAACTAGTTGTACCTTTCATGTCGGTACACTAAATATGAAGCGACTGTCTCCTGACTGTCGCTTCATATTTAGCGTAAAGACAATAAAGTGGTTTCTTTCTTCTCATCTAACTCTCAGCAGGAAAGGTAATGAGTGTATTTCCCAAAATGTCAAAGTAGGTGTTTAAAATGATGTCCTGTTTCATGAGAATGTGTCAAAAGAAGTAAAAAGTTAAATGGTATTTTGACTTTCCTTGACTTTGGGGGGTCATATACCACATGCCGTTCATCGTTGTGTAGTTTTAATGTTCCTCTAACCTTGATAAAGTCAACTAGATGTGAACATTCAGTCTCACAGTTTTATGTCCCCTAAACCTCCAGTGAAACACATTTTAGCTGCATATTTTAAAGAGAAGAAAATTCATCACGTAGGTCATGTGAAATCATTCACATTATATCTGAGTCGGCACAGTTGCTGGCACCATGTTACATTCTGCCTTTGTGGCCTAAAGTGTTTTGGCTGAAATCCATCTCAGAATCAACATCCAAGAAATGAGCTTCTGAATGCGCAGGACTGCACCGGGCCTGTGATACAGTCCAAGCAGCTTTTCTCATTAGTCATGTTTGCCGTATTGTTTATGAGAACAGTCTGAGGTCACTTGTAATTGAGTGCACATATTGCCGAATGCTTTTACCCTAGGTTTCCAGCCAGTGAGCACCTTACCCCGCTTCGGGCAAATATTGGATTAACGCTGAGAGAAAGTGGAAGGTGGTGTTCGCTTTCCTCCCGTCTTTGTCCATTCCTTTCCGTCATAATTTCCCTTGCTGAGTGTACAAACCTCGGGAGCCTGCTGCTGAGCACGCTAATGGATATCTACTGTCCCTGAGCTGCACTGTGTAGACAGGATTTTGCCTCATTGAATATTGTGTTAGGTAAATCCTCATTAAGAGTGACTGTCCTTTGTGACACTAAGAGAAAGAATGGCAGGGAAGAGAGGAGACAAAGGCAGTACAGCAGTACCAATTTGAGCTGCACTCAGCTGTATAAGCACCGTACATCTATGAGAAACAGCTATTTCTGTACTAAAATAAGCAACAAGGAAGGTGGAAATTCTATAGCGCTGACAGTGCTGTCGACTGCTCGACAAATATTAGAAAATAGTAAAAAATCATCTTCATAACGCTTGTTTTGTACAGCCAACATTAAAAAAAAAACAAAAACAAAGATATGCACATTACAGTGATATAAAATACAGAAAAACAGATAATCCTCAACAATCTACCACCCTTATTACCATAATAGTTGAGTCTGAGACACAAAGTGAAAAACTGCTGTGGTCGTACGAGTCCACATTTTTGTAAATCACGGTCGTCGTGTCCACTGGGCCGTCCTCACTGCTACCAGCACAAAGTATAAAAGCCAGCATCTGTGTTAGTAAGGGGGCGTGTTAGTGCTCATGGCATGAGGAACTTGCACATCTGTGAATGCACCATTAATGCTGAAAGGCACATGCAGGTTTTGGAGCAACACATGCTACCATCCAGACGGCGTCTTTTCTTTTTTAAGGCCAAGCCGCTTCCTTCTGCACGGGTTAACACCATCGTGTGCTAAAAAGCAACCCAGTCAGCAGAATAACATCAGGGTTTGACTTAAAATTGGTCTCCATGATCATGGTTGAAGATGGTCATGACTTAGCGTGTCAAATTGACAGTTTTTGTCTCCACAAAATCTACTGCATTTGGTGTGACAGACATAGATGGCGATATCCCCAGGTGTCCTTACAGATATCCACTGCTGTGACTTGAACTGCGGTTGGCCATAACAACATCCCCTCCACCTCCCGATGCAGCTAATAAGCATTTCCTTTGCACTAAATGTAATATGCCACGTTTGGTACAAATATCGACCTTGGACGTATCTGTGGTTTGCAGAGAAGTTAACACCAGCATTATCTCCTGGTGATCAGGCTGAGTAAAAGAGTGCAGGTACTAGATTGGTCTGTCAAGCCCTGTCTATTATTGGGAATGTGTGGCATGTTATGAAGCACAAAATATGACAACAGAAATCCCTGGACTGTTGTCCAACTGCCGCTGAAGTCATATATTAAGAAGGGATATGAAAGAATTTCCCTTTCAAAACTTCAGCTGTTACTGTCGTCAGCTCTCAAACTCTTACTGAGTTGATGTAACACAAGTTTATCAGTTTGAACATTCAATATATAATCTTTGATTGAATGTAAGTTGAAAAGAATCTGCAAAACATTCTATTCAGCATGTAAGTGAATAACATTCTCCTTGTTGTCAGGGATTATAGATAATGTATGACTTTTCCAGCTCATGGTGGTCTTGATTTTGGGACTGGTTCCATGTGATGCTGGACACACCAGCAACACAGCTGTGGACCATCGTGTAATTGTGGGTTGTATTAAAACACTGTGTCAATGAGTGTTTTTTTTTAATGAGAAAAGGTCTCTGTGATTGAAATGTTGCCCTTTATTAATAAATCAATCAATGCAGAGGTGTAAACTCAGGATGAGAATTATTCTTTTTCACTGCCATTTCATTTGAAGGTCCAGCTTTGGGACTGTAGGTCAGACAAGCCACCAACCCAAAAGCGTCAGTATGAGATGAGTTTGGAATCCAAGAAATAATTACTTAAATGATTACTTACCTATTGCGACAGTTGATAATTCATTTCTGTCCATCTCTTAATTGATTAAACAATTAATTGTTTGAGCTTAACCAACTAGTAACGTAGTAAATATAAGTTATAAGCCATTAATATGAATAACTTTTAAGTTGCCAGCTGGTGTTTTATTCCCCATTTTGTCTTTTTAAATAGTTCTTTAGATAAATATAATGGATGAGTTATCCTGTGTAAAAACGTTCAAATATTTGGACGAAAATCATTTTATTAAAGGGGCTACGTGTAGAACAATTTCTAGCAATTTATATGTATCTATTGGCCATATGTGAGCGAATTTTGACGTACACCAATACAACCTATACAAGCCTGCGGATGACTTGTTTAACCTGCTTGACTGTGGATTTCTTTTTTGACTCTCTTTTCCATGAAAGTCCAGATGACGTGGCTTCATGCAAGTTCTCGAGTGCCTTATCTCAGTGCCTCTGAGAGAGAGCGATGGTAGCTACTGTCAGAAACCGCTTACATAATCTACCAACCGACTGCTACAACACAGAAGTTCCACAAAGCCTGTTTAACAACTTATTAGCGTTTAACTTTACTTTTCTTTTAGGGCTTATTAGAAAGTCTTAACATCAACAGGCATAATAGGCCTACCAAAACCTACTAAACGTTTCTGTTGCTAGCCTTGAAACGGATCTATAAAACATTTGTGCTGATCGATTTATTAGCCATTCGTGAATTTGTTTGATAGTCACAACCTATAAGGGTGGCTTATAAGAAACAAATTACACTTAAAACACAAGTTGTGTCTCACGAGGAAACCCTGCTGTAGATGGTTTGATAAACTAAATTCTCAGTTCCGTTCTGCATCATTCACCCCTGCAGGGGGACAATTAATTTTGTGGCACACACAGCACATTACACAGCAATTAAGCAACAAACACGTGAAACACAAAGGAAATGAGAGGCGAAGGGCTTGGATGTGGTCAGCAGGGTTCCAACAGTGCTGCTTAACTATGTCGTTTGTGAAGGGTAAAACATTTCCTGAGAGTATTGATGATGGGTCAGCCAAGTGTGCCTCCTGCCCACATCTCACCATGACCCAGCTACAGTTTGGCTGCTGAGGCCCGCCGAGCTGCACAGGCCCTCCATGTTGGAGGCTGCAGTGCTTCCTGAGCTCCAACCAGCTCCCCTACAGGGCTGCTGTGACATTAAATCCAATTATAGATTTCCTTAAATGTCATTTTATCCAGCGGGGGACTGTGGCCTTTTCAAAAGCAAGAAACGTGACCAATGTGTTCTTCCTCCTCCTCCTCCTCCTCCTCCTCCTCTTCTTCTTCGGTGTTGCCTGTGGCACACTGTCCTGCTGTGCAACAACAATGCTGGATGTGTACTTACTTGCCCTGATGTTGTGCTGTTGTTTTTCTTTGTCCTCCTCCTCTCACCCCCCCTCCTGCGCTGACCCCAGGATACACCCCAGCCCGACTGCTGGCTCCATCACAGCAGCCTCCTCAGCGAGCACCGTTCAGGGCAAACCATCACTCCGCCGCATCAAGGGCCGCATTCACAGGAGCAAGAGTCTCGACAGCATTGATCTCCTTGACTCCAATGTAAGTAAACAAACTCAAAGGCACCAGTGCATTATTGAGCGTATCACCTAAACATAGGCACTATAATTTACAGAACACATGTCAGCATCCTGACATTCAATACATTTATTTATGACTAAAAGGCTGCAGATTCAGAAAAGGCCCTTAGGAATATGTCTTTGTTTTAAAGAAGTGGGCGATGAATAGTCATAAGTTGTTGTTTTTTTTAACTGTATCTGTTTTTGATTGGTGTGTGACTGAAAGAAACCACAGATTCTCAATTATTCAAATGTCTTAAAACTCATCCAACAATAATCTAACACCCAAAGGTTTGCTCAAATCAAATTAGGATCAGTTTTGTCTTGGGTAAAAACATCGGCAAGATAAACAAGACACAGTGACAAAAATTAATCATTAAAGAGCACTTAAAGGGGAGATGCAACACTATGGGATTGGCACCAGGGGCGCATTGCATGAAAGTGATTAAACAGCGCTGTGTACATACAGATGGCAAGCGTTGGCAGAGTCATCTTACAAATGATCATCTTTTGCAAATTGCAGATAATTTAGGCGACAGGGCTCACAATCTCATGCACGAGCTGCAAGTAAGGGGGTTTACTCTGTTTGGTAAAATATGTCAAAATTAAAGGAAAAGCAAAATAACCACCCAAATTAATGTAAGCTAGTATGTTTCTGCAAAACCGCAGACAAGGTAAGATCTCTCTATGATGCAACTTTATCTTTGTTAAGGTTGAATTCTCTATTTCTCTCTTGTCACAGACTGTGCTTGTGCTCTGCTAAGGTCTATGCACAAAAAACACTTGGTTTAGGTTGGGAAAACATCACGGTTTGACTTACAAAAATTGTTTCGGTCGCCACAATCACAGATGGAGATGGTCAGACTGCCTGTGAAATATAGCCAGTTTGTCGCCACTGAAATGGCTGGAAACATCATCAGGCTGTCCTTATAAATATCGTGTGTTGTGACTCAAATTGCAGTTAGCCGTCTGGCAGCTTTGTTGGCTTGTAATAACGCCACTTAAATTCTGCATGCAGCTTGTTCTCATGTCATGCCAATACCTTTCCTTAAATACAGGAATCGTTTGACATTTTGGGAAAAAACTCTTACCACTCACTAAATATAGCCAGCAGCTAGCGAGTCTACACTTAGCAAAACGACTTGAAACGGGGCAGTAAGCTAGCCTGCCCTAGTTCAATAAATCATACAAAATCCACAGTTGTCATGGGAGTTTTACACTTGTTTTTTTTGCCCAGTGAAAACAAAACATAGAGGTACTGATTCAACTTCTTCATTCAAGTAAAAGTAAGAAATGTACTCAAATTATAAAGTAAAAAAGCATTCCTCTGAAGGACCAGTCATTTCTGTGCAAAGCTAACCAAACCTCACATCATGTTAATCTAACTCAAAGACTAGTTAGAGGTAGAATCAGTAGGATTTGACCATGCAGTTTGTACATGCACCACAAACAGCTGATTTTTGAGTGTCATTCCCAGGACATCACAAACCAATATGTTGAGTTGGTCATAAATGTCATAAATAGTCATAAATAATCAATAATCACACTCAAATGCATTAAAATTTTGAATTTATGAGCCCGTACTGTACTGTACTGATCTTTGCGTAGGGAGTAAAAGTTCATGTTAACACAGTAACAACGTATTTGTACTTCATTGATTCCTACATCTTTTTCCCAGCAACAAAAGTGAAAAAGGTGTGCTTCAAAGAAATCTCAAATTATTCCTTTAATGTGTGACACACATGTGCGCACTTCTACGTTCAACACAACCAAAGTTTGATGTATGATCTCTGAATTTTGACTGCTCTGCCATTTATAATCTGTTTGAGATGAAAAAGAGGCTGATGAACTTTTGAACTCATCAGCTTCCATAAATAATAACTTTCATTTCCTCCCTTGATCCATCAAATGGATCAAAATAATTCAGACTCAAGATTCACTTTATTAGTTTCGAAGAAGAAATCTGGTTTGAGCACCACGGTTCCTGTTTTATTCATAGACACACATCCATCCCTCATCTATATTCACATTCAGGAAACAGGTGTCTCAGTTCTTAAATGCTCGAAATGTTCCTCAAAGCTCAAGGTGAAATTCTCCCTTGCATTTGTCACACAAAATTATCATGAAATATCCTTTGTGCAAAGCTTTTAGATTCAAAAGGCTTATTAATTCAGAGTGCAGTGTTTTAAATTCAGAGCTCTGATGTGCATAAATCAAAGCAGACACAGTTGTAATACACACATGTACTTTGTTGTTCCCAGACAGAGCAGTAGACTGCTGGAGGGCCTCCGCCTCAGGTGAATTAAATCGTGTTGACAGCTCAGCTATGACCCGACTGTGAATGCGGCGCAAACGCTCCATCTCATTAAAGGGTATTGCAAAACCACTGGTTGAATTGTTATTATAAGCATTGGTCAGCACTTGTAACAAAGGCCTCTGAGAACATTCAAGTCATCAACGCCTCTAAGTTACATGAATTTAATTTACCTTTAACTCCAGTGTAAGTAAAGACTCTGAGCTCTGCTGAGCTTTAAGTCACTCTCTGACATGCTGACTTATTAATGAGACTAAGACTCTCCGGACATGCTGACATGATCACAATGACAATGCTAAAGTGCTGAAGTTAAAAGAACAGTTCACTCTCAAAACATTTTAATTCTGTAGTTATCTGCTCACCCTCATGCTGATGGGAAATTGGAGTTTCTTAGTCCCCAAAACCTTTCCGGGGCTTGACAGTAAAACAGTGTTGCAGCATTCTCCTAAACAACTGAAGTAGATGGAACACTGTTGTGTTGTGAAGCTCCAGAATTGTTTTGTGGACTACGAAACTTCACCCACCTTTTTATCGCCATGGAAGTGAGTAGATAGTGACTTTGAATGTTGGCTACTCAGCACTAAACACAGTGAAGAAAATCTTGAGTGTCAATAGTCCAAAGTATTGGACACATTAGATATTTGTGGTGTTCGATGATAAGTCAGATGATCGCCAAGGTTATAACTGCTCACCCTGAATGTTTCAAAATAGCAACCCTACCAATCCAATTAATTCAAGACCATATGTAAAAGAAAAAACATCTTCGAGGCACTGTACATTGTTTATATTTGTGCCAATCCATTCAGTGGGTGTTGAGGTATTTCACAAGATTTGTAAAACATGGTCTGTTTCATATTTCATGGCAACATGTCTACTAATAGTTTGGATACAGAAGGCAAAAAATTTCAATTTGCCGACAGATTAAAAGGCTGGTAACTGGGGCGCTCCAGTAGCTCAATTGGTAGAGTGTGTGCCACATATACAGAGACTCAGTGTCCTCAGGGCCTCGGACTCGATTTCACCCTGTGGGCCCTTGCTGCATGTCATCCTCTCCGTCTCTCTCTCTCTCTCTCTCTCTCTCTCTCTCTCTCTCTGTGTGTGTTTATCCCTGTTTCCTGTCACTCTTCACCTGTCTAAACCAAAAAGCCATGAAAATGCCATAAACATAATTTAAAGGAAAGGGAGTGAAGTAAAAACTTGGGCCTCCTGGTGATGCCAGAAGAAAAGTCAGGAGATCGACAAAGCGTTTACAGCTGATCAATTTGTCTGTACAAAATTTAAAGCAATCCATCCAAGAGTAATAGTGGTTTGGCCATAAACAGTGAAAATATTACACAATGCTCACACTTCTCAGTCATCGTCTGGGTCCAAAAATGATTCGTCATGACTGACTGAACAAAAGACCTACATTTGAAAAGTAATTACAAAATCACCATTCAGTTCCAGTCTAGTAAACCTGACAGTCAGATGCTGGAGGTGGATGCTTTTAGGCTGTGATTGACAGATTAGCGGTGGCCTTGATTTGGAGCCATACAGAGCAGCCATAAGCCCTCATCTGAATGGAAAATGGGCACTGTAGCATCACTGTATTCTCATATCCTCTCCTGCCCTGTAAAGTCGTAGAGAGTGACTTACCACATCGGTGTCATTTGTCTTTACGGCCTGTCACTCGGAGGACGCCTCGAGCAGCTCAAGAGGCCACTATCTCACCAGAGACTGAGGGCTCAGCAAAGGGCTCCTGGCCTTTTCCACGGTATATTTCTTTTGTACGGGCTGCGTGTGCACTAGAGGAAAACTTGCTGACTTTGCCCAAACTCAAATGCAGCTGATGGAAGTAACGGTCCGCCTTACAGTGAGTGATGAGACTGCAGGATGCTGAGCTGAGGAGCAGTTTCCATTGCATCCTACTGAAATGTCACAACAGACACAACACTGCCTCTGATCTGCGGTCGCTTTCTAACAAAAAAAAACCTGGCCTGATTGGTTGTTTCAACAGAAAACTGAAGATATTAATCAGCTGAGTGTATGAATTTAGGTCCATAACTATCATTGCCCATCAGCGTAGAGCTAAATAATCAATAGTAGTTAAGACTTTGTTTATATCGATTGCTTCTTTTGATTGCTTTTCTCTCTTGATAGTCAGGGGAGGACTTTGGCCCCCGGCCCACTCCCGCTGTCATTTGTGTTGGCAAGCAGCGCACTTGTTCACAGAAAGCTTGAATCAGATTTTAGTGCTAAGGCTGCAGAAAGCACAACAGAGATGAAGAGGAGGGGGGGAACTACAGTCTTTTATGCACCCGATGCCTCTTTGTGTAAAGCAGGAGTTATTTTTCTGCGTTCATCAACAACACCTTGTCCCATTTCAGAAGCAGCAGCGTTTACAGTATTTCTTAGCGCTTCGGGGAGATGCATTAGTCCATCTGTTCGAGCATCCCACAAAATCCTGTTCCCTTTATTATTAATTCACAGGTCTAATCTGTGTATCCAACCACTTTGTGGCTTTTATTTGTTGCCCTAAAGGGATCAACGATAAGAAGAGTCACCTTTTCTCACAGATGAGTCATCTTCGCTGTGTGTTTCTATATGGACCAGGATATGTGGCTCATCCCTGTGTGCATACATCATGACAACGGGAGAAAAGCCATCTTTCACGCTCACACGGAGAACCTACCCTGTGTCCCTGGTGCAGTGTGGATGCTAAACTTAGGTTGCTGTTTCATGTTCCTTGATTTGAGATCTGTTTTTAATGCAGTGTTTTTCCTGCCCTCTCAGCTGTTTTGGAAAATGTTAAAGGAATGTTTGCTGCAGAGGCTATAACCAGGTGAGTCGCAGAGAAAATAACTGAGAGTGTATCAGCGGGAGCAGATGCATCCAAGCCAAGATGAGAAGCGCAATTAAATTAATTACTCCTTAACAGATCAGGATCAGTCACCAACTGGGCCTTGAGCTCTGCCTTGGTCAAAGTCTTAATCTCTTATTAGTTCTGCTGGCCCCATCCTGCTTCTAAAATCCCATCCTTGGCTGCAGTCGGCCGTGGACAGAGGCACCCCCCACCCCCCACCAACCACCACCAAAAAAAAGCCCCAGCGTAAGCATTTATTCGCTGCTCAGTCTTCGGAAAGTGCTGCAGATGCATTTACGGAGAGAGCAACTGCAGCTGAATTAACCAATCTGCATATTCAGGGCCTGTTAGAGGGAGATTGTTCCCGTGTGATGAAGGCTTGGAGGCGCATGAGGAGAGGACCTGAGTGAGACACACCACAAGGGCTGCTGGAAAGAGAGATGGAGGGAGGGGAGCAGCAGAGCGTGGGGGGTGGGCGCAGGAGATTTATCACGACTAAAATTGTAGGAGGCCTTATTGGGAGGAGGAGGAGGAGAAGGAATGGGGGGGGGGAGGCGAGGGGGGAGGCATTGTGATTGGAGCGGCAGCTGATTTTCTCTAGGTGAGACAGGTTTGTTATGTAAGAACAGGGCCGATGGAGGATTTTTTCTTTTTTTGTCCTATAGGTGATAAGCACTGGGGGGAGGATGGTTGGAGGGTTTTTGTATGTGACACTGAGGAGGAGCCAGCCATGTGTGAATACATGTGAAGGTTACGTGTGTGTGTGGAGGGGATGGCAGATGTTTTAGTGTGTTTTTCTGGAGGCTGTGACTCAGGAGCACGGCCTGCCTATGTGTCCTCTGATGGGACATATGGCAGGTCACTGTAGGCACTCTGCACTGTGTGAATGTAGTACCATCATGTCACACATCATGTAGCAATATGTTGACTTTACAGCCTCTGTAGCAGTGATTTGTCACATTCTCGCCGCTTTGTTTTTTTAAATGAAAGCATTTAGCAAAAAAACTGCATAACTACTGTATAAATTATGCATTTATTACAACATAATGTGGGAATAGTGAGTGTGCTTTATGGTAATTGTTCAGTTTTATATTATATCCATAAAGAAAAATGCCCTAAAATGGATTTCCTGTAGTTCTCAGCTTCACAATTGCATCATAACACCCTCTTTCTTAAAGGACGCTGTGTGATGATTATAAACAGCCGAGACCTTGGTTGTCAGCGGAAGATTTGAAGAAAATGACACGTGCTTCTGAATTGTTTTTATGGCTGGGCTCGTGTCCCTCATCTACAACAAATCATTTCGGGAGAGAAGACTCAAACCCACATAAATCCCAACAACTCTATTGACTTTCCTGCCTGAGTTATGTCACGAGGAGAGACCTGGACAGTAAGCACCCTCAGCAGCCGGCGATGAGTGAAAACAACACAAACCAACATCTCCTACAATATTTTCCATCCCCAAAAATACCGCCTAGATCTATTAATACCACAATAACAAGCCTTCATTATAATTTCAATGAGGACTTGATGTTCATGTTACTCCCCCCCTTCATTTGTGTACTTGAGCATGGGGTCAAGTGAAGGACAAGCAGCGAGATGATGTAATGTTTGTAGGAATCAAGATGGTGGCCATGGTGGGGAAGTGAAGCATTAAGAATGAAAGACTGGGAAGGTTGTTCTAAGACAACTTAATCAATCACAGGCTCTGATGCTCACAGTTGTGGACGCTCTGTAGATTACACTGTGTGTTGATTGATTATCATGACACGAACACATACTGCATCTGGAGGGGACATTTTGTGTTTATCTAACGAACTAAAATGAGATGTTACAGAAAAGAATACTGGATTTAATCGTGTTTATCTGTCACTGTCGTGCCCAAATTCTGATAACACATAATATCCAGTAATTAGGTCTTTGTAAAGAGTCTGAAAATCTTTGTTTTTAATTTGTTGTTCGGTGAATATACTTATTTTATCAGGGCTAATAAGTTTTTCACTATCTGTTTAATTTGTGTACTATTGTCAGAAGTATTGAAATACATATCGATACTGAATATTTGAAATCGTTGCAGTACACATTTTTCACAGTATCAATACTGCAGTATCAGCTCTGCTTTTCTGGGTTTGACACATACACCACTGTATTGCTGACATAGTCCGACCAAAGTCAATTAGGACAAAAGAACAATTGCTTGAGATAACCATTGCAGTTCATAAACTACGACTGTTAAATGTACAATGATGTAAATCTGAGAAAAGCAGGAAAGAAGATGAAGATGGTACCAGCATATGTTTGACTTTTTCGCATGAATAGTAACTCAAATGATTAAACAATGTCAAGATAGTTGCTTACTTATTCGCTGGTTGATTGACCTATCATTTCAGTTCTCTCTGTTATCAGCAATAATGATGCCCAAATTCAGTGATGGCCCATCCGTCATGTGTCGATAGTAGGAAACATGTACTGTGTGACACAATACTGGTTCTAATCGTCATGTTGCAACAGTTTGGTATTATCGAGGTACGCCAGCCATCTCTGAAAATCTCACTGTATCGAACGAATAGTACTATTATTATCAGTTACAATACTGACACTTAACAGGATTAAAAAGAAAAGGGTTTTTGGTTGAGTGGACCCTTTGTTATAATTCCAGAAAATATTAAGTCCTACAACCATGAAACTTGAAAAATAAACTTACATTTTTTTTTTTAATAACTCTGATATGGTAGAATAAAAAAAACGTAGATAAGCAAAACTGAGCAACATTTATAGCCAAAGAAAAATACCAACAAACATACTAAATAAAAAGCCTCAATGAATGAAATAAAGGAGTGCGTTTGTGTATTTATAACTGTGTGCTGTGTGAGTGCATCACGCACTCTGCTGTGTTGCTGGACATGTAGGATGTGTGCTGATGCCCGGGGAGGCACCATATGCTGTTTAGACTCAGGAGCATTCCATCACGGCGGACCTGAAGGTGAACAACCCCCAACAACTCCTTCTTGTGTCTCCCTCCATCAGCTCACGCGTGCCTCATCAGCCAGCAGGGGTTGAAATCACGCAGATCCACTCTCCTCACGCTTGTTTTCACGCCACCATGAATAATAATCTCCATATAGACTTTCCTCTTAGACAGTCATGTCGTTACGCAGATAGATAGTGTTCAGCTGAATTCCTGCAGAGGGCAGAGTTTTACTACCTATATGTTCAGGAACACAGGGGTACATCCATGTTTGCACAGCTGACGCAATGGAGGAAGGAGAGGTTGGATGTACAGTTGGGATGCTGGTTGGTTTTGGAAGATTTAGATTGAATAAAAAATGTTAAAACAGTTGCTTGGAGACATTTGGTTATCAATAATAGAGGGCGGTGGAGCCAGTACAATGGGATGAGCTGTTAGTATGAGGTCTATTGATGCTCATGTGTGTTGTAGTCAAACAGTTTAACCTCCCACTCGTCCTGCACAGGGGCCATCTTTGCAATGTTTCCTCAGTTAAAAGAAAATAATCAATCTTGGATGGTTTTTCCTTGTCGGATTTATTAATGAGTCAACCTGTAGTTGTGATAAAAATTAATTTGCAGTTGAATTGAGAAGCGTTGGAGATTTATCGTATTGCCTGGCTTCTCTCCGCAGTGCGGTAAATTACCCCTGGGTGATTTTTCTCCCTTTTTCATCCCTGTCTCTTTTACCCCCATCACCTGCCCTCCACAATAACCCTCCGGTCTGGTCCGAAGGGAGCACCTGATCCCACACCACCAAGGCCTCTAATTGCTTTACTCCCATCCTGAGCAAGGTTGCTCCCTTGAGAAAAGAACGATGAATAGACAACCTCTTATGAATCCAAACTAATTTAAAGGTCTGCTTGATGGAAAGTCATTTATAAAAACAGCCACGTCATTAATAATTCAGCTGGTAGTTCACATCCGGGGTCACACTCTCACACTGACATGATGTGTTTTTTAACAACATTACAAGTTTTAGACACGCATGTCTCCCATGGCTTACATGAGCGGAGTATTTCTGGTTAATTAACACAGATAATTAATCTCCCGTCGTCATTTCCAGCTGTCTGGGAAGCCACAATTGGATTGATAAGAATCCTGCTGCTTTAAATGCTCTTGTTTACCACCTCTGGAGTTCGGCTTCACGCTTACCACTGCAATCTCTGCAAAAATAATTCAACTCACCATTTTGGTATTATTTCACCTCTGTGTCATGCATGCATCCGCATTAACTGATTGGAATTGTTCATCTTTATTAGCATTAGTGCTGCCCTCCTGGGATAAACATACTTAGGTGATTGCTTCTTTGCAACTGTACATGATGCTGTAGTTTGATCCAGAGGGGATTTGGATGTTAGTGGCCTGTTGTCACATGATCCGCCGGGCCGGGGATGTGAGGTCATTTTGTGTCACCTGATATGTCTGAGCTCTCAGCTGTCAGTGGGAAAAATGAGATGGAGATTATCGGTTCATTTAGGGAATCTTAAAAAATATGTATTTCCTCCCCGTACATGGGTTTGGATTTTAGCTTTGAAATTCAAGGAATCTGTAAATCCTGTTTTGTGCTTTGTCACAACCACAGTGTCAGATGGTGTTTTTTTTTTTACACTGCCTTTGGCTCAGAGACGTTATGTAACTTTTCTTACTGATCCCTGAAATACCTAACTTTAAATTGGGAGTGTTTGAAAAAACAGGGCACTTGTGCAAGAGAGAATTTACCGAGATAGCAGTTTTAAGACAACGCAACAATATACATGAATACAAGAACAAAGACATATTGTGTGAGACTGTAAAGATTTGAAATGTTGTGACCACCTTTCAGTTCTGATTTAGCAGCATTTTCACTACAGCCGATGCAACACAAAAATAGTGACATGCACCCCCTGGCAGCCACGACACATTTTTATTATTAAAATATGTAAACTATTAGTTCCAATAGAACTAATAGCATAGCAAACCACACAGAGAAAAATTATTCCTCTATTGTTTAATTGCTTTAGTTGGCCCCTCGCATAAAGGCTGAGTGCACAAAAGCCCAAAGAGCATAGGCGGTGGCTTTTATCATCTAAATTGATACCTGTTTTCATAGTGCAGAATCCAGATTAAAGATGAGATTATTCTTTCGTTGTGGGGCAGGTGTTACGCTCACATACTGTACAATCAGCTGCTTAAAAGCTGGACAGAAATCAGGAGGCTGCAGCGAAACTCTCTCTCTCCCGCATGTTTCAGCTGCATTTTACTGCTGCTTCACAGAGGTCACACCTCATTCTTCTATAAAGCACCTTTTGATAAATGTTTTCTTTACTGCTGACTTTACAAGATATCTCATTCTTGCTAGATCATGGAGCCCTGTCTTCAGCTGTGAATGTGCTGAACCACGTAAGGCATTATGTAAGGAATTTTCTGTCCCGAACTAATGTGTTGGCTGTCAAGTCAGTGCGCTGCTTCCTCATGCTAGAGGTCAGTGATACTGACAGAGGACGACACAGAAATCACAGAAATACAAGCCTCTGTACGGTAGCCAGCTCGCTCCATTATGAGATTACACTGATGTACTCCCATTTGTAAAACCAAAGAATGGATAACAAGATAAAAAGCACCAAGTTTTGAGTATCGCCTTGCAGTTTTGGCAACACGGTGTCACATAATATCATCTTTTTTCTGCCGCGCCACTGTTGGACAAATGCTTTTATTTGCCTCTGCTGCAGCGCTATGTTTAACGTCTGTCATGTCATTTGATAGCTGCAGTCATTAAAGCTCACAGATAGCCACACCGACCTTTGCTTAGTAGGCTGTTTTCCTGACCTGTACGGCCGAGAGGTGACTCACTCACTGTCAGGGGCAGTGCACTCTAAAAGGCGACCTGCTGTGAATTTCTAATTTGCTTTTCCACTCGTGTGATTCCACTCGTTTCCTGCAGTCATATACTCGGGGTTGGGATCCTGTCGGAATGTGCTGATGAGAGGGAGAGTGGGCCTGCGTAATTCAGTTGCACGGCTTGTGAAACTCCCTCTGTGCTGTTGGAGCCAGTGATGCAAACACTGTCGAAGCATTAACAGAGGGTATTTCAAGGGCTTCAACAGAGATACATTAAGTAGCAAAAGCTCACATCAAAGCCAATTTATTCACAAGCAGACTGTAAAAAAAAGTTTGCATTTGAGCCATTTCCACTGGGGTCTGACAGCTTGATTAAATTTTTGTGCTTGGATACTTTAATACTGTAATGCATGATGATGAATAATGGTGATACACCACCATTCATGCTCAGAGACAACAATGATCCTGACATTTTACCAAAGGTTGGACTGTTGTCACCATCAATGGATACTCAACAAAACAGTAGCGGTCACAGATAGACAGACTGGAGTTTACTTATTCCCATGGTTACTACTGCTATTTATCATATTTGGCTTTCTACAGGATATATATGTATGACTGCCCTTGTTTATCTAATTCTTATGACCTTGGCCAACTCGCATTCTTCCATTTAAGATGCCCCCACCCCCTCCTCCCTTCTCCTCCCTATCCTCCAATGGAATCTGCGGCAAGTCTCCTTACGTCAGCAACATTGCAGGACCTCTGTGCTCCTCCAACATTACATTCAGCCCCTATCTTCTCCTGCACTCATTAGTGCCAGAGGTAGAGGTGACAAGAACGGTCACACAATCTCAAAGTGAAAAAAATGCACAACAGAAGGTGCTGCAGAGAATTGAGTATACTTCTGGAAAACCCGGGACAAATACAACTAAAGTGCATGCGATGGAGTCTTAAGAGTGGGGTTTGGTGCAGTGCACAATTTACATTCTACTGTATATTGATTAAATCTGTGTACCCCATGGGAAGGAGTATTGAGCATCGTGGCTGTAGGGTGGATTGTAGTTCTATCCTCTGCATTTTAAATGGCTTTATGCAGCATGTCATTACTACTTAAGTAGCCTACCTCAGCTTTCCCTGCAAAGAGTTTATGTTTGCTGTAGTTAAAAGTGATGTCCAAATAGATTTTTTTCACTCTGTATTTTGCATTTAAAACAGTGTAACATCAACATAAAATATCGCTCACATTAAGGGGGGCTATAATATTCCTCCTTAGAAGCACAGTTAGCAGAATTTGAAGAAAGCTGCTTTTTCCTGCACATACACACAGAAGGGGATGAAGGATAAGCCATCTTGTCCTTGTCGAGTCCTTTGTTTAGAAGGATGCCAAATCAATCAAACAATTCATTTTATAAAATTCAATCCCTCAAATCAATATTACGGCCTATACTTTACACAGGAACGGTCATGTTTCATATTGTGTCTTTTACATTGGCTGCAGAAAGTATGCATCTGGAAATAGTTGTATAGAATTTATAGGTAATAAAAACAGGACATCTATTGTATCCCGCTGTTGAGTATTTGCTGGTGTAAAAAAGAAAGCCTATTACATACTTTGTAAAAGTGATTTGAGAAGTCTTGGATTGACGATAAAAAGAAAACACATTTGAGTGCAAACAGTCGGTTTTTTATCAACAAATAAAGCTAAAATTCATCAGATAAACACATTTGCTTTTAGGTGCATAGAGGCAATGAAGCTTCACTTCAGTGAGGCTCTCGCTCTCTCATTCTCACACCGATTTATTAGCTCTCTGTTTGATCAGGAGGCTTGTTAAAGCTCTTTAAAGATGAATTGTAACCTTACATCACCTGCAGTGACGGCAAAGCTTACAATGCTTTGTGTGCACAAAGGTCTGCAGTCTACCTGTAGATGTGGTGCAACAGGGAATCTTAGCTGTAAAAGGAAGTTATTTTGGTAGCTTGCACAAAGTTCAAACAGAGATGTTATTGATGTGTTCGCTTTGTGCCACATTGTCTGTTATCTTTATTCTCTTAAACACATCCTAGTGTGGCATTTATGGAAATATTTAGCTATACAAAAGTTGGAAGAGTAAAATAAAATCAAAATCCATTTTGGGATAGAGCTGCCAGTTTCTTTTTCTGATCAGCCAATCAACTACAACAACACAAAATCAGTTGCTGTGTTATTGCAGAGGATAAACATGGACCCGTATGTAGTACCCAAATACACCATGGACATCTTTTTCTTAAAATAGTTTGGTCGAATTATTTAATTATTTAATAACTATTAATACCCTATAATAGTGTTCTTAAGTAAATATAATAATATTGAAAATGGTCTAATTGTGGGTGATGTGCATGTATTGGGACTGGAATAACAATGCAGCAAAGCTCAGTATTTTTCAGGGATTAGTATTTTTTCATCAGGGTCTTTTCCTTTTTAATTGATGTGAAATAGATGACAGGTTAAAACAGTCGCGTCCATTCCTCCATGTATAGCGGGAGCTGCAATGTTCACCTCGAGCTGATGGAGCTTCGTCGGTGTATTTTCATCCTCATCGACGACCGTTTGTTTTCTCACACTGGAATGGCGCTTGATGCTGCTGCTGCTGCGGCTGCTGTGGACAGCCTCTCTCTGCATCCCTGCTCACCCCCCCTCCTCCCCCGCGGACAAACCGGAATGGTTTCTTCCAGGCGAACCTGTCACTGTCACCGCGGCGGTGACGGCAGCCGAAGTGTGCGATCAGAGGGGGGGAGAAGGAAGGCTTCATCCACTGCCTGCCATTGCAGTGCGGCGGCTGCTGCTCTGGAGCCACACCAGGAAGACCTTTCCATTCTATATCTGTGTAATTTTACAAGCACGCCGTGAGGACCACTGCGTTTGTGAAGGTGAACGGGTTTCTTGAATTATCAGTGCTGTTTGTGGGAGTGCTGTTTCGCTCCAGCCGCAGGAGCTGAATGGATGTGTGTCCCCCTGCGGATACAAGCGAGCGATAACGGTACAAGCCGAGGTAACTTAGCTACCTCACTGCTAGCGAAACTGTATCTACGCGCTATGCTAAGTGGTTAGCTAGTTGACCAACATGCTAACGTTATCGTCTATTAGAAAGCGTGAATAACGCTGTCCATTGCCCTAGTTTTTGTGGAGCTTGCATAAGCGATCATATTGAGTCACAAAATGCCTTGCGGTGGAGCTGTCATCGGGCGGTCGGGATGTTCCCACGTCAAGTGCGCGTAGCGTCCAGGTAACGCTAGCTGGGATGAGCTAGCCTAGCTGCTGGAACAAAATGTCGGCCAGTTGGGGTTGATCTGACCAAGAGGGTATAAAAGGGGGCACAAGATTCATTAAGTGTCGGACTGCAAGATGCAGTGATGGAGTGGTCTGGTGAGGTGAGCTGCTAGAGGTATGGCCTCGGTCGATCTAAATGTAAGGGAAGGTCAAGCGGTGGTTCACCTTGTTTTGGTGGTTCGCTTCTAAAACCAAAGTGGCTCTTTGGTGAAGCTAGGTAGCAGTTGGCTACCGTTAGCTTGTTAGCTGGCTTTAGTTTGGTGACACTGAAATACATGCTTTTCCTATCCTAGTGTCTGTGTGCGTTCTAACCAGCTGTCATAATAATGTCATGTCAGCAGTGTGTGAGGGCTCTGCTTTGGGTTGGAGTCGCTGTTTGGCTCAGCTTATCCTGGCTAACCCATCTCAGTGTTTTGATTTCCATATCAACGGATGGACTGCTGCTAACATGAACTAAAAGCACCAGTCTTCACCTGTTGAACACTGGTATCGTGTAGTAGATCAGCGTTTATCAGTATGCTGTAAATTACTCGTAACAACATTAAGTGTATGGACAAATTACGTTTTTTTTTTTTTGTTGGGACATTGTTCACTGGTCATTATATATTATTATTTAGATTTTCTAGAATTTCATTGCCTGAAGAGTAGAGCAATGAAATAAAATAATTTGACAGCTGTGGGAAATAAACAAACTAGTTGTACAACATAACTCATAATTTTGGTTTAGATTACATATAGTATGTAAACATTGCAAGACTGATATTTGTATAGTTTCTGTAATAGAACAGGTTGCACCCATAAGACTATTTAAAGCAAGTGGAATATTCAATTTTTGAGCTTTAAAATGTCTAACGTGTATAATCTGTCAATGGAAATATGACTCATATCATGATATGATATTATATTGATACACTGAACAACAATGCAGTGTCACAAAGTCTGCCACAATACAATTTATTATTCAGTTCAATTCAGGGGCCTGCATTTTAATGGGATGATCAGAGTCTATTAAACACAGTTACAAAGCTGCCACCACTTTCTTTTTCTTTTTTTGGCCTGACACAATGACACATAAGTTATTGTAAATAATTGTAAGCCATTATGTGTTGTTGAATTAACTTAAAACTGACCCCACCAACACAAAAGGAAGGATTAACAACAAGAACACATACAAGAGTTCAGAGGTTTATTTTTGTTCGTCACCATTATAGAGTGCTGTTGGGATGATGTAGCCTATATCTGTAGGCCAACCAGTAAGTTAGCATTGCCCTGGTTCCCTCAGCCTATGGGACTTTTTGATTAAATTTAGGATTATTGCGCGCAATAATCTCTGTGGCGAGCACAAGTTTATTATATATACATGTTTAGTTCAGCAAGATAATCTTGACAGATGACATCACTCTTATCATTTCTGAAGCATGAATGAAATTGCCAGAAGTAGAAAATCTAATCTTAGGCTATAAACAAACTATACTGCGGTGGCATGACTTCCACGTCACCAACACTAAGCATCTTACGACACTGTAGTATGTATATTGTACTATAAATTGTTCAATCCATAACTTGTAGAGTTAAAATTGTTTGCATCTAAGGGGAAAAGTTGTATCTCTCTGTCTGTGCTTAATGTCCTGGACGACCTCTGTAATTTGAATGACCCATGTTTTTGACACTCTCACATGCTCTATAATTCAATCGTTGGGTATTTACTGATGTATTTTGTCATGTAGATCAAAACATGCAGATATTTAAGCTTGTGTTAACCACAGATTATGTTTTCAGTGAATTTGTATTTCAGTAATTCGACCAAAAAACGACACAAAGAACCCGCTGACTTTGAGATGAAGGAACTGGAAGTTCAAATTAGCTAATTCATCTGTGGGTCTTGGGAGTCATTCCTGCCGTTAGCAGACTTTTACTCTACTCATAGCGTCCCAAGTTACTTTAATTTATTTGTACATTTTTGCCACTGCATCTCCTGACAGAACAACACAGTTGAATTCAGCCTGAATTTTCAGCCTATCGATGTTCAAACAGCAGCTAATTTTGACCTGATGAGAGCAACAAGTTAGCAAACTGCTGAGCAAGGTGACCTGTTTTTCTTTTGATCTGTCGTTTCTCCCAAAGTCACAATATTTTTACATTGCTAATTTATAGGTGAGAGGGAAGTAAATATCGTCAATATCTTGTTCTTGGCTGCTTGTCATTACGTGCCTGGCACTAGCACTGTTTAAAGTTTAGGAAGGAGGTGCGCTTTGATGGACAAGGTGACACAGACGAATCTTAAAAAATATGATTTGCATCAATCACATTGGATTGTTACGGAAGAGGATTAGGGCCACATGTGAATTTTTTTTTTAGTTCTGACTTTAAAGTCAGAATTCTGAGGTTAAAGTCAGAATTCTGACTTTTTTCTCAGAATTCTGAGGTTAAAGTCAGAATTCTGACTTTTTTCTCAGAATTCTGAGAATAAAGTCAGAAGTCTGCACATGTAAAAAATTTGAATTCTGATTTTTTTCTCAGAATTCTGACTTTAAAGTCAGAACTAAAAAAAAAATTCACATGTGGCCCTAATCCTCTTCCGTAGATTGTTGATTATTGACTCAATATATTAATGTGGATCGATGGATTGTTACCTCCCTAATGGTTCATAACGTCACATCTCAGAGTTCGACGCTAAGAGCTTGGGTCTATGACTTCTTCATTATGTCTTCACTGGCCTCATGATAGTAATGCTATGTGAAATGGCAGCTGGGCAGGGCATCAGATTTGTCAAATGAAGTGTGGGAAGCACATTACAGATGATATTTGTGACAGTCATTGTCAGTGTTGTCACTGTTAGATGAAACTGACTGTTTTTTTTTTTTTGTTTTTTTTTAATGATTCTGATGACAGTGTTGTGCAGGGGATGTGAGGTGAGGCGAATATCAAGCTGCTCAAGGGCAGCCATACATGTTGGCCTGTAAATCATGTTGCCCTAAGCTGTCATGGGAACAGCAGCCATCTGAGTCATGGTGGTTTTGGAAGGACAAAATATATCTGATATTTTGCCTACTTAAGTTAAATTTGACTGCAGTTTTGGAGTCCTGTGTATTTGTAGAAACTGTCTGTAATAGCGGGCTTATCAAGTTACAGGTTATGACCAAACCATGTGATAAAAAACATACCAATGACTGCATTACTGCATGAAATGATGTGTTGATACATGATGCACCTTGCAGAAACCAAACATTGGTATTCATACGGCCACAAAGTACCTCTTTAATGATTTGAATGGTCTAACTGTGTACAGAGCGGATGCTGGAAAACAATGGTGAAAAAGGTGTGATATTGTAAACATAGTAATATGTTTCAATGATCGCCTAGAGGTGCCACTAGAATATAAAGAGAAATGATTTAATGAGTTGGCGTGCACTATCCTGAAGTACTAAATCTGCTTACTCCATGGATTATTTGGTATAATTAGTATCACTGTGATATTTTCATCCTCTGAGAGGTGTGACTTCCGACTGAGATGGACTTTCGCCCCTCTTTAGCTAATAGATCTAATCCTTTTTCTTCTTTTAAAAAAAAAAAAAATCAGTAGGGTTTTCAGCTCTGCATTGCAGCCCAGTTAAATCCTCTCTCCTTCAGATGTTGCTCTTCTTGTTCTTAAGTAGCCCAGTCACAATGAAATGTTGGCAGTTAACATTTATTCAAACCACTGATTTGTCCACATTGGTACTTGTCAGTATGGTCCGTAGTTTATGGCATTTCTACAGTATGTTTCACATCACCTCCACATTACATTTTAATGACCTGACTTATCAAACTCTCCAGTCATGTGCGTGTGACTACCAGAGCAAGTCTTTTTGCCAAAACATAATCTTTTCCTTAATCTACTTAGCCATAGTTTTTTTTGTGCCTTAATATATCCTAACCAACATTACAGCATTATCTTAACATAAACAACATTCAGCATATCTGTGGTTTGTAGAAACAACCATTGCCAACATTTAATTTGGTGATTGGGTTGTCTTAAGTGTGGCTCTACTGGCAAAACATACATTATAATGCAACTCAACTCTCGCTCTTTATGTTTTTTTACTACTTTAATTTTAGGACACTTCTTGGAAATAAGGTGTTATTGGTAAGTTCAGGTAAGGTTGCTGTGAACATTGAAATATCATTGCTCCGATACATGGCCACGCTTGGACTTCCAAGCAAACACCTCTTAAGAATATGAGATGTGTGCCTAGTGCAGTAAGTCTTTATATTAACAAATGACACATGTACATGTATATGGGTATAACTCCAGTTATATAGAGGCTTGCTTATAAAAATCAAGTCTATCGTAAATCCCTCGTTTGAAAGGGGTGTTGAATTATCAGGATGAAGAGGCTTGCAAAATCTCTCATCAATCACATTTAAGCATGAGCCTCCTTTTTCCTATCGTGCAGAAACATCCCTTATCAACACTGTTTTTCATTTGCTCCGTTGTCCTCATTTCAATCACTGTGACAGAGAAGAGGTGGGGTGCAGGTCAGTGGCTCGGCTTATCAGCACATTCCTGCCCTCTTATGTGCTCTGTGTGGGGCACTGATAACTTCCACTGGGCTGATTGAGTTCAGGAGCTGATTTCCTGGTTCGTTTGTTCAAGAACACCTTCAGCCTCTGGTTATGATCACTGACTCCAGCTGTAGAACCTGGAAATAGACTCTGAGCTACAGTCCCTGAGAGCAAGTACCGAAGGTTTGAATTTTTTTAAAAAGTATTTTGTTTCACAATAGTCTATAGAAATGTAAAAACAATATCAGATTCGCTTTTTAATGTTATAATTTACATACATTTCTAAAGAAAAATCAAGGAAATAGATTAGATATATCTAGTTGGAGCAGCTGTACTCAGTATTTTTTATGATAACCATATATCAATTGATACATTTAATTTGAAAACAATTTTTGTTTACTCTCATCACTTGATAGCACTTTTTTTTAGCTGCACCAGGCAGCTGTTTTCAGCGACAAAGCTCTAAAAGCCCACTGTACACTCCCTGCTCAACACCAGACAACTCACAGACACATTTAGTGAAAAGCTGGTGATCATAGCAGAGCATTTGGCAGCTAAAGAGCCTGCCAGATATTTCCTCAGGAGTTGGTGGAGACCAAAACCAGAATTTTAAAAAAGCGTGAATACAGACTTAGATTCACCAGTTGGAAAGAAACGTGACTTCTAACAAATGATAATTTAAATTATAATGAAGTATTTTTCTCAACCTAAAATCCCCTCCATTTCATTGCTTTAAGGATTATACCTGCTAATGGTAATTGTGTAATACCCTATACAGTGAAACTTTTCTGTGAAAATCTCAAAACACTCTAGTTGTGTTCACAACTGCCACTGCTTTGAGTTGCAAAATATTATTACAGGTTTAATTTTTGATATTTTTTTCTGTGCAACACAGCTTTAGCTGTTTAATGTGTTATGACAAAAGGATAGAGCTGGCAATAATTGCCCCTTTACAAATCAAAAGGTGTCTTGTCTTCAGATCTTTACAGAAAGTATTCAGCTCATGTCAGCATCAATATTATGATGGCTACCGTGTAATAACAGCTATTTATCGTATTGTCTGTCTGTACACTAATCTATTCTGAACAGTTATTAATTACAGTGATGACAGTCAGTTGGTGTCTAGCATGTCAAACAAGGTTTCCCTGCTGGCTTCCCCCATTTTGGAATTTCAAATCCTGTATCAAATCATTGCATGTTAAAAGTACTGTGACAGTCTCAGTTTCCATGTCTATGTAGAGCAGGTTTCTTACACAGGGTACCCATGAGAGTCTGTAACATCTTCTACAGACATTTTGCCACTCCAGAAACTTGATGTCGAATCTACCACAGACACAAGCACTTCACATGTAGGATATAATTGTTCGACTTCTATTTTTTTTTTTTATAAATACAGGTAAAACATATAGCTATAATGTCCAGTCAAAAGGTGCACTGTGTTATAGAAATGAAAGAAAAAAAGATGGCGAAGATTTAGACAAATATCGAAAGCCTTAATTATTTTGATGGTTTGTTTTGAAATATGCTGCAAATCTAATTTCAGTTAAACCAATACAGCTATTTGAAATAACAACACAGTATAAGCTTCAGGTATCTTTAGCTGAAACATGAAATTTAACAAAACAGTGGCACAAAATTAAGCATAGGTTATTGTACTGTAAACGACAACTTGCAACTTATTGGACATAAAAGTGTGATTTATTTGTATGAGAAAATTCATGATTCTGTTACCAAACATCACATCTTTACATAATAAAATGACAGTAGTAGTAGCTGAAACGCTGTCTTGTGGCAATTGGCAGCTAGATTTTCAACATGCCTCTTTTGTTTAATGTAGAAATAATGAATTTGGAGGCTGATAGGCAGAATGTAGTGGAGAGAGCAAACTGTGTGTAATCTGTCACCACTCTCAGGCCCTGCCCTGAGCGATGTAAATTTAACTCGTCCCCATTGCCAGCAGTGACTGGGTGTCACTCAGGCTTGTCCAACTCGATCATTATCGTGACTGATTCATGGGACTTCTTGACCGACATGGCCTTGGTTTGGAGATAGATCCATGTTGTAATGAATCTGGTCTTAATATTTGTAAATTCTGTTCAATTTGTGAATTGAATTCTGTTGTACCCATTTGTCAAATTGGGATTTTTCTATCACTTTCTTCCTGTCAGTGTATTTTGTGTATTTATATTTCTGATAGGATGCATTTCATCTTTCACAGTCACAAGCAAGTCTGTAACAACACATGTAGATCTGTCCTCAGCTGAGTCACCCATTTACTTTATCTGGAAGCACGGTACCTCCATGTCGGTGCTGCTCAAAGAGAACAGAACAAAGACAGTGTATGCAAATGATGCCCTTACATAAAGCTGTATCAGGAGCAGTAACAGTCTCATAAATGTCAGGAATCAAATAAATGAACAATCAGTATGTTACAGGCAGTGAGGGGTATTCAAGTTCACGAGGTTGAGTAGATGGTTTATAGTTGAACATTAAATGCACCCTGAACTTATGGTAACCTTTCCATTGCATGATGCAACCAGAGGAAGTGCAGTAAGAGGAACAGTTGAGTAGATTCTCTTGCCTTCTCAACGCTACCTGGAACAAAAGTTACGGTGTAAAGACAATTCCTCACATTTAATAATAACCCTGTGAACCATGTGTCTTCTGTTGGTGTTGAGGGAAAACACAGTCCTACAGAGACAACAAGGAATGCTTCAGTGTATGTGGTTGACACATACTGCAGATGTTTGAAGTTGCCATAGGATGAATTCACTTGTTTTAGCAACTATGCTGTAGACCTTATAGAAAACACACAAATGTTAACAGTTATGATATTAAATGATTTCACTACTAAAATGAAAACACTTCTGACCAGCTGTCTTACTATGTTCTCTGAATGTTGCTTGTTTGGATACAAACTACTCTGACATTTTCCGCAGGATAGAACGACCTTAGTTATGTTGGCCTTTTTGTTGAAAACTGCAATGCAGTGAGCTGTTTTTCTGATTAATGTTATTTTAGTGGTTGCCACTTGTTATTAATGATCTAATGGAGCTGCATGTTCACACATTGAAAACACCATTAGAACTTGGGCTGTAGTGTATAAAACTAAACAGTTCCCGGAGATGATGCGAAGAGTGGGATTGCGTTAAACTGCTTTGAAAGACGTGCAGTAGGGCTGCACAATACCGTCTCAGCATCGACATTGCAATCTGCACATGCACTTTAGTCACATTGCAGGACTAAAACAGTTATCAGGCAAATTACCATGGCTCTTTCGCATTGTAGATATATTATGTTTGTTCTGTGCAGCATTCAAGCTGTCCTACAAAGTAATAATTGAGTCGAGGGATCCATAGTAAATGGCTGTTAAAACACACCACATTGTCCTACTGTGCATCTGTACAGATCTTGTAAGTCCTTCCTCGTACCAGGGGTGATACACAAGTTACACATGCCTCTTTTCTTCTTCTCAGCCATCCTCTAAATCTCAGAACTTCCTTTCTGGAGCTGTTAAATTTGGTTTTATTTTTCTATTCTTTATAAGCAAGCGGTTAATAGCTGAGTTTTTGTTAGAAGTAAGATTTAACTGTGATTGTGTTGTCTTCAGCTGCAGTATCAAAAATACAAATTATGATGTCCTAGTCAATTTGATGGTCAGTAATCCTTTGTGGAATGTCATTGACACAATGAGCATAATTTATGCATGCAATGCAGCACACCTGAGGAGGAGGGGCGTAATAATGTCTCACATGCAAAGAGAATTGATGGATACTGCTCTGGTTTCGACACGGCACCTCAGGGGTTAAGTCCGATACAGCAGTTTACACTGCGGATGGATGTTCGCTAGTACAGAGGAGTCCCATGCTGTAGCGGAACTGCAGATCCCACACAGATCGCTGCCAAGCTGGAGGGGATTTGCTCCGATCCCATGAGCACGTAAGGAGAGAGTTGTAGGGAGGGAAACATTTTAAAGAAAGATGTTAGGAGAGGACACAGACCTGTGCGGGGCAGAGGAAGCATTAGGGCGTAGCTGCGGGGTGTGTTTCGTAACCCCTCACCTGTGGTCGTAATTTCAGTTGTTACAGAGCAAGGAAAAGAGAACGCAACGGAAAGGTGGGGGCCAGTCCCTCCTAGCACTTCTTGGTGCGGTTATGCTGTGGGACTGCTGAAGTGCGTCTGCAGGAATCTCCCTCTGGATTTACTGAAGAGTAGCTGGAGGTTTGAGCTGCTTTTGTCTGTATCCTCTGTAGTGACCAGGATGAACTGATGTAAGTACCTCTGATGTTCTCTGCATCCAGTTTTAATTACTTAAGCAACAAACCAAAGAGATGAAGGAAATGATCTGGAAGTCTATGTTACTGAACCCTTTAAATAATGCTAGTGTGCGTCTTTCATGGCTGTAATTAAGTTTTATGTCCGAGTTGATAGGTGTCATCATTTGACCTTCTTATTACTCTTAAATTGCTGCATTACCCCTGCTGTCTCTCCTCCATTAGAGATTCACACTACAGCATAGTACTATGTCGTATGTGCAGAGTGTCACTTGTCTCTCAGGGGACCTCCTGACTGGTGCGAGGGTATGGGGCCCTCATTAGCATTTGAATATGTTCTTCGAGGCAGGGGAGTTTTAGCAGTTGTCAGCACTCCCCAGCACATCGTTTTCAATCTCTGAAGTGATCAATCATCTTATTCTACCTGTTTGCTGCTTCGCTGCCAGCAGCCATAGTGGAGTGTGATCCTGTCATGGTTGTTTTCAGTCTTTGGCTGCAGTGCAACTTACATAGTGTTCTGAAACTATCCCAATTTGGAATTTGCAGTTTGTTTGCAGATGGCATGCTAGTCTTTGTGTTATTCCTGGTTTGCTGAAATGGTTATAAGGCAAATAAGAGATGTTTCTTTCCCTGCTGGAGACTGAGCCTCATTTAGCTTTACTGCTGCTCTCATCACATGGGAGCCCATCTGTAGTTGGACTGCAGGAGATTAATTTTGGTTCCAAATAAGAAGACTCCAGAAAAGAAGTGGTGTTTTCTCTCAAACTGGCGCAAGAGTTGTGGTGAGATGTGGATGCTTTAATGAAAAATTCAGCACTAAAAATGTCTTTTGTACCACTCTAACATGTGAGTATTGCAGCATCAACATTAAGCACAATCCTTTTTTTGTAATGCTTGTTTAAATAGCCACATTTTCACTGCCTTTGGTGCTGTTAAGGCTTTGTGAAAATGAGCTACCTATCTTTGTTTTTCTCAGGCCTTACAGACAAGTCCAACAAACAGGCACTAGAGAGAAACGGAATGTCTTTTCCATGCTGTATTGCATCATTTGTTTCAGTCCATCCGTGGCATTTAATATAACAAGAGGTTATTAAATGTTCTCCAGTGTTCATGCTGCAAGTTTCCCTCAAATCACTCTGTTGCAGCATCACAACGGCAGAATTAATGAGAGCTATTTTTAGCTACTCTGGTCCCACAGCGGTCAAAATTGAATAAGGCTCTGCTTCAGCCCCTAAACCATACCACAGCACAAAATCTATTCTTTGAGTCAGAAAATTGAACACCACACCATATTGCCTCAGTTCCCGCTTTGGAAGAAATATGATTTTGTTTTTCTGCTGAATAGAGAGTTGGGGGAGTCGGCGCGCTTTAATTTGAATGATACTCCAAAATGAATACAAAATGTAACACCATCTTTGGAAACCTCTTTAAGGGTTGTTTTGGGTTAGTATTGTCGATGACTCATTCCTTTACTTTTCTAATTTTGCCCTAACAGAACCTATATCATGAAGTTATGACGTAGCAAAGCAGTAGGATGTAGCGTTGACTGTTTTCTGATTAAGTGGAAACTACAGTACAGAGTCTGCAAAGAAAAGAAAGAGGGCAGAGATGTGAGGCATGGCTTGAAGTGCAACCCCCCAAAATCAGCTCCTTTTACTATTTCACCAGCCAAATTGATATTTAGAATTTTAAAGATGGTTACGCTGCCAAAGTGGCTGGAAGAATCACCAACAGCCGCCAAAATGTGCTAATATTCCATCCCACTTTATTCAGACGGTGCTGCCAGGTCACACGAGGACTTGTTTTTATCCTCACTACATTTTTAGTTCACTGGCTCACGGATAGCTTTTTATTATTGGCTACAAAACGTCTGCCCCCAAGACTAGCAACATAGACAATAAAATTAATTAAAAATTATTGTTTTAAGCTGAAGCGATTGATTTGACGATGACTCAACTGAAAGATTAATCTTTTGTAATCTTTTAAGCAAAAACTCTTAATCAATAAATCCAGTGACACAAATGTGAATATTTTTCAATATTTGTTGTGATCTATGATTATAAAATGTAATCTCTTTGTAATGTATGTCCAATTCATCAGTAATGTAGAGCTGCACCTAATGATTATTTCTTTATTTATTATTCTGCTGAGGGTTTTTTCTCAATTTAATTGTTTGGTATATAATATGTATGCATATTTGTAAACACAAGTTATTTAGTCAGTTAACTAATCAACAGAACAACTGTTGGTTGGAGGAAACAATACATTAAGTGACGTCAGCACAGACCATGGAAAATGTAAATGGACTTCTTTCCACTATTTAATTGTGATTAATAGTTTAAATTGCCTAACCATGTGAAGGTTAGTAGCTCAAAAAACAGGTTTTAGAGCTTTTCTTTGACAGACATACATTAATAGTTTGTTCAGCCAGGGAGTAAATCCACAGTGGGTTTAAAGAATTATTGTGTCTGTTGACTCTACACAGTCCATTTTGACCAAAGCTTTCCTGTCCTTTCTCCACTCATCTGTGAGATCCATCTGTGTTGTAGTCCATCTGTGTGGTAGTGCTGGCTCCCAAGTTGCCCGGTTGTAATCCCCCAAGCATGACCCAACCAACATGGTTCGTCTCCGCTGTGGAGCGGCTGCCAGCCCTGGCCCTCGCTTGTGGCTTGAAGCTTCTGTTGGCACCAGTCGTGATGTGGCCATAAAGGGTGTACACAACAGTACCACAAACACTCATCAGTCACTGGATGCTGATGCGACTTTAGTACTAACTGTACACAGGAGCAGCGACGGCTCGACTGAGACATCCTGCCTTACTTGACTTTTGAGATTAGTGTCCTACGTTGTTTTGTTGTGAGGATAAATCCAAAATGCTCCGTGCATATAGGCCTTTTTGTTTAATTGTTCTGCAAAGTGTTTCCTACACTTTTGAGGTGTTCTAAAGATAGATTGCCATGTTTGTTTTTGGCAAATGTCAGGTTGTTAGTGCAGACTGTAAGATGTACTTATAGCAACAAATAACGCTCCTCTAAAATGGAAAAAGAGGCTTTTTGTTTCTAAATTAATTCAGCCATGTCTCTTTTTTAAACCTCCCCCAGTTGAGAGGAACCTTCAGACACGGCCTGAAAATGTCAGGCCACTTGAACAACACCACACTGTTCCCCCCTTGTTACCAGAGCAACAAGCTCTGCAGGAGGAGAAAGCAAAATTACATCCCTTCAAAGTGAAAGGTGTGTGTGTGTGTGTGTGTGTGTGTGTGTGTACGTGTGTGACGGTGGGAGAGGGAGAGAGAGAAAGAGATGCAGATTGCTAAATCAGTTTTGTTGTCTTTTTTACCTCCTGGATTCTGTTTACTTTTTACTCCACTTTAAATTCCTCCTGTTTTGCTTCATTTGGGATTTTTCATCCCATTAATTTTATGGTGATTTATTTGTATTGGATCAGACACAGTATGCATTCTCTAATCATATTTTCCAGACAACTAAATCACATTTCTCACAACCCCGCTGCAACACTGGGCCGAAACATCATACGCTTGTGTGTGTGTGCATGTTTGTGTTATGCTGCATGAATGCCTATAAAGAATTTCTCAAAGTAAGAATGTCAACTGGAAACAAGTACCTCCTATAACTTTTTGGTTTAGTGGCGTACGGTCTATAAATTTCGACGAAATGTTAAAGTTCTTTGCATCAGCGTTTCCACAGTGCTGATGAAGAAGACACAGGCATAAATCCTTTTCCCCAAAGAGCAAACTTTCCAGTGAGAATTCATGCCTCTGTTTTCGGTAGTCTTGTTAATATTCAGATGTCTTTTTTTCTCTCTTTCAAGTGCAGTGCATTCAATGTAAAAGGCCAGGGGGAGTTCCCCAGCTCAAACTTTTGTTCACCCCTCATGTGTGAGCCCCGCCATAAGCTGCTTGAGGAGGTTGTGACTGTTGCTGCCAAGCTGAGAACGTCTGGGGCCACTTGTGGCGATTTATTCAGCTGCCTGTATTCCCAGACACTAGCTTACGTTTGGCACTGGGCCGACAGGTCACCACAGACATAAGGACGATGTGTTGAAGGAAGCCTGGGTGGTAAAACAATAAACAGGACAGTGGCAGACAGTCCTCAGACTGAGCTTTCTATCACACAAAAACAAAACGGGACATTGTTTCCTTTGAAAGAAGATTTGTCTTTTTCCTTTTTTTTAATTAAAAGATCTAAGATTTACACATCATTATCACTTTTGGGAACTTCATAGCCATATAGTTAGCAGCTTGTCACGCTAGTGTGGTGCATATGAATCTTCAACATAAAGCTGGACTGACACTTGCGAGGCGTTTTGAAGCTGCCAACAAGATGGCAACAATCTTAGCTTAGGGTCCAAGCTCTGAAACTGAGGCGGCTGATAATGTGAGATTCATTTCCCTCCACTCATCTGTCATCATGCTTTAATGTGCCGCAACATGAGATCACTCTTCCCAATGAGTTCTCTGCCCAGGCGGCCGCACTGTAAGCGTTTGAGGTGTCAAAGAAATTACCAGCAAAGCAGGAAGGAAATGTGTGATAGTCTCACCTATTAAAGGTTACAGACTTGGGATCAATTTACATGACGAATGGGGGGTTACAGCATTAGGCACTGTGAATGTGGGTTGTAATTTCCCTCAAAGGAATTGACCTGATAGTATTTTATATAAAGTCATTGAATGTCTAATGTGTCGTGAGATTGTGGTCGAGGTGAAACGATATAGAAGAGGAGATAAGATAAGAAGAGAGCGGTGGGATGCAGAGGACAGTGCTGACCTAACAGCTGAAGGAGTCGACCTTCATCTTATCCTCTGTTAATGTGACAGAGAGTGTGCCTTAACGTGTAAGACTAACTGTCACTGTGGCCTCATTGTATCTAGCAGGGTTTATCATCATTGTATACAGTGCACTGCAAACACGAGAGCTCATACTGTGGACCTGCTACAAGGGATGTTGATTGTGTGTTTGGAAATGTGCGAGTGTGCTGCCGATAAAGGCAAGCACAACACAGAGCGATCTGTATCGCTGTGAACAGGCAACAGTGTAAAACTTAAAATAAACGTAATAACCTACTGAGTGTGTGTACAGTGGCTGTAACACTTTGTATCCTTATTAAATGTGAATGCCTGTGAAGAGCACGGAAACGCTGACTAGGGATGAGGCAATAAAATATTTTATTGTGGATCAGAATAAAACACACCCCTAATAAGTTGATTCGTTATCTGGATAATCATGAATTGAGATTATGGTGAATATCCACCAGTATTGGTTTACTGATTTATTTTAGATTAACAAGTTAAATTGGTTGCGTGTAAATATTTCATGATGACATCATAACTTTACGGAAGTCCCGCCGGCTCGTTTAAAGGCACAACTTCTGAACACAGACTGCATTTCTTCATGGATTTAGCAGTTTGATACTTTCACAGTATTTGTATAGCACATAGACCTGCTTTATAATCAAAAAAGATATTGAAATCTCACTTTCTAAAATATGATACCTTTAAGTATTGCGCACTTTTCTCTTGAAATGATGATGGAGCATCCAGCAGGCTTGGATAAAGGTTAAATTTGCTGGCCTGTCCATCTATTGCAGAAGGAAACATCACATAAACAATTCTTTCATCTCAATTGAGATAATTGTGTTTGCATGGGCTGTGATTTTCTTGATAGCAGAAGTACTTGTGGGGCCTCTAATCTGTTAAATTTGCCAGATGTGGTGAAGATATAAGAGCACTTTGGAGCATTTGGTGTTTTCCCAGGGAAATTTTGGCAGCACATATGACTGTTCTCTTGACTGGGTCTGTGTGTCCCTTTTTGTCACAAGACTTTCAGGCCAACAGTATGTCCTGTTGCCTCATTATGCCTCTTTGGATCTTATCTCTGTTGGTATTAATCACACTGTATCTCTGTCTTCCAGAGCGCAGCAATGGAGGAGACTGTCATTTGGGAGCAGCACACAGTAACACTACACAGGGTAGGTATCTGTTATCCTGCCTCTGATGCTCTTGTTCTCTGTCTATGTTGAATCTCACCTCGTCCCACTATCTCTCTTTGCCCTGCCTGTTTTGCTATCCTGGCTTCCATCCCCCATCCCTGCATTTTTCTTCCCTCCCATTTTCAGGATGTCATCATGTAGGGAGTGTGTACACATTTGCAGGTGGAACAGACTAAACAGAAGATATCACAGAGCTTTTGTTCTGCATGATTTTCTCCCATGTTTTTTTTGGCTGTGGAGCCTAAATAACAGACATACAAAACCTCCATTTGATGCATGTGTTTGCATGGAAACCACACAGAAGAAACTAACTTGATGCAGCTATTAGTCTGCGTTTTGCAGTGAAAAACACCTAGTTTATTTTTTATTTTATAGTTTGTTGAGCACAGAAGCAGCTTTGCTCTGCTGTAATAGTGCAGTATTTTTGTCCACACATTCGGCCAAATCAACATCCTAATCTCTATTCCTCTGTGTGCAGGCACCAGGGTTTGGCTTCGGGATAGCCATATCAGGAGGTCGGGATAACCCTCATTTTCAGAGCGGCGAGACCTCCATTGTCATCTCGGATGTGCTGAAAGGAGGCCCGGCTGAAGGCCTACTGCAGTAAGATTTTGTTTCATTATCGGCAAGCTGGTTATTTTTCTAGTTATTGGTATTAAATTACCCCGCCTGCCACAGAAAGACTCCAGCATGTCTGCTATCTCTGTCTCCTCTTTCTAGGGAAAATGACAGAGTTGTTATGGTCAATGCTGTCTCTATGGACAACGTGGAGCACGCGTACGCAGTCCAGCAGCTTCGTAAAAGTGGAAAAATTGCCAAAATTGTGAGTGCAAACATCTCATAATGAATTACTGTGCATATTGTTGTCAGTTGTTAAACATAAAACTAAAGTGAGGAACTCAAACGTGTTGTCCTGTTCATATAATCATGTATGCCATTTAGACGTTTCTTGGCTATTACACAGTTTAATAGTAGGGGAATTGTACATGATCAAAGGAGTAATTGATTCATCTTACCGTAACCGGTTTTCTGGATAATCTCATATCTTACTTGCTTTGGTCAGACAATCAGGCGAAAGAGGAAGGTGCACGTGCCCATGGGCCGCCTCGGGGAGAGGGAAACTATGTCGGAGCACGACGAGGAGGAGGACAGCTATGACGAGGAGATATATGAAACACGAAGTGGACGCAGCGGCGCTTACAGCGGTGTGGGCGGGGCAATGGGCAGGCGCAGCGGCCGGAGCAGTGGGCGAAGGGACAGGGAGCGTGAACGCAGCAACTCGCGGGAGAGGAGTCTCTCCCCACGCTCTGACCGCCGCTCACACAACCTGCCCCCACGTCCTGCCAAGGTCACACTCGTCAAATCCCGTAAAAATGAAGGTGAGGCTCACAAAGTCGGGGATACAAAATGGAGGGCAGATAAAAGAAAGTGTTCTGTGTTAATCCAGGAAATCACCCGCCATTCTATTTACCCAGCTATTACCAGACAGCCAGACCATTGGACGAGAATAAGATCTCCAAATCAGCATTGGTCACCTGCCAGGATAAACAAAACTTGCCAGCCACAGCAAAATCCAAGTTAACTCAAGTAAATCTAAGTAAAAGAGCAATTAATCTTCTTTAATCAGTCCAGTTAATCCCAGCGGGAGCAGCGGCTTGACAGCAGAGTGCGGTTAGTGCGGTGCGGTCACGTGAACTCTGTGCTAACATCATCTTTGTTGCTGTCGTTCACTTTGTAAGCAGAATATGGCCTGCGCCTGGCCAGCCACATCTTTGTCAAGGACATTTCCCCCGAGAGCCTGGCAGCCAGGGACGGCAACATCCAGGAAGGGGATGTTGTACTGAAGGTGAGGGAGATGGTTGTGGGAGGGAGACAAGAAGTCTTCTGGACATTTGACATTTATTCTTTATTCCATTTTTGAATTGATGGAGATTTAATAGAACTCACTGTACCGATGTCTGGACCATATGTTATTTTCAACTGTTCTACATTTTCTGCTATGTACTGTTGCATAAAGGGCACAGGCCTCCTTTCACATTTTAAAGAACCAATACTGTGGCTTTGTGCTTTTTGTTTGAGTCGACTCAATCAAGTGTTTCTGTCATCAAACCTTTTCACACATGTTACTTTCTCTGCCAGAAATTAAAGGGTAATCAAAATAGTTACTCCTTGTTTAGGCCTTTATACATTGATTTCAGCCTAAAAAACATCATCAGTTTTGCAGTTAATTTTAACATAAGCTTGGCCTTTGAGACAATTTGTAGCCTAACCTTGTCATATGACCTCTTGCTTTTAAATGAGAAGCAAAAACATTTGAATTTTATTTTAATGGAATTGAGGTTTGGTTTGTCTTTCTGTTTATTTGTCGTGTCATGGCTAATAGCTTCTTTTTCTGATTGTCTCAGATCAATGGCACAGTTACAGAGAACCTCTCCTTGATAGATGCCAAGAAGCTGATAGAAAGGTCAAAGGGCAAGCTAAAAATGGTTGTTCAGAGAGACGACAGAGCGACCCTGCTGAACATCCCTGACCTCGATGACAGCATTCCTTCAGCCAACGCCTCTGACAGAGATGGTGAGAGTGATGGTAAGGGTTGGATTCAGCGGAAACAAACCAGACTTGTCAGTGTTTTATTTCAACCATGGCTCTTGTTTGTTCAGACATTTCAGATATCCATTCGCTGGCATCCGATCAGTCTAATCGATCGCATGACAGACATCGTAGCAGCCGCTCGCGCTCTCCAGACAGACGATCTGAACCCTCAGACCACTCCAGACACTCGCCCCCACAAATCAGCAATGGCAGGTAAAGATCATCCATCCATACATTTATATTTTAGGCTTTTAGCTGTCATGAAAGAAAAGCAACAGAGTGCCCATTCAGCACCTCTTTGACTGTAATCTTGTTTGAAAGTACCTCATTAATTCTTCATTTACTCAATTGAGCACCAGAGTTGTTCCCCTTTCACTCTGCTTATTGACCCGAGAAAAGAGTCAGTCTTGGTCAAAACAAGGGCTGATAGCTAGGTCAGAACTCTGCTCTGCTCTTAGTGTAAAAGGTCAGTACTCACACTTTATTATTGTGTGTTCTCTCCCACTTTGAACTAAGCTTTTCATTTCAGTGTTGGTTTTTTAAAAAATGCAGTTACACAATGTGGCAACTAGAAAAGCCTTATTCATGATGCCATTTGTCAAACACAGGAGAACTGCCGTTTCATAAAGAGTATCATTTTAATGAGATTTCTCTGCATTTTTCATTCCCTTTATACTTCAACAGCTGGAGAATACCGTAAGTGTGGCACCATTATCCAGTGAGAATAGTTACTAATAGTAGTGGTAGTAAATCTTGAATAGTTTAATTTAATTTGATTTAGATTAACAGACAAGTAGGTGTAGTTTTAGGTTTTAGGACTCTGACAAACAACCCTTAACTCTTGCTGAAGTGACGTTATACAGCATCAATTATTCAGTGACACATCTTGTTTTGACTTGAGATGACAGAATCCTGTGAAAGTATCAAGGGATCCCTGAGTCTCTCTAAATGTTTTGGTGGGCAAGCAGCATGTTTGGCACAAGGACAATATGGCTTCAACAATGAAGGAACAAAAGGCCGTCACCAACTATCAGCGTCAGCTGTCTGTCCTTTTACATGTGGCTGAGCTTTCTGTCTTTATATCTGTGGATGTCTGGCTTGATTTTCTCTTTTATTTGTGTTGAATAGATCTGTGGGCAATACAATTCTTTGTTTGTTAAGCTACCAAAATCTGTAATAATGTACTTCTGACACATTTAGGATACTGGATCACTTCATATGTTAGGGTATTTTAATAAGCAGGAAAGAGCCGCTAAGACAGGATGTGATGGTTTATTTGAACCTGGTCTGTGACCTGTCACCTTGTCTCTCAGATCAGGAAGTTGGCAGTTAAAAAGAGGGCCTCCTCCAGGATGGCTTGAAAAAGAAGTTTTTTTTCCTGTGCAGCCAGTTTAAACAGGGTCCTTCATGGTTACTTGGGCACTCAGCTTGTGAATAAAGCAGTGTTTTTCCAGTAAAGTTGGGCCAGTGAGCAGGCATGTGACCAGGAGGTTTGAGTCAGAGCCATAAGGCTGTACCACTGGACAGCCTGCTTTGCTTACTCCTGTTCTCTTCTGATTTCTCATCTGAAACACATTGAGAATGTCAGCATTTATCAGAACAGGGAAACTCTGTCATCATTTACAATTATCTGACTCATAATTGGCCAGGGTCACTGTGTATCAGTTTACACAGCCTTACTGTTTTAAAACTGGCATCGAAGTTGAAGCTTTGCTGGTCTGAAGCCAGAGCCACACAGTGAAATTCACCTGGAGGACAGAATCCACTCTGACACCTTAGATAAGCTGCTCTAAAAATAGAGCACAAAAGAGTGGAAAGACAAAGTGGTGACCTTCAGGACTAAGATGCAGCCTCAGACTCGAGCACTTCCTTTCACCTGTTTTTCTCAGCCATCCTGTATCCACTTGGTATTGTTGCGTGTATTCAAAATGATGTAGCCTTAAAGCTCTCCGCCTGCCCCCAAGCTCTACATCTCCAGAATACACTATTTATAAACTTGTGTTCCCCTTCTAAAGATAAATCATACAACAACGTGTATTTTTGTCTGCAGTCACAGAAGTCGTGATGATGAACGGATGTCGAAGCCGGCTTCAACACCAGCGAAGCTAGCGGAGGAGGTTCCTCTGCCCAAACCGAAGGAGTCGGCTATTGCCAGAGAGGATAAACAGCTCCCACCGCTCCCAGGTCAGTGATATAAACCAGATCCTTGTGTGTACGTGTGAGTATTTGTAAGATAGAAGGTGGGCATCTCGGCACCCATACTTTGTGTTACTTATCCATACCTGCTAGCAAATACTTATTGGCCTTTTTTTTCTGTCCATCTTGAGCAATAAAATGACTTAATGATATTAACATGAAATCTTTTTTGAACCAGTCATTTTTGCCCTTTTTAAAAGCACAGCTACCGAAAAAGTTAGATCCAGACGCCTGCTGAGCCTGGCTGAGTTTGCCCAGAGCCAAGTGAAAATAAACCGTATGAGTTGATCTAGTCTGACGTTCCTCCCCAGCCTGCAGCACTCTGCTGCCTTTCTGTTCGACCTCCATGCCCAGGACACTGTGTGCCTTGAGTGTGTATGCGTAAGCGTCTGTGTGATAGTATGTTGCCTCTGTATGCTGTTGAACAGTTGTTTTACTTTTTTGCATCATTAGTATTGTTAAGATGAGACTGTGTTTGAGGTAGTATTTATTTGTTTTTAGATGTTCAGTGTAGTTTTATGTGTTCATAATTTGTCTGCATTAATATTGTATGTTTGTGTGTTTGTCCAGAGCCCAAGCCAGTGTACGCTCAGCCTGGACAGCCAGATGTGGACCTGCCTGTCAGTCCCTCTGATGCACCTGTGCCAAGTGCTGCCCATGACGACAGCATCCTTCGGTAATATAAGGATAATGTTTCAAATATTAATGTCTAATTAAAATATACAGAAGCTAAAACTACTATGTGGCATTATAACCAGTAGCTCACAGTACAGCAGCAAATCGTGGAACAGCAGTTGACAGTTTAAAAAAATGCTCCAGTACACATCCTGCTTTCAGTTATTTATACAAATCAGGGCATTTATCAATCAAGGCATAGATGTCAATGCTGTTCGGAAAATAAGTATTTCTTGGCTTGTACTGGTTTGCTGGTAAGTTGAATAAGCAGCGTGTTTGTGCGTCAGACAAACCGGTTAATGTGGTTATTTTTTGGACTACAGGAAAAAAATGTTTACTCAAAGGTTCGGTAATTTTACAAATTTGCTTTTGCAAGCTCACTAAAGAGCAGACAATCTCAACAGAAACCTGTCTGGCATCCAAAAGACACTCAACTCTTTAAATTAAGTTTGCATTGGGAAATGCCATCAAATGGTGTCAAGTCAAATAAAAAACAGCCTGACCATCTTCTTTATTCCCCCTCCTCAGGCCGAGCATGAAGCTGGTAAAGTTCAGGAAGGGGGAGAGCGTGGGGCTGCGACTGGCTGGGGGGAATGACGTCGGCATCTTTGTAGCAGGAGTCCTGGAGGATAGCCCAGCTGCCAAGGAGGGCCTAGAGGAGGGTGACCAAATTCTCAGGGTGAGATACTTTATTTTTATCACGGCAAGTGTTATTATAACCTGACAGCTGAAATCTAAAGGCTGTTTTTCAGTCGAAAACTTGTTATTCTACGTCACAGATGATTGTTTTTGTTCTTCTCCTTGTTTTAACAATGGGTACCTGATAGCGTCAGTAAACAGCCATGTTTTATGGGGTATGCATCCTCAAGTTTCCCCTTTTTTAGTCATGGTTTTACACACTGGCTGCTCCAAAATTCCTGTACCTCTAGGCTGGTCTCTTAGCAATGGCCCAGAGGGAGCACACACACAAAAAAAAACTGTTTCCTCTCACAGTGTTTGTCCCATTTCCTCAAAGCCATATATCTCACTATTTGTACCTCTGCCTCCTTTCTCCAAGAATAATGAGGAATGGCTTGAGTTCTTGCAATGCAGTAAAACCTGCAGTTACCCAGACAATACTGAGAACAGGAAGAGCAATGTAAACCTTTATCTCAGTAAAGATTTACACATTGTCACACACTCTGTGAACAGTAAAGCTGACTCCTTGCCTTAAACCTAAAAGACCCAGACAGCAGTGAAGTTATTCAGTGGAAACCATAAAAAAGTAACCTCTGTATTCACAAATTCCAGGTAAATAATGTAGATTTTGCAAACATAATCCGAGAGGAGGCGGTGCTGTTTCTACTGGATCTTCCTAAGGGGGAAGAGGTCACAATTCTGGCTCAGAAGAAGAAAGATGGTAAGTGAAGTGAGTAAGGAGATGAGAGAATTTCTTATGGTCGAATTGGTGCGGTGCCGCTGACTCACTGCTCTTTCCTGGTCAGTGTATCGGCGGATCGTGGAGTCGGATGTCGGTGACTCCTTCTACATCCGGACACACTTTGAGTATGAGAAGGAATCTCCATATGGGTTGAGCTTTAACAAGGGTGAGGTGTTCCGTGTGGTGGACACCCTCTACAACGGCAAGCTGGGCTCCTGGTTAGCTATTCGCATCGGCAAGAACCACCAAGAGGTGGAGAGGGGCATCATTCCCAACAAAAACAGGTGACAGCTTCCTGACGGACATGCAGTATGTGTCCTTTATCTCAATGAGTGGCATGCACGATAAATGTTTGTCACAACAGTAGTCAGTCATTTGTTATGATTATCACTGCCATGTAGTGGCCTCTGGTATTCTGGCAGTGTTGAGGTTTGCTGTGCCAAGTTTATGACACATCCATTAGCTAGTGTTACATTAAGAACTGTCTCCGTCTTTCTGCCATTTGTCAACAGAGCGGAGCAGCTCTCCAGTGTGCAATACACTCTTCCCAAAACAGCAGGGGGCGACAGGGCAGACTTCTGGAGGTTCCGTGGTCTTCGCAGCTCAAAGAGGAACCTGAGGAAGAGCCGAGAGGACCTCTCTTCCCAGCCCGTTCAGACAAAGTTCCCAGCCTATGAAAGAGTTGTACTGAGAGAGGGTGAGGAGTTTTAACCATGAATGCATGCATGCCCCAAGTCTCTCAAAATGACATCCACAATTCCCTTACTTGCATCTTTTCCTCACATCTTAGCCCCCCCCACTTAGGATGCATGGAGATCCACAAGCCCCTCTTCTAATTTCTCAGTTTGTACATCCTCAACTACTTTATTTGCTCTCCTCATGTCTTAGTCCCTCCCACATGAAATGCAAGCAAAGAGACATAAGGAGAGAGTGCCATGTCAGCTTATTTATTTACTTTTGATTTGGTTCACAATGTGGCATTATGTGATATAAATAATATAAAAGTGAAATATCATTAGGAATGTGGTTAGAACAGCTTCTTATGAAGCACCACATAAACGGTAAAGGGCAGAAGGTTTGATCGTGCCTTTGATCATCTCATACTACCCCCTAAATATAAAGAAGGGCATTTATAGAGCCCTGCTTCCACCGGGCTTTGTATTTTCCAGCTGTATCTTAAGCCTCTTTTATGTCATGGTTGCCAAAAAAGACTTCTGCAAAGGATACACCTGTGCATCCTAGCTTATTGTCTCCCCTCTCCTCAAGATACATTTTAGGAGTTAAGACATTCTTCATCATGGCATGCTGAGATTGATATCCAGGTCAAAGGCAGAAGGAAAGAGGAAACACAAGACAGAGAAATGAGAAGAGCCCAAGAAGACAACAAGTAAATGTGTTATAGAGAAATTAGACTTTTTCTCTGGAGTGTCATGTGGTGCCACAACCACTGTCCCGTTTGCATTTGACCAAATGCAGGGGCAGATTATTTGTCCATCGCACTGTTCAGCTGAAAGTCTTCGGGAAGGCTGCTCTCCGGTATCCTTGCTCATGGCTTCTTCACCCATTGCAAGCAGGGAGATGTCGAATAAGAGACTTGGGATGTACCTGGTGTCTGCTTGCTTACATACCTATAGCCAAGCTGCATTCTGAGTCTGTTAATATATTTTTTTTTTGTAGCTGGTTTCCTGAGACCTGTGGTGATATTTGGGCCCATCGCGGATGTTGCCCGAGAAAAACTCGCTAGAGAAGAGCCGGATCTTTTCGAGCTTGCAAGTATGTTTGTATTCACAATATTGCACACATCATTGAAGATATAACCCACTGGCCGTAAACCTGTTTTCTACATAAATCCTTCTAATTCTTCCAGAGAGTGAACCGAGAGATGCGGGAACAGACCAGCGTAGTTCAGGAATCATTCGTCTTCACACCATCAAGCAGATCATCGACAGAGTGAGTAGTCCTTCTTTAATAATGTATGTTTGTAGATTATCGTCGTCACAGACTTATTTTCCATCCCTCCTCTTTCCTGCCTTTATCTCTTGAAGGACAAACATGCTGTGCTTGACATCACCCCGAATGCTGTGGACAGGCTGAACTATGCTCAGTGGTACCCCATTGTCGTCTTCCTAAATCCCGATAATAAGCAGGGTGTGAAGAACATGAGGACAAGACTGTGTCCAGAGTCCAGGAAGAGCGCCAGGAAGCTCTATGAGAGAGCCATCAAACTGAGGAAGAATAATCACCACCTGTTCACCAGTGAGTCGCCAGAGTGTTAAAACACAGTTGATTTAAGATTTATATTGTCTTTTTTTTTTTACACTTTTATTCATGATAAAGTGAATTATTCTCTCTTAGCCACCATTAACTTGAACAATATGAACGACGGCTGGTACGGCGCTCTAAAAGAAACAATCCAGCAACAGCAGAACCAGCTGGTGTGGGTGTCAGAGGGCAAGGTGAGAGAAAGGCCTGTGAGCATTTTCCTTCCATTTCACTGAACATTATTTTTTGTTAATCTGACTGCGCTACACGCGAGTTATCAGCTGCTGATAACTTCTCTTCTTTGCTTAGGCGGATGGCACCACAGAGGATGACTTGGATATCCACGATGACCGCCTGTCCTACCTGTCGGCGCCAGGTAGTGAGTACTCCATGTATAGCACGGACAGCCGCCATACTTCTGACTATGAGGACACCGACACAGAGGGTGGAGCGTACACAGACCAGGAACTGGATGAGACTTTGAATGATGAGGTGGGTCTGCCCACGGAGCCCGCCATCACCCGCTCCTCCGAGCCTGTACGAGAAGACCCACCAGTAATTCAGGACACTCCTGGTTACCCTGGATACCAGCACCCTGTGCAGCCCGAACCAGCAAGTCGCATAGACCCCGCTGGGTTCAAGATGGCTGCTCCACAACAGGTAAAGTTCATATCCATCTTTGCAGGCAGGCCCCCACAGGCTGCGCCCCTTAAGAGATGATGTATGGCTAAAAGTATATGACTGCGAAGTGTGAGCACAGCTCCTTTGTGTTCAGTGTTGTCCTGACCTTTGTTAAGATTAAATGTCCTTTGTTAAATGATAAACATGTTTTAGAAGCTACTGGTATGTTATCTATTCTAACCACAGTTTTGCAAGTGCAGACTCTGGCTGGTGTAAAAGTGATTCAGTGTAAGGAAGAAGATCATGGTGTTGGGGTGAGCTGTACTTTGTGGCAGGCTGTGTTATAAATGTCTCTTAACAATACTTCACAGCAAGATGAGGCTGCTCTGCCCATGCCCTCGTTGCCTCCGACGGTGGTAGCGCCCCCTGCTGTTGAGCAGCCTGTACAGCTAGAGGGTATGCACCTAGAGGAGCCGCCTGCTGCAGCCGCAGCTCCTCAGGCTGACTCACTTAGCAGCCCCAGCCCTGCCCCTGAGCTTATTCAGACCCCACCACCACCACACGAACCCCACCCGTCTGGACCGCCCGGTCCAGAACCAAAGGTACCCGCTGTTTCACCAGCCACTCGGACCGGGCCTGGGCCCCCAGCCTGCTGTTTTAACTGCCTGTCTTCTCGCACATGCTTTCCACTCGCTCTCTGCATGACTTGCCCACACTGTGTGACTCACTGAGCCCACTGTGTGCCTCTGGCTCCCAGAGAAATGTGCGACAGACTAGTCCACATGCACCACAGTGGGCTGGGAGACCAGAAGGACTGGTACATCTGAGTCTTTGACCAGGGTGAAGACATCCACAACCAGCCCTAACTGTTGCCTCTTACTTCCTTTGCATGGCTCCTAATGTTTTTGGGTTCCTTTCAGCTTTAACTCTCTTCTGTAGATGAACAGTAGTAGCACTTACAGTGGCATCATAGTGGTAGATGTGTCGTCTGTTCTAGTGCTAGTAGTTTGACGTTGCATTAGATGCAAACTGAATGTTGGTTGCATGATGAGAGCTAACCTGCAGACAGTACTCTCTTGGTATTGATTTTCATCAAGCAATTGTCCCTATGGAAAAACAAACTTCCATCAGCACACTGCATTGTGTCGTCTGTTTAGTACTTTTGTCCTGAGTAGATGCCAACAAATCAACCTTCTACCATAGGAATTCCTGTAATTAGATTTGCTGTCTTCAGGCTACACATCATATGTTTGAAATGAGGCCTTTCAGAAATGTGCAAATTACTTGTTAGTTCACTATTTCTAAAATGTGTTAATGTGTAAAACCTAGCGGTGCTCATATGGATTCTTATCATTCTTGAAAGGCATCTTGTCAAACAGGCATTCAGAACTGTTTATGAACAATTGAGAAAGGTTTGCTTGTGTAGTTGCACTTTTAATTGATGTTTCTTAAATGAATTGGTAGAAGGATTTTTTTTCTAATGTTATCCATTTCTTCAAGGTTTCAGTTTATTTGCCAGTATTTTGATCAATTCTTGAAGTTATTCTTAATCTGGTGTTGGAAAGCATATTTCCCCGACTGCTTTCTGGTGGTGGCTGTATAAAAAAATCTCAATGATGACGACGTGATAGATGTAATCATCTAGTGTTGCTTCTCCACAGATGTACAAGAAAGATCTGTACAACATGGAGGACCCTGTGCGAATCAACCATGGCCTGAAGCAGTCTTTGAGCTACAGTCACCAGCCGCCGTACCAGGACAAACAGCCATACCGCGAATACGACCACCCGCCTTACGGTTACGATGGAGGTGGCTACACAGAACCAAAGCCTCACAACGCTGACTCTCACCTGCACTACGACAACCGTGTGCCTCATTACAACGAACAGTGGCCCCCCTACGACCAGCAGACCTCGTCCTCTCAGCCCGCAGGGTACCAGCCGGGCCACCAGCAACCCATAGGCTACAGCCCCCGGTCCCCCTACGAAGACGGACCAGGGAGGGACTACAGCCCCCCTCAGCCGCGCTATGATGAGGCCCCACCAGTGGGCTACGATGGCCGTCAACGCCACAGCAAACCTGGGCCCATCCGCTATGATGAACCCCCTCCCCCACCCCCAACTGTCTATGACGCCCGCTCTCCTTACGAGGCAGAACCTCATGGCTTCCCCATCAATTCACCTCGATCGCCAGAGCCCCCAAAGCAGTATTACGGTGACTCAGGTCTGAGGCCCACCTACGGTCCTGGCCCTCCAAACCGGGGCTACAAGCCAGGGATGCATGAGCCTATGATGAACTCTGAACCCCAAATCCACCCTCCTAAACCCGAGACCCTGCCCTCCCCAGGTGAGCCAGGGATCTCTCCGGGCTCAAAACCCCTCCCTCCGCCGCCCCGGGAAGACATGGATGAGGACCCGGCCATGAAACCGCAGTCAGTGCTCAACAGAGTCAAGATGTTTGAGAATAAACGGTCTGTTTCCATGGACAGGGCTAAAGAAGGAGAGTCGACAGCACTTAGGGTGAGTTTATCACAGAGGTTTGCAGGTGTCACCTCAATGTGACTCTATTTAGATGGTAGATTAATTAATGTGAACACCTCATAACTGTTAGAAGTTACAGAATATGATATAAAAAACATTGATAGCGAAAAATAAAAAATAAAATTAAGGGATTTCTGTAAGAAGTGCCTGGTACAAGGCGGGTAATGAAACACTAGCATTTGTAAGCTATTAAAGAGGTTTAACAGTTAGTACTTGGATATGCAATTATTTAAAAGCAACACAAGATTACTAATGAAGCTTCAAAGAGGCAAATTTTTCCCCCCAAACTGCAGAAAATGCAAGACTTTAAACTACATGCTTGTTAAATGAAATGATGGTCTGTCTTGTAATAATCTGAGCTATGAGTTCTCAGGCACACTAATGGTTATCAATGTGCAGTCAATCCATTCGTGTAAAATCTGGACCAGATACAAAAAGCTCTAAAGAGATGTCCTTTCTTTGCTTTTCAGCCGGCAGATGTTCCTAAACCTGTGAGTGCACCTGGCCCAGTCCTTAAAGCCAATTCCCTCAGCAACCTGGAGCAGGAGAAGTCCTCCTATAGGTATGTAGTCCTCATAACAGCAGCCCAGGCTGCAAAGTGGCTGGGTGAAGGACAAGACGGAGATACTTGCAAAGACGTCTTGGAAGTCATTTACTGTTGTTTGAGCTCCACCTAGTGGGCGCAAGTTCTGCATGTTAGCGAGGTACTTATTAACCTCATTGTCCAGTATAGTGAGCTAAAACACAATTGGTAACTTCTTCTCATTGAGTTAGGACATAAAAGATGTCTTCCATTAAAATGTTGTTTAGCTGGATTTAGGCCAATCCTTCTGTTTAAGTCACTGCAGCGGTTTCACTTGTTTCCTTATCCTCTCTCTGAAGGGCTCCAGAGCCACAGAAACCCCACACGAAACCCCTGGATGATGTAGTGCGTTCCAACCACTATGACCCAGATGAGGATGAGGAGTACTACAGGAAGCAGTTATCCTACTTTGACCGCCGTAGCTTCGACAGCAAGGCCATGGGCCAACCCAGTCCTGGCATCAACCGCTTCCATGACCTGCCCAAACCAGCTCAGCTGTCTTACCCATACAACAGGTAAAACCACACACCTCATGCCAGAAGTGGCTGATGTCTCAGCAGCTGCAGTCATGATTGTCTTTGAACAACTGTATCGTTTGTTCCTACTGTAGAGTTGAGTCTGTAGAGAAGGTGAGCCCAGTGGAGAAAAGATATGAACCTCTGCCCCAGATCAGCCCTTCCTCACAGTACGGGCCCCCCGCATCCGCCATCCCACCCAACACACTGCCCAAGCTCAGCCCCAATGACGGTAAGCTCTCTGACTCTCCAATACAGAGCTACGGTGATGTGTCACTTTAGGGCTGCAGTGAAGGAGTACTTTTGCATCTTTGATCAATCTTCCAGCTTTTCACTTAACTATTGGCCTTTAGAATATCAGAAAACAGTGAAACACAATTTCCTTAAACACAAGGTTTCAGGTTAGGTTTACTATCACATTAATAAATGCTGCAGAAAATAATTGCCAGTGAAAAATTCAAATAGTTGTTAGTAACAGCCAAAATTTATACAATTTAACTAACTAACTAACTGTATTTAGTGTGTATCTAAGTGATTCTCCTTCATGTGTTTCCAGCTAACTCCATACCTGAGCCGTTGAGCTCACCCAATCCTAAACCCGAGCTGGCAGCTCTCAGGCCAGCCAGCAGGGATGAACCTGCACCAGTTGGCTACCTGCCCCCAAGGGGCCTCCCCGATAAATCCCCCGTTAATGGCACTGATGCAGCACCCACCAAAACGATGGCCGCCCCTGCTCCAACTAGTTACAACCGCTACGTCCCCAAGCCGTACACCAGCTCAGCGCGGCCCTTTGAGCGCAAGTTTGAGAGCCCCAAGTTCAACCACAACCTGCTGCCCAACGACACACAGGTAAAGACGGACCTCCTCAGTAAGCCCAGTGTGGTGAGCAACAGCGGCGGGAAGCCTCAGCTCTCGCCACAGCCCCTGGATCATGACAGCGGCCTGGACACCTTCACACGCACTATGGACAACAGGCCCAAATACCAGCACAATAACATCAACACCATCCCCAAGGCCATCCCGGTTAGGTACGACACTCATCATTTTTCACAGCCAGCAGCAGCAGTGCGATCTGTGAGGGTAATTACTGAGTAGCTGAAAGACCGAGAGAGACTTTGTTTGTTCACAGGGGGTTTGTTCTTGTGTCCTCTGCTGTGCATTTTTCTCTGCCAACACTGCTTTGACTGATGGTACTGACTCTTGTGCCTCCGTCCCTCAGCCCCAGCACGCTGGATGATGACGACGAGGACGAAGGGCACACGGTGGTTGCCACCGCCAGGGGCATCTTCAACTGTAACGGAGGGGTCCTGAGCTCCATCGAGACGGGCGTCAGCATCATCATCCCCCAGGGTGCCATCCCCGAGAGCGTAGAGCAGGAGATTTACTTCAAGGTGTGCCGGGACAACAGCATCCTGCCCCCGCTCGACAAGGAGAAAGGTTGGCCACTGAGTTTCTTTACATCCTAAAAATGTCAAGGAACAAACAGTCACTACGTCTGAGTCTGAAGTGCTGATGTACTTAAAAAGCAGCCGCAGGAAAAAAAGTTTGTGACTTTATTGTTTTAGAGTTAGCGCAAGATTTTATATTTAATGTGTATTTTTTTCTAAATTGCTACATCAGGATAAAGTTTCAGTCGCACTTTAATGGGATGATTTTTAGATTTGGTGCTTGCGTATAAAAGAGTTTATACAAGCGTGGCTAACATCTGTTTATACTTCACATTAGAATTTTTATACAATGAAGCAAAAGCAATACGCTTTTATGCAGCACTTCTTTAAGATTTGAAGTATGAACAGGGGATAAAAAGCCCTGAAGGATTTTTTTAAATTAACATTCAGCACCAGGGGACTGTGCTAATTTAATTAACCTGTCAGGACAGTTAACAGTTAATTCTCATTCACCATGAAGGCCTGGGTGATAGATAATCCTGTGTGCTGATTAATTCATGCAAGTTTAAATTGTGGAATATAAATCTTGCTATGTGTCCGTGCAGGAGAAACGCTGCTAAGTCCGCTGGTGATGTGTGGCCCTCATGGACTCAAGTTCCTGAAGCCGGTGGAGCTGCGCCTACCTCACTGTGCGTCTATGACCCCTGATGGTTGGTCTTTTGCTCTAAAATCCTCCGACTCCTCGTCGGGTACGCTGTCCTCTCTCTGTCCTTTGGGGTCTGTGGGCTTTAGTGATTTAAGGAGGAGAGTTTCTGAATCATTTTAGTCACCTCATCTGTTTCCATATTCCCCTCACTTCTTCCCCCCTGTTTAAGTTGTTTTCTTATTTTCATGCTTAACATGATCTGCACAGCCTTGTTTATTTAAATCGTGGCTTGTTGCTACTTAGTTTATCTTAAACTGATTATCTTCCGGGTTTTGTCTGTTTGGACAAAGCAAGCTATCTAAATTGGGATGACATTTTCCAGTATTTGATTTCCTCTTAAAGACTAAAGAATCATTTGAGACAATAATAAGCATATTGATCGATCGGTAATGCAAACAATCACTAGTTGCAGCCTTAAAAGGGCAATTTTTAAGATGTGGCCAGAATTTTCAGAAAATGAACATCATCCACAGCTTGTGAAGAACCAACAGATATCTATGTACTGTGCTGCAGAGATGTCTACCGATGTTAGCATGCTAACCAGCTAGCAACAACCGATCCTGTCTCACAATACCACCTCTGGGTGATAGCTATTTTCTTTTCTAAACAGAAAAATACAACTGTACAGCATCTGAATTAAAGTTTCCCCTCTTTAGTTGCCTTGTTAATTAATCACAAAACACACTTCATTCAGACTTGACATTAACAAAATAAACTCACCGAAACAGTCTTGGTTTGTCTGTCCACAATCAGCTCTGGTTTGGTTGAAATATATCCTCGATTCACTGAGTAAGGTGTGAAATTATTCCAGCTCTACTCGCTGTTATCGCCCAATGCTGAAGCCCGACTCTCTCTTGGACCTCTGCCGCTGCACCTCTGTCCTGTCCCCGCCTGCTGTGTCTTCTCAGTCGTAAGCCGTTATGCTGCCGCCCAAAGTTTTCGAGTGCTGTTGAATTCTGGCCATTTCTTTCAAATGACACCTTTTAAACGCCTTTTACATTCATTATTATTGTTTGACATGACAATCAAGTCATTTGTACAGCAACACAGTGTTATAGAAGCCTTGCAGTTTATTTTCACTCAGTTATGAGTTCAAGCAAAATAAGGCATGAATGTGTCGCCGTCTAGTGTTGCTCCGACTTGAGAACAGAATAAGAATGATCCCCCGTTCTGTGCTGATATGTTTTACACAGAACAGTGAAGGCGAGCAACAGGCTGTGTTAAAGGGTTTATAGATTCTTACTATGTTTTTCTTACTATTGTTTTGTTTGAAATGCCTTTTTCTATGTAACTAGATTCCAATTAATTTGGTGGCATACACATTTATTTAAAGTAAATGAAGTTACTGTGAGTTAACATCCATTAAATTAATGATCCATTAAGCATCAACTTATCCTGAACTCATGATGAGCAGCTGGAGTTTTATTATTTTAATTTCATCAGTCATACTTATTTTTTTTATTATAATTTTTTCCAGATTAGTGGTACATATGATGCATTTGTAAGAGAAATCTGTTTGTTTGTTTTTTCCTGCTTTTTATAGAGGAAGTAACGAGCTCCAACAGCTGACATCATGTCTCTTATTTCCTGCAGGTGATCCCAAAACCTGGCAGAACAAATCTCTCCCCGGAGACCCAAACTACCTGGTGGGTGCAAACTGTGTGTCTGTGCTCATTGACCACTTCTGAAGAGGGCAACAGCTGGCCTGTTACTGAATGTGATAAACGGGGGGACCTCAGTCGCCCCTGCCGTGCTCCCTCCACCAAGGCGGGGTGCACAGCGCTCCATGAAGTATGAACTTGATACTCTCACGTTGTTTACTGTGCCCAAAATTTAAAAAAAAAGAAAAAAAAAATCACACACACAGTCTGAGGAGTCCAGCATCCCCCGAGGCTGTACTCTTGTTTTTTTTTTTTCCTTTATTTTTTTTTTTTTGGTGCTTTCAAGGCTTGCAAAAAATAAAGATTAAAACAAGTTATTTAAACAAAGGAACTGAAGTTGGAATGCATGACCAGTGCCACAGACTGAATAATCTCATTTTGACATTTTTAGCTAATTTTGTAAAAGGTCAGAGCAGTGCAAGGAAAAAGAACGTTTTGGAAACTTGTTTAATATTGCAATGGGATTTTTGCGTACTGTAAAAAAAGGAGAAAAAAAAGGAAAAAAACACTCACAAACAGCAAAGTTGGTATATGCAAAACTTTTGTTTGTGAGTTCTGTGGTCATGCGTTTTACTCATGAAGGATCTCCGAGGACTTGAGAAATGCCGAGTCCGACTCATGAAGGAACACGTAGGCTTCATAAAGATGAAAAAATAAGAATAAGAATGACGGTTAAGTATTAGTACGAGGCGCCCGTTTGTTCTGGCGGAGCGCTCTCTCTTTAAAACTGATGTTTTGTAGCAATGTTTTACCGTAGATAATATACTGACTTGATTTTACAAACTCCTGCTGTCTAGAGATCTATGCATGTGCTATGACTCAGGTCCAGAAGCCTGCTACTACTAAGTTCAACACATGAAAATCCCATCGTACACTGCAAGCAGTGATGCCTTATCTGCATATTAACTTTTCAGTGAAACTTTAAAAACATCAGATCCTTCAGTTATAGCGATCACTACGGAAGAAAAAGTTGTCTCTGCATTTTTCTCATAAACAGTGAACTTGGATTTTAGCACACGAGAATAATTGAGGCTGATGAAAAGGTATGCTTTCTTTTACTGCTATGCATATGAAGTCTGAGGAAATACAAAAAAGCTAGAAAAGATGTTTAAATTGTGGCTGTACATATTGCTAGTATAAATGGCCTTGGTTCTCTGTAAATGAACTTTTGTACATCTTTGTTATTTTGTATAAAAGAGAAAACGTTTGTTTAAAAAAGAGAAAGCGGTTACATTGGTTATGTTTGTATTCTGGTTATACCCCTGAGCCTTGGAACTGACATAAGCAGTAATAAGTCCGACTTTTCTACCAACATATACACACACTACTTAAGGCATTTTTAACAGTCAGAAAAACTTTTTATTCTTATTTACAAACTAGAGAAGTGCTTGGTTTAAATGATTTTAAAAGATGTACTTGAGGGGGTCTGCTGTGAAGAGTGGTCCCTTCCTTTATTTGTGATACTGGATGCTGTATTGTGTGCCCTGAAATGTATTTTTGTACTAATAGACAATTTATTATGGCACATCAGTACTGTTTTCTTTTGATATGATAACACTGCTTCAACCCAACACTAGTTTATTTTCCCGTGTGGCTGACATTCTTTTTATTTATTTTGAGTTTTCTTCGGTTCGACTTTTTTTTTTTCCTTTGCGACACATTTCTAAGTATACCACTGTATTAATAAATAAATTCATTTTTAAAGTAACTGCTCCTCGGGTAAGTGTGTTGTGTTGATGTTAACCTCCAGATGTTTTGCAAATAGACACACCCAGACGTTTTGTTTCTGCCAAGCTGCTCAGAGGATTCCTGTGTGGGTTGTGAAGTTGGTGTTTGGACTGTCAGTACGCAAGTCTTGATTCTCAGCTATCTGACGTTCACAGCTGCTTCCCACATGTTAAATCAGTCAACTGAGCTGTCAGCTGAACTATTCTGCATACCAATATAAATACAGGGCTGACAGTCTTCAGTTAAAAGATTAACAGAGTCGAGGGCATGTGTCTAAACCACTTATGCACTTTATTCACCTTAAAAATTAACTTCCTTGTTTTTTTCTCTCAATTTGACCTCTGGTTCACTGGTTTATAAAATAATAAATAGTCTAATATAACAGATTCTATGCAGAATCCAGCCTGCTGCAGTTCGTGGTGTTACCTACCCAACAACCCAAAACCTCCAAAATGATTGGAATAAACATTGGAATAAACTCCTCTATAAAACAGTTGCACCGAAAAAATGAACATTCTAACGTTCATGAATTCAAGCTGTTGCACTAAAGTGTGTTAGTTTCAAATCAGGAACTGAATGTAGATGGAAGACACTCGACTTTTATGAGACCTTCTATGCTTTCATGTTTTTTCCCTCTCCTTCAGTGTGTTAAAGGTTCCTGTGTGTGTAAAAGATCTTGAAAGTTAAAAAAGGTCAAGGTTCGCACCAACAGAAGCTCCTCTCTCCAAAAGAAAACACTGCTCTTTAAAGTAGTCCCGCCTTTAATTCACTTTGTGACATCACACTACCAAACCAAGGAGTTGGCATTTGACAACGTAGCAATCAGACTCAACAACATCCACACGGCGAAATATTAAGGAAATACAGGCACAGGACAGACACACAAACTGATGATTCAGAGGAACAATTTCTGTAGTTTATACATCAGTTTTTAGGAAAATCCTACCTTTTATTATTAATTATTTGTATGAAATGTTTTTACAACAGAACATTTTACCTGGTTAAAAAAAATCTCCTTCTCACATCTACATCTCCCTCCAAATCTGTATATATAAAGAAATCTCAAATCTAGGGATATGTTATTTTCATTAAAAAAAAAAATTAAAAGGGGCTCTGTGGAACTTTTCTGCTGTGCTGAGAGCTGGTCATCAGTTCACGGCAGACCTCACTTTTAAGTTCACAATCCATCAAAAAGAAAACGAGTCCAGCTGCATTTAACGACTTCAGCACATCATCCACGAGCTTGTTTAGACTGACGGAGGGAGGTGAGGAAGGTCTTAATCATCATGTCATGTTACAATCCAAGAAGTGCTTTAAACATGTACATTTCCTCAAATTGTTACAGAGCCCCTTTAACTAGACTCGAGATGTTTCCGACTTCACTGAGAAGTTAATTCTCAGTAGACGTGTCAGTATAGAAACTACAGTAAGTTGCATAATGGGCCACCATTAGCCGCCAAATGCTTGTACCTGCCGCTGTTAAACTGAGATGCAAGATTAGCACAGAGAAACTTCCTCTGCAGCTTTTTAGTGTTTGATTCTGCACAGCGAAAGTCAAACATTCAAGTGACGGAACAATAACTCCCCTTTCCTTCCTGAAACTGGCTGATTTCACATTTTTGCCACATGTGTCACATGACGCAGCATGTGACAAAGACTTGAGAAGTATTTAATGTCAAAGGTTGTTTTGGCCAATGAGGGAAAGTTGCGCCGACCAGAAACACTCTTACAAAACCACATAACAGAGGCTCCTACGATAACAACAGACCGAGACTCTCCCTCACTTAGACCGCAGCTTTATCATGTAACGGTAACATGTCAGTGTGTGCTGTCGGTACACACGAGCTGATAAAGCGAAGCCTGGCTGTATAGAACATCTGTGTGAAGGTTCACCGATAAACCAAGAGAAAAAGAGTTAAAAATCCAAAGTTATTGTACATCTGTGTAATATGTGACTGAACACTTTAAATTTCTACAATTTATATGGCCAGTCATAAATTAAAAGTCAGGACTAAAAGAGTTTAATTATTAAAAGTACAACAGAGGAAGTAAGACATAACCAGCATATCACATACCATCAAAATGATGGAATAAAACAGCTGCAGAGATGCACAGTAGTTGTGTTGATTTAAAAAAAAAAAAAAAAAGTCTCCTGAAACACGACGTAAAATCAGTCTGATGAGTTAGTTGATTGTTAAAAGGTCAATGAATGAGCTGCGACTTGAATGGTTCAGTGATTACTCTTCAGTCTTAGAGTTTTATTTCCCTGGAAGCGATCGCTCTATAGATCTCCTCGGTCAGCGGGACGTACGTCTTCTGCTCGGGGTCTAAAAAGTATAAAGGATCTTGGATGAGTGCCGGGTTGAATCCCTCCTCCACCAACCTTACTTTCTTCATCTTGAACGTCCCCGTCATCTCCAGGCAGGCCTATGAAACACATATAATGTATTTTAGAAAGGTTTTGTGAAGCAGCAACAAACACGGGAGGCACCGCAACTGATCCACATTCATGTTTCGACGAGTCCTTGAAAAGTCAGTGTTTGCACCATGTTTTTTGAGTCACACACAGCTGAAATCGCTCGTGGTAACTGTGCAAAGATTCAAAATGTGGGGAAAGAAAAGTATTGGATCTGTAATCAGTATCCTGGGTTAAGTAATGTGAAATCGGTATAATTTGCTGCATTATATATTTAATAGATGGATAAAAATGTTACCCGGATCATTGTCGTCCAAGGTCAACAATGATCCATTTGTTAGAATATTTATGAAATCAAATGACTCTCAGTAGAGTGCATACCTCCGCAAAGGCTCTGTATGACACCAATCCAATACAAAACTCCTCTCATCAAAAGTCGACCCAACATTTTACCCATGAGCAAGAAAAAAAAACTGCCTTTTAACATCAACACGATCTGCATCAAATCGTACTCACTCCATCCAAGTTCTGTAGAAATTAGTATTGATACTTTCGGTTACTTACTTAGTGTTAAGTAAGTAACCGAGTGAGAACATAACCGGCTTGACGGAGGTGATAGAAAGTCGAGAGGATTAGTGTCTGCTGTTTTCCTCACCAGCTGCATTCAGCACCAACAACAACCGCCACCAGGAAGCAGGGGAGGCTTGTGTGTTAAAAGAGAATTAAAATCAATCGCTGCTGCTCGAAGCGGCCGGTGTAAACTAAAGTGACTAAAATGTCTTGTTTTGCAGCGGCGGTACAACCACAGCAATAACACAGAATTCACGGTGTACCCTCTGGAGAAACAGACACTTTCAAGCCGAAATAGTGTCAGTTAAATAACGGTAAAGGAAAAATCTTGTACTTGATATTCTGACGTTACAGAGGGCTGATGGGGACACCGAAGTAAAGAGTAGTTTGCCAAGTAAAAGAAACACCATCTCACGACTCACACCGGTATATACTGACAGGTTTCATATATACTACAGACCACGTTCTTCCGTTCATTCGTTTAAACTCATCTTGTTGTGACTCTTTGGCGTGAACTTCAGACTCAGCAAGTGGACACAGTTTTTCAGGGTCTTTTAGTGAATGAATCAACCTGAAATATTAAAAGTGAGGAGACAAAAAATTGGATTTTGAAAATGAGCGGATCGAGAAAGAAAAAAAGTCTGATCGGTGCTTCCCTCCAACACAAGACCATCCATCTAAAATAGTGCATCAAACCTGAATCAAACTCAACCAGCTAGTCTGGTTTCAGGAAGCGACCTGAAGTGGGTCAACAGGTTTAGCAAAATACAAATGAGGTACAACCATACGCTCAGTTTCATGTTCCGGCTGCAGCAAGAAACACAGACGTGCTCAGCAAATTCTTTTTTTTGTCTTTACCTGAATCCGAATGAATCGAGGTCTTGCGTAAGCTGGGAGGTAGCTGACGACCTGCTTGTAGGTGCCCGAACAGTCAAAATCTTCTCCTTCAGTCAAAATGACAGCTGCCATCCCGATCCGACCCTCGTGACCTGTTCAGACAAATCAGTTACATACACACAGAGCATATGCCAAACACACAGAATCCATTCCTATCAGATCTGTAAAACGCGGTGTAACATCTCTCCGGGGACTATTTCTGACATCAGTGTTGTTACCTTCCACTTTAACACCGTAGACATTCGCCTCCAGAATGCACGGAACCATCGTGAGAATGTCTGCAACCTCTGATGTGGCGACGTTCTCGCCTTTCCATCTGTGACAACAAGCGGAGAAAAATAAGTCAAAAGAAAAGAGATCCCTGTTTCACATGTCATCCCCACATAGGTCAGTAGCTTGGCACCAAATTTAGACAAGAAACTTAAAAAGTAACCTTAGCTTGGTACACTTTTACACATAAACCCGAATGAAAGTGTAAATGTTTCTGCGTGTTCTGTCCGACAATTGTGCACACATTCAATATTGCTTCGGTGAAAGAAATTAAACCAACAAAAACTGACAGATCGACACAAGATGAGTCACGACTCGCCTGAACGTGTCGCCGACTCGATCCTGAAAGTAGACAAAGTTTTCCTCGTCAAACCGAAGCAGATCTCCGGTGTTGAAGTACAAGTCGCCTTTTTTCAGCACGTCGCGAAGCCTCTTCTTCTCAGTCTGTTGCTTGTTGCCGGCGTACCCAACGAAGGGAGACCTCTGAGTGACCTTTCCAACCAAAAGTCCCGTCTCACCTGACGAGGAGACACATGAAGAATGCACATCGGTTTTCCTCAAGACCCAAAGTGACACCTTCGATCAATCAAAGCCCAACAATAATACATTTACATTAAAGGAAACAGATTAAAGCGGCACATTTACACATTTGAGAAGATGGAACCAGTTAGCTTGAGAACTGATTATTAGCATGTTTGCCAGTGATTTTTTAGTCAACTAATTGCTTTATAGTATGGACACTATAGACAACAACATTGCACTACTGCCCGTGATGCACCGTTACGTCTCCACCTGTTAAAGTGACCCACCTCTGGCTGCCTCGATGCACAGACCCTCCGAGTTCCTGACAGGCTCCTCCTTCTCAATGTCAAACTTGATCAAAGTGTAGGGGAAGAAAAACTAGAGAAGGGAATCAAAAAGTTAATCAGTTAACGGTGAAGACTACAGCTGTGGAAGTTTAGATTTGCTGGTTTTAACAACAGTTTTAAGCCGTGCCAGCAGCTCTCTGACAACAGACTTAGACACAGCAGGGCTTTGAGCTAAATGCTAACGCCAGCATCAGGTGTAAACAAATACTTTTGTGGACTATCATTTTAAAAAGACTCCAGTTTGGCATTATGGCCGTCGCCATCATGGTTTTTTGGAGCTAGAAGAGACCATATTTGTGCTAGAGGCTGGGGAAGACACGCATTTCTATGCCCATAATGCAGCGACACTGAGTGAGAGAAAGATTTCCTCCATGGGAGAATAAAGTATATCGTATCGTATCGTATCATATCATCATATTGTATCATAGTATCGTATTGAATTGTGTCATCCGAACGTGTCAAATCGTATCATCGTAACTTACCATCTTATCGTACCGCATCATATCATATTGTGCCGCACTGTATCATATCATACTGTATCCTGATTAGGTCTGACTTTGAACTTAAGGACGAGCTCTTGTAGCGAGACCATACACTTGTAAGAAAATTGTTTACTAAGGTAATCCATTGAATGGTTGTTGAGAGACACTCAAGATCAAAAATGTCAATTTTCTTGTGGCGCTGCATCAACACGTCAGGAGATCACTGAAGTCACTGGGATTATTCCTCTTGAAACCAAGAATGTCAGTACAGGAGTTCAGGAGATGTTTCAGTCCTGACGGACTGACCTTACTGTCCTCAGAGCAGTGCTGCTATCGTGGCTCAAAACAACAGACCGTGTCGTCTACTCACCCTGTGCACAAAATTGACTCTCCCCACTGCGCCGATCTTGGACGTGTAATTGATGAAGCCGATGTTTCCCTCTGTGGCAGCGTACAGCTCTCTGACTTGAATGTTCCCGAAGCGATTTACGAACTCTGACCAAATGTCCGTTCGGACCCCGTTGCCGATGGCGACTCTCACTTTGTGGTTCTTCTCGCTGTCTTTCTGCAAAGAGCCACATCGACTCAGATTAAAAAAACGGACCAGGGCGATACGAAATTGATTTAACCCGAAGGATTCTTCTTACCTTGGGAGAGTTGCAGAGATAGCGCATTGTTTCACCGATGTACTGCATCACTGTCACATCATACTTCCTGCAGTCGTCCCAGAACTGGGAGGCAGAGAACTTTCTCCTCAGAAAAATGGTCATACCTGCATCATAAAGCACAGCCTTCGAGTGTAAAAATACACGAACACCTCTAAAGTAACCTAAAACCAGGTGTGTCAGTGCTTTAGTTGTTCAAGGATTAAGAAGATCATTACCTCTCTCGATGGCTCCGGCCATCCCGATGAGGAAGCCTGCACTGTGATAGAGAGGTAGGTTGATGTAGAAGATGTCATCTGCTGTGATTCCACAAGCCGCCTGGATGAAGGAGGCTGCCCAAACCCTCTCATGGGTGACGACAGCTGCTTTAGGCAAACCTGCCATGGTCAAAATAATAAATCAACTCAGGTTCTTTAACACAGCAGCTACAGTTAGTATCGAGTGTCAAAACATCCACGGGGACTTCTCAAGTGTCTGTTCCTGGTATGTTTTAACTAGGACACTGACGGCCGCCAAGTTGTTATTGGCCACCAATTCTTGGCCCCTGGATGACATCAGTGACAACCACTTTAAAAAAAGGTGCAATATGTAAGAATTGGTCACCTGTCTGATTCATACTAAAAACAAAAAGAGTGCAGCATATCACCAGAGTAACTGTTAGTTACTGTACCGTTAGCTCAGTTAGCAGTTTAGCTAGCGGTCAGGACTTGAAGCTGAGCGCACCAGGGAAGCGTTGGTGTACACACAGCTAGCACAGGAGCTTCGGATGGGGACAGGACGGGGCTAGCTGGTTAGCGTGCTAACTTCAGTAGATGTCTCCAACACAACACGCAGATGTTGTAACCTCAAAACTGTTGTTTCCTCATATTCTGTTGTATTTTTGTAAAAAATGTTAACGTCTTCAACTAAAATGTGTACATATTGCACCTTTAATATTAAAGAACAGGGACAACAAACACCAAAACACGCACCCCAAAATAAATAAATGTTTAATATTTTTTTCATTAGAGATATTACTGTATAAATTACAGTCGCAGTCAGCTTTGCTGTGACAACTGCAAAGTCGATGTCAAAGCAGCTTTATGCAACTTTTTGACCCTAAAATAGCAGCTTCAGCTTCAACACACACGTTTTCAACACATAACAGTTATGATGTAATCAGTTTTGTTTGTAGTTACCACCTACATTACATCTGACAAATAGTTACAGAGCTGGGATTTGTATTCACGACAGTGGTGTTGCACTCAAACTGTGGGGGCTGCTAAACCACACAAAAAGGCCAATTGTTGCGGTAAGATTAGATCAAGTTTTTAAGCATTTTTTTCTGTCACATTTTCATTAAAAAGCACACATATAACTCCTACAAATCTGTAATAGACTGCATTACTTTAAGCAAGCTGTAAATAAATGTACAACTATACAAGTATAACTTCCATGATGTCAGTGCAGACTGTCACTGTGGTGGTGGATGTTTTCAGAGGAGCTTCGTGGCCTCACCTGTGGTGCCTGACGTGTAGATGTAGAGGGCAGTGCTCCTGATGTTGACATTGGCTCTGAGGTCCTTGGACAGCGGCTCATCCGAGGCAAGGGAGATCTTGTCCAGTAAAGTGTTGATGCCCTGGACGCTGCAGGTCTCCGACAAGAGGAACACAGTGATACCCTGCTCTCTCAGCGTCGGTAGAACCTCCTCCACGGCGTCCTGCAGCTCTGCAAACACAGAGAGCCATTCAGCTCTACACAATGTGGTGGAACGCTGGGTTGCGCAATGCAGCTGGGGGCCTGTATCGTGTTGCCTCAGGTCCCTATGGCACACGAGCACATGGTGCAGACTCCGGCCCACATGGATGCATAGCTCAGTTGTGAAATGAGTGTGGGGAGGTTTCAGATTGGAAAGCTCTTTTTGTTTACCTCAACTGACCCAAGTCCTCAAGACTGAGTGTAAAGCACACTGACTGAAACCATGTGGGAGAGTTAACGGGTTAGTTCTTTGTTTAAGATAACATTGTTGAGGAAGCTGTTGGATGATGACATAATATGAGATCACATGGCAAACATTTGTTTTCTGGTCTGAATTCTTCTGCATGCTCACATCGCTCCGGTTTTTAAAATCAGGGATTGGTACAAATTAACAGAACAGAGGAGCGATCAAACACTTGAACATGTGGTAACTGCTGTGTTATCTAAGTCTTTGTTTATCCTGAGGAGATTAGCGCCAGGTGATTAAATAATATCATCAGCTGTCGTCTTCGTTTCACTGTGATAAATCAACATATACTGGTTCACTGTTCTCATGTGTGAATGTCTGAGGAGTTAAATGATACACATGGAAACACAATTTTATTTTATTTATGTTATTTCACCTTGATATTACGTGCAAAACCATATTTGTAGGTAACTGTGCATAACAAGTGGTCCTATTTTGACACGTGCATTGTGTACTGTATGTTTTTTTGTGAGTGTGGACTATAATGTTTCATGTATTTTCTTTTTTTTTTATGTTCGGATTCAGACAAATTTATTAATCTCACCAGGAGCAATTTTTTTTTAACAGCTTGCCGTGCACACATACTAGACAAGACAGATGAGTAATAAATCAGATAAGAATTAAATACAATGAACTAAACTAAAATATGACAGAGTTCAGTGGAATAAAGGAATTTATAATGAACAGACGATGTTAATAAATAATTTCATGCTCAGTTGAAAGAATAAAATATAAAAGACAGTAAAATACTTTGAGTATTGGTTGTGTGACATGTGGACTGCGATGAGTAACATATCTTTTTAAATAAAAGTTTTTAGAGTATGTATGTTTTTTTGTGGACCCATGGAAGAGTAGCTACATCTAACGGGCATCCCAGCAAATAAACAAATAAACGAGAGAAGAACTGGTCGAAGTAGCAGCCACAAAACCAAAATACAAATAATAAAATGCAACATATAAAACATGGAACACAAAAATCACAACACAACAAAAGGACAGGTATTCAACCGTAGTGGCCTCTCAAAAAAAACAAAAAAACAACATGCCTCCTTCACTACGTTCCTAATTGCCTTTCGAGACAAATCTTAAGGTTCTGTGTGAAAATCTAGTTTTAAACACTTGATTTATTCAATTCTGTGTTAGCTTGTTTATTCCTAATGTGTGTTATAATCACATAATAATGCAGAGTAGTGCTGTACAACTAAGTCTAGTTTGTTCCTGTTGTACAAGACAATATGAGTTATGATTAAACATGTGTGGTGTGTTTCTTCTGATGGCGACTGGGAACACTGAAGATTCGCAGAGTGACACAAACAAATGTCAGTCTAGGTCAAAGATCATTCTGAGGCCGGTCACTCCGGCCCTCGTTGTGACTCATGTTGTGACCTTGTCAAATCATTGCATGTGTGTGAATGTGTACATTTCTTTTTGAAACAATCAAAATGCCTGGGAGCCAAAAAAACCCTTCATACTGTTTTACTTTGTTTACATGTGGTGGACCCTGCCACCTTTCTAGCTTCAAACAGTGTTCTGGGGACCTTATTTTCCTCTGAGAACAGCTCTATTATTCAATTATGGATAAGATACATATTCTGTAGTTCTGTATTTTTACCTAAATAATATTTTAAATATTAAAATTCTGAGTCTTGTATCACAAGTAAAAGTACTCAGTGTTGACAACTGGCCTCTGTGACTGATATATTAGTACATGTCATTATAAGATTTTTAACAGTGATGCATCAGTGTGTGAGCTCCTTTTGGACTTCAGTCTTCAGAAGGTCACAACATAACTCTGAGGGCGCCGTGAGATTATTCTTATATTGTTATCAGGACACGACACTTTGGGATATCTTCATATTGTGTCATAAGTGTTGTGTTTGTCCTGGTTTTAAAGGCTGAGTTACAGAAAAGTGATTGTGTCATTTTTTTTTTACTTACCACACCGTTATATACTTATTCTTATCCTTAGCCTTTGCCCACTTTTGCCATTATAGCCAGTTTACTGATGATGATCTATCAAAAAATCTCATTGTGTTAATATTCAAACACTCCTTACAGTGCTGCCTCAATATTGATATCGAGCTATTTGGTCACAAATACTAGGTTGTGTATTTCAATACAGCCTGAGAAAATTACAATGTCGTTTCACACCTGTTGTACTTATTTGAAATATTCTTAAATGTTTATTTTGTAAGTGAATTACTAAAGTTTGACCTTGTTGTGCCTCAAACACTGTTTTTAATTAAAACTGTGAAGAAAGAGAAAATGTCTCTCTGATGGAACTGATGACGATTCATTCACATCACAGTTGTAGCGTCACTTTCCTCCACAGATTTCCCAGAATATTGATCCCTGCTCACACTGACGCACGACCCCGGGCTGGAAATGTTCCTGAACATTTTAGGAATATGCTGTTATGTGAGAGGAAAACATGTAACTACAAGTACGGTACTTTAGTACAATTTTGAGGTACCTATGCTGTAGTTGAATAATTCTACTCCACTACATTGTCGAGGCAAATATTGTGCTTTTACTGCTTTACATTCATTTGATCTTGATCTGAACTTAAGTTACGTGTTACCTCGCAGATTACGTGGCACATCAGAGCCAAAGTAATCTTTTATTTCTTCTATTCTACATGCAATCAGATTAAAAATCTGACAGACTAACACTGATTCTGACACTCAGAATAACTCTGAATATTAGATCTGATCAATTGCACATCAGGTAATCAATCAACCTGTAGTAAACACAGTGATGGAATGTAACTAAGCACAGTGTTGATGTATTGTACTTCAAGTATTTCAATTTTTTGCAACTTAATACTTCAACTCCACTACATTTTGAAGGCTAGTATTGTACTTTTTTACACCACAAAATGTCTATGATAATCTTAGTTACTAGTTACTTTGTCAGAAAATTACTTTAGATACTTAAATACATTTAATATTAGATAATAAAATACTTTTACTCAATTGCTATTCATATGGGTGACTTCCACTTATAGTGTCACAACATCTCTACTTTTTCTCAGGGGTGACCTTCTTTTTGACAACACTGAGTACACAGTACATCTACACCTGTAAATATTCTTAATTACCTTTAACTTGTACACTTTGTGCTTTTTAACCACAATGTAAACAAAATAAAGGAACGAGGAGTCACGTGTTTCTGTGGATCTCTGGTTTGATCTTTGACTGCGTGTTGGAGATTTTAAACTCTAAATTTAACAGTAAAGTTAAAAAAATAAAAATAAATCTTCATTTGTAAAGTTACTACACCTTCCAAACTGAATGTTGTGAGGCAAAAAAAAAGTGCAATCCTCATTGAAAAAAAGGAAGCAAAGTTGAAGAATAAAGCAGGATAAAGGAAATACTGGGCTGAAGTTCATCATTGTCAGTGAGGCGCAGAGGAGACTTTGGACCTTGGATCTGCAAACATGCGCGTTAGTGGGTGAATATGGAGGATTACCTGCTGAGGCGATGATCACTTTGGCCCCGCAGCAGGAGAAACAGTGCAGCAGAGACTTGGATCTGATGTTGAAGTTGAGCAGAGCCGCCGGACAGCCCAGCTTGGCCAAAGCGAGCCAAGTCCAAATGAAACTGGGCTCGTTGGCCAGGAACAGGGCGACCGGGTCCCCTTCCTTCAGCGCGGCTGCAGCCTGCAGGGCTCGGGCCGTCCTGCTGCTCTGTTTGTCCACTTCGCCATAAGAATAATCTCGACCTTCGAACTTGACGAAGGTTTTACTAGGATGCCTCCTCGCTGCATCCAAGAAGCAGTCCAGGAGGCTGTAGAAGGGTTTGATCTTCTTGTACTTGACGAGCCTGATTCCCAGTTTAATGCTCCTCAGGATGTACGTGCAGTCCTCGGATAAGTACGGGAACAGGGTCTTCAGGAAGGACAGGGACAGGATCGCTAGTCCCGTAACAACCGTGAACCAGATGAACATGTTTACAGCCCGGACCGCACCGGAGGCATCTGTCAGTGAGGGGCACCGGAGGCACGAACACAGCAGAGCAGGATATTTGTGACAAAGTTCAGCTCGGGGCGGTGCTCACCTCCGACCCGCCGACCCCTCCTTCATTCCGGAAAGTTTTCAAGTTGCCAGATCCGCTGTTTTCCACGGGTTTTACACGTCATTCTCGCGTTGTTTTGTGCGCCCGTTTCCCCGATTCACTCTTCTACTTTCGTGCCAGAGTGAGAGAAAGGTGATTAAACAGAGTGACGAGCATGAGAAACACTGATTTTAAATCTGCGACACCCCCAGGTCGAGGCAGAAAACTGCAGCTTGTTTCTGCGTATTGTTTTTCTGAATGACATCTAGTGTTGAAATCATCATGGAGACTGAACAGGGTTCGAATCAGCCTAATGCTCAGCTAATGCATGACTCGTGATGACTTAGTGCATGAACTGGCTGATGTGACCGGAAATAACAGGAATTCCTGTTCATTTATTTTTTTATTTATTTAAAATATTTATTTATTGACAAATTAAAGGTGCAATATGGAAAAAAATGATCTGAAACATTAATCAAATTTAACCATCAGGGAATGTTCCCTAAAGGTTCTCGAAAGGTTGCATAAGTTAAGGTTCACAGAATCCTCCCTGGTCCTCTATAGGTTTTTGTAAAAATGACCTAAAGAACGTTCCCTAATGATTCTCTCAAAGTTACATAAAACATAACCTCAAGAGGATTCTCAGGGTACTCACCTTAAAGGTTTTCTCAAGGTTGCACAAAAATGACCTGTATGGAACCCTGAGGAAACGTCACCTTAAGGTTCTCTCTGGTTTACACAAGAATAACCTTTAGAGAATCCACAGGGAATGTTCCCTGAAGGTTCACTGAAGGTTTTTTGTAAAAATAACATTTAAAAAAAAGTTTTTTAGGGGTTACACAAAATAACCTATAGAATGTTTTCTTATGGCTGCACCAAAAAACCCTCACAGAACCTTTAAGGTATATTTCCTAAAGTTTCTCTTAGGTTTTTGTTAAAATAACCTTTAAAGAACATTTAACTTCTTTAAATGTTACAAAAATAACCTTTAGGGAACATTCCCTTGGCTTACATGTTTGTGGGGAACTGAACTGAAGTCAGTGACAGAGTGTCTAGCCTCGACATCAGGCCAAAGGCAGCTATGTGTTGTGTTGCAGAGACTCTACTCTAGTTAGCATGCTAACCAGCTAGCCCTGTGCACCTCTTTTTCCCAGCCATCCAAGGTGCCTGTGCTCACTGTGGAAATACCAACACTTCGACCAGCTGCAAGGCTAACTGCGCTAACAAGCTAAAGGTAGCTGCACACATGTAAGGATAAGGTAGCAGCAGTTTTTTGTTTTGTGTTCAGTGAGTATTTTTGGTCACTAAAAATAATGTGAAACATTTAATTTGACTTTTATTACACATACATGCACATTCACCCATATCCCAACATATCCCTTACTAACTTTGAGTAGAGTGTATATAACATAATTAACTCCTGTTACATGAGCTAAAAAAAAAAAAAAAAAAAAAGACCAACAGATTTACATATTAATACAATTGCATAAACAAACTTTTATGTAACTGAAACCCAGTCGACTTAATGTATATAAAGAGGCCTAAATGTGGATTAACATTCATTAAGTGGTAATATATTTACTGTGAACTAATCAGCATTAAGTCAGTTCAGTTCAGTTCAGTTCAGACAACTTTATTAGTCCCCGGGGGGCAATTCAGTTCAAGCGGTTCTGGCATAGAAAAACACAAACAACAACCATGACATAACAATGAGCAGCAAGGCGACAAACAGGAACACACTAATATGCAGATCAGTACATATCCCCAGGGGGCCAAGGCACTTAGGCCACTATCACATAATTGTGTGGAGTAGCACAACTAAATAACAGAGACCAAGAATAAGAGTAAAATAGTAATAAATAATAACTGGCACATTAAGTTACAGGGACACTGGGACACAAGTTTACAGTGTTACACATAGTGGCTGCCACTGTCCATGTTCAAGAGCTTAATTGCAGATGGGATAAAAGAATTGGCATACCTATTTGTCCTCCTAATAGGTACTATAAAACGGCGGCCTCGAAGGCATCGTCGTGAACTCAGAGGACAGGATGTGGCCATACTGGAAAATTATTCCTTTAGCTTTCTGAACCACCTGCCTCTCCCACAAAGACCCCAAGTCCCTCTGCTGGATGCCAATTGTTTTAGAGCAGACCTTTACAATGCTGCAGAGGCTGTTTTTGTCTCTTACAGCCAGGCCACCAAACCAGAGTAACTTCATCTTTTGTTTACAGGGATTAAAGATTCATCCTACATGCCTATGATTTATAACTTAACTGTTATTTACAGAGACTCTATACATGGCAACCCTGGTCATAAATATGCAATCTGAGCCAGCTGCTGTAGTCTGCGGGGAGGGGCCAAACTACGAGTTATAGAAAAACACCCCGGGCCCCTCAACACAAGCCTGTATTGAGACGAGGCTTGCCTTGTCTCGGAAGTGGGCCGAGGGGAGGCGATTGTAATCGAGGGATCAGAAAACAGACGTCGGGCTCTGTGGGAGCAGGAATTAAGGCTGCGCTGCTGGGATGCGGCAGAAACACAACTTTATGAGAAGATGAAGACGAGAGTGAACCTTTCAAAGTATGATATCATTCATTTGGAAAACATGTATGGACAGAGTACTTGAGTATAAATACTTTGGTATCCAGAGAATTAATGTTAGTCAGAGTACTTGCACTCAAGGACAATTTTTTAGGTATTTGCACTTTACTCAAGTACTTTACATTTTCTGCAACTTTTTATTCCACTACATTTACATGCCAACCTTTGTTACTAGTTTCTTGCAGATTACATGTTGCATCAGAGCCACACATTTTGACACACTGATATTAAAAAAATGTAATCAGAAAAAAGTGAAAACTGGATGAATAATCGGTTGAGGCAGAGCGTTATACATCTAAATATGTATAATTGACTTTTACTTGTACTTGTATTTCATGTATTGGCAGACGATAAGATTTTATACTTAAAAATATTATAAATGAGATTCTAAAATACTTTTTCTGAAGTATTGAAACTGAGTACTTCCATTTTCTGCTACCTTATATTTACACACCACTGATCACGTTGCAGCAAGAAATTGCTTTTGGGTTTGGGGGATGTTACATAGAAGCTGCCACCTCGACATCACAGCACCCACCACTCCCGTCCCAAACTGAACTCTGCAGATCACTGAGATTGTGCAAGAAACTTTTGAAACTCTTAGCTACTGAAAATAAAAATGTAGAAAACAAATAAAGAGTACAGAGATACTATTGATGAATAAAAGCACAAGAGTAAAAAGACTTACATGTTGCGTTCGGTTCTTATGTCACATCTCTAACTGCTCAGCTCCGGGGGCAACACAACCTGGGTCACCCTGCACCCCCTCAGAGGGGGAGAGGAGGTTTTGTTTATATGTGACGGACCCTGCCACCTTTCTAGCTTCAAGCAGTGTTCTGGACCTGACATTCCTCTTAGAGGAGCTTGTTCTACAAATCGCACTACATAATGTTGCTTTAATTGATTTTATATCAAAATTATGATTTGGAAGTAACGAGTACTATTTGTAAACCCACAAGAGCTACAGTTTTAATCAAAAGTCATACAATTGGACTTTTTCTTTACAGCAGGAAAAGCATGGATGTCATTATTATTGTTCTTGTGGGTCTGTTTCATGTTAGTGTGCCGGCGTCCACGGTGCAGGACAACGGAGCCTCTTTAATGTAATCAAATGCAGCTTGGGTTTTCCTGCTGGTTCAAGTCAAAATGTCTGCAGTGAAAAAGGCCCCAGTTGTAGTTAACAGACAACTTACTGAAAGAAAAAAGTTTTTCAATCCTGTTGAATCAATATGAATATATTCAAGAACTTTGTCTAATTAAATGCAGAATAATACTTTTTCCATTATCAAACAAACTGAAGAACTCCTATATAATGTGATTATACACGTATTATACGACACAACAGTTTATACACTTTGACTCAATTTGGCAGAAAAAAAATATTTTATGTCAGAGAATTCAATGGGAAATCTACTTGTAATTAATAAACTTAAAGTCTGTTTCAGGCAAATGATTGTTTAGAGTGTATGTTGACACAGACAGCATGCAGTTTACCTAAACATTTTTATGCAAGTTGGCTGGAAAACAAAAATAAACTCTTGGCTGTTCTTATTTCATTTGAGCAAAAACATGTTAAATTTGAGCTTATAATCGCTAAGAGCACATCTTGTTTATCAATATGTAAAAAGGCCAGAGGTTACTTTTATTTAAAATGTGATTAAATGTATTATTTCCCTGAAATGTTTCAGCCCTGACTAGGGAAGGTACGTTAGAACAAACATTCAGCAATCATACAAGAAGAAATCTGCTGTATACAAGTCAGAGTCTCCAGCTCCCCGAGGTACCAGAAATACCGGAGTTAATTCACAGTCACGCAGGTCAAAAGATAAAATCACAAATCATAAAACAACCACAATTCAAATGGCTGATGTGTCACAGTGCAAACAGGTGGAGACAAAGACAGCAGCTTTAAATTTTGATCTTCCCTGATGTCACTGAGCTGAATATGTCCAGTGTAAGGGGGACGTAATCCTTGGCTCTGTCATCCAGAAAGTAGAGCGGGTCTGTAACTTGATTTGGGTCGAAGCCCTCCTTCACCAGCTTTGTCTTCATATACTTGAGTGTGCCTGTGACGTCCAAGGAACTCTGTAACCAAACACAGTACAACAAGTTATTACAAGGAGGATTAAATGATGCCCCAAAACCAAAGACTGAAACTGTCAAAATGTCACGCACCTGAATCCTGACAAAACGTGGCCTTGCGTAGGCCGGCAGGAATTTTTCGACATGCTTAAAAGCAACAGCAGAGTCAAAACTCTGTCCTTCTCGTAAAGTAACAGCAGCCATGCCAGCTCTCCCCTCCTGACCTGCACAGTTAAAAGAAAAAATTAAATAACTGAAAGCCTGCGTTAAAGTTGGGATCATGGTATATATATGATTGTTCACCAAGCAGGAAGGTGCCATCGACAACACTGCATTATGGGAAATGTAGGATCCAGTGTTTTTGGAACTTGACACTGTTTTTATCAAGCTGCTGGTCAAATGTTGGCACCGGAGTTGTTGTTGTCTAGTCAGACAGAGTTCGATTCCACCATGAGTCGCTGACACCTGCCACACTTGGATACGTGTATTTGGATCAATTGTTCCTTCAATCAAAGCCCCTGTCTGTTCTCATAGAGACTAAAACGCACGACGCATTCAGGCAAGCCTTATCTACTGGTTAAGTAAATTTCAGCTAAAGATTATGACAAGGACTCTGATCTAACTCCGAGTGTAAATGCTACTGGGAAACTGGGGCAAGTTCAGTCAGTGATTTGCAGCGTTTGTATCCAGACTACAACAACCTGACTCACACCATTTACACCTTGTTGTAACATTTTATTGGTCTGGATCAACAGATCGGCCGTCTGACAGCACGTTGACTTTACAATGAACACTGCGTTAAGCTACCGACTGACACAATATCATGTGTAATGGTTGCAGCCTGTGTTTATGGGGCGACCGTGGCTCAGGTGGTAGAGCAGGTTGGCCAATGTGCCCTTGCCACCTGTGTCGTGGTCGTTGTATCCTTGGGCAAGACACTTCGCCCACCTTGCCTTGTGTGAATGTGTCTGACTGCTGTATGTTTGAGGTGGTGGTCGGAAGGGCCGTAGGCGCTGAATGGCAGCCACGCTTCCGTCAGTCTGCGGGCAGCTGTAGCTACTATTGTAGTTTACCACCACCGGTATGAATGGAACCTGGAACTCTGTCAGGTGCTTTGGGTGTATTGAGAAGCGCCATACAAATCCAGTCCATTATTATTAATACCTCACTTTTATTCGGCTCACACACTTCCCTGCTTGAATCATGCCAAAAATAGCAAAGAGAGGACGCGCAGTGAAAATTACCTGGCACTTCAACTCCATACACGTTGGCTTCTTTAATGCAGTCAAGCAGTGTGAGGGCGTCCGCCACCTCAGTTGTGGCCACGTTCTCTCCTTTCCATCTTTTTACAACAACAAAAGCTCAAATGCCGTCAGAGTGTATCGACTGTTTGCATTCAGATTTTACATCTTTAAATTAGGTGGCTGAGGCAAAAGATGAACTCACCTGAAAGTGTCTCCAACTCGATCCTGAAAGTAGATGAAATTGTCGTCATCGACGGTCATCAGGTCGCCGCTGTTGAAGTAAAGGTCTCCTTTCTTGAGGACATTATGCAGCTTCTTCTTCTCAGTTTGCTGCAGGTCTCTCGCATAACCAGCGAACGGTGTAGTAGCTGTTATTTTACATACCAGAAGTCCAGGCTCACCTGTGGAAAGTTGATATAGGAGAGTTCAGAGTTGGGCAGTTAAACGCGAGGCATCAGTTTGGTGAAGCACAAATGGACGTGGTTCTTTTTTATGGTGTGTTCAGCAGAAACCTCAAGTCGAGACAACATGAAATCATTCACTGTGCTTGGGGAGTGTAAAGTTACAGTGACTAAGCTGTAAAAATGGGTCTAAGTGTTTTCTTATTGAGCCAAAGAAATATCAGACACTTTGCCGAAGGTTCAAACCTGGTGCCATCGTTTCGAGCTGCCCCTCCACTTCTACATCGTTTTTTAACCATGCCAGCAGCGTCAGTCGGTCCAGACAGATATATATCAACAACAAGTTTGTTTTCTCCAACACTTCGTTTCATTGCCACGTACATGTATTTGGAAAGTGGCAACATGGGGACTGAAAAATTAAACCAACACAGATTTGCCATTTCAGTTGAATTTTACTTTCCTCTCCAAAACCCTTTTTATTTGTGTATTTCTTCATGTGTTTGGCCTAAGAATGTTTAAATTTAAGGACATTCAGTCTAAATGCCATATCTACTGCCCTCCACTCAGTCTTCACACATCTAAAGCCACATCAGATTGCTGTTTGTTGACGACAGCTCAGCCTTCAACACAATCTCACCCACAAAGCTGTTTTGTACAGTTTTTCTCCGCTAGCACAAAGGTGCTTAAACTAAATGTCGTTTTTCAAGCATCTTTGTAAAATGCTTGTAAAACTGACCATGCATAACTTTATATCATACTTCAGGTCCCCAATATTCCCTGGAAATTTTTTTCAAAAAGACGACGTGAGCTCTGTGTCCTCAGTGGTACATACAGCCGTGTTACTAACACACCTTTGTCAGCCTCTATGCAGAAACCAGCGGAATCTCTCAGAGGCTTTCCTGCGTCTACATCGAATTTGATCAGAGCATACGGGAAAAACCTCTGCAAGAAAATCAAAACGCAGAGAAACATTCTTGATGTAGGAACAGCTTCAACTTCATGACGTGGAAGAAAAGGTGGACTTGTACCTTGTGGAGGAAGGTGTCTCTCCCAATTGCTCCAATCTTGTTGCTGTAATTGATCAGAGAGAAATTCCCTTCTGATGCTCCGTAAAACTCTCTGACAGTAATGTTTCCAAACCTGTTGATGAATTCCCTCCAAACATCTGCCCTTAACCCGTTGCCTATCGCAAGTCTCACGTTGTGGCTCCGATCGTTGTGTTTCTGTTGAGGGAAGGGAATCAAAAGGTGATCTTGAATGTGATGGTACCGTTAATGTAAGAGCTGTGACGGACGGTACGTACCTTTGGTGTGCTGCAGATGTAGCGCATGATTTCACCGATGTATTGTATGACGGTGACATTGTATTTTCTGCAGTCATCCCAGAACTGAGACGCCGAGAATTTGTTCCTTAAAGCCACTGTCGAGCCTACACACAGCAACAAGATGACAAATAACAAACTTAAAGGATCAGGTTTTCAATATATGTCTCATTTCATCAACAAATCCATGAAAAGACTGAGGCTACAATGAATCCTACAGACAAATATTACCCAATATGGCCTCTCCACTGTGCCACACAACTGTACTAATTCCTGAAAAGTATATAGACATATATATAAAAAAACATTTTAGGATCACTGTGATATTTTATTACAATAAACAAGACCTATATGTCTAATATATAGTCCACAGAGTAATTCCGGATGCCTGGCTTAAATCTCCTCGTACAACAAGTTTGATTTTCTCTTTTGGTCCATGGTTTTATCCGCCAAAACCCTCATTACATTCAAGGAAAGTTGAAAACTGTCTAGTTCCTCTTCAGGCAAAAGTTTTTTGTTATGTGTGAACATTGGAAAGACTAAATTCAAGTTTAATTCTTTAATCTTAAATGTTTCCCCATCTTTTTTTATTTTTCCTTCATGACTAATAGGATTGGAACTGAGTGCAAACCAAAGGGAAATTGGAAATACTGAAAGATGGACTTTTCAGGGCCCCGGATTTATAACCCAAAGGATTTATTTATTCATTTATTCATTTATTCATTTTTTAGTTATTAGGGCAAGAGCAGTTTGACTGTAGTACATCAAACGCCATTGCCATGATGACACATTATCAGGCATAAAACAGGAAGTTGTTTTGACTTGAGAGTACCTCAACCAATCAGCAACAGTTTTCACAACTTTGGTAAGACTACTGGCCTAAGGACATCTACTGGAGTCATCGTCATTAGGCCACCTACTGACAAGAGGAAGCAACAGTTGAGAATTCAGAGCTGTGTAACCCAGTCGGTGTGCGGCAACGAGCACAGGGTGCGAGGGCCTACTCAATGCTGCTGGCAGCTTTAATTGTTTTTGGTCTATTCATTGGATGTACTGAGAAAAAGAAAAGTAGAGAATAAGAGCAGCCTTAACAAAATCACAGATGCTGTTACAGCTTTTCCCTCTTAGTTTATCAGACATATACATTTGTGCGTACCTCTATCAATGGTTGAGGTTATACCAATGAAGCCAGCGGAGTGATAAAGAGGGAGGCTATCATACATCACGTCTGTGGACTTCAATCCCGCTACAGAAGGAAACTTTGACAAGGCCCACAGTTTCGAATGAGGGACTACTGCTGCTTTAGGTAAACCTGTCAGAGAGAAACCAGAGGTAATTGTTTGAATCTTCGACAGTCAACACCTGAAGAAGAAGCTTTACCTGTTGTTCCTGATGTGTATATGTAGACTGCTGGACTCCGCAGGGTTAAATGTGACTTAAAATCTTTGGATATAGGATCAGAGGAGGCCTGGCTCATCTTGTCTTTGAAGCTCTGCACATCTGCACTTCGGCATTGGTCAGCCAGGATGAAAACTTTGACCTGCTCCTCCAACAGACTGGGCAGGACCTCCTCCACAGCATCCTGCAGCTCTGGGAGTCAAACCAAGTGATTGATGATTATTAACCAATGATTAAGACTGATGCATCAAAGAACCGATAGATAAAGTAGAAATGCTCAAGTAAAGTATCTCAAAAAGGTACTTAACTCCAGTATAATGTTCAACCTTCGCTGCACACAGTGTAGGATGTAGGCTACTATCCTTCAGCAGCACTTATTTCTGGTACTAAATGCTCTTCTTATCATCTAAAAACATTGTTTAGATGATGAATTTAGGGTTTGAATCACCAGACAAGCAGTATGGAGCAGGTCCCTAAAAGTCCCCATCTCCGTCAGTAGTTTAGGAGAATGCTGCAAAGCTGATTTGCTGTGAAACTCCAGAAATGTCTTTTATATATCACAGCATTTTTACTGATGGATTAATTTGTAAGCAGTATTTTATATTGCTGAGGAAAATCATTTTAATCAAACTATTTTGTAGTTCCATCCATGGTTCTACTTTATGTTTTAGCTTATATTTATTACTTATTTATTTATTTATTTATTTATCTATTATAATTACATGTAGTGGAGTACAAAAATGATCTCTTAAAGAGGTCATAATGCTTTTGGGTTTTTTACGCTTTTTCTTTATTGTGTTATGTAGACTTTATGAGCATGTAATAGGTCTGGAAAGTGAGACAAAGTCTACACCAGCGGGAGTTACTCACTGCCTGAAACACATGATTTGGAGTTGAGCCTTTATATCCGTTACTTACATGCGTCATTATGTAACAATCATTATATAGATATTAAATATATAGATATTAAGTAAATTAATATCTATATATTTATATTATTATAATATTACAATATTTTTTATTATAATATTTTTATATTCCAGTCAGTTCCAGACATACTGTTGCTACTGCTGACGCAGTGTTACTTTAGATCACACTACCTGCCTGCCACTGCCTCCTATTGGCTGCATCCTGCCCATTGTACAATGCCCAAATGCAACTTTCCAAATATTGAACAGGAGGCAGATGTCTCACTCTGTAGCTGAGTGGGAGCGTTCAAGACAGTGTGAAAGGGCTGCAGCAAGTAGCAAGAAAAATAATGTGTTCTTTTGAAAATTAATTATTTTGTACATTTTCAAACTTTGCACTTACAGTAACTTTTGCACTACTGCTCTCACCACATGCATTGAGACTTTTGTTCATTTGTGCACTAAAGTTACAGTGTTTCCACTTCAGACATTCCTGGAGCAGATGTGAATGCAGACCTCACCTTCGGCTGCCACCAAGGTCTTGGCCCCGCTGCAGCTGAAGCAGTGCAGCAGGCCCCTGGATCTGATGTTGTAGTTGAGGAAAGCAGCAGAACATCCGATCTTCATCAAACCCAACCAGAGCCACACAAACATCGGCTCATTCCCGAGGAACAGCGCGGCCGTGTCGCCCTGCTTCAGTCCGCCCTGCAGGAACGCTCTCGCAGCCTTGTTGCTGAGCTCGTCCGCGTCCCTGTAGGTGAACGTCTCATCTCTGAAGAGCAGGAACGGCTTGTGCGGCTGCAGCTGCACCAGGTCCGAGAACCGGTCCTGGATGAAGTAATTAGTCTGGATGTATTTCAGGACGAAGCGCGATGTGTACAACTTCACTAGGATGTGTCGGACATCCTGGAAAAGGTAAGAGATGCGGAATAATAGGACGAGAAAAAGCACAGCGGCAAACACGATCCAGACAAGCATGTTTTTTGTGTTTGTTTTTTTTCTGAGAGGATCAGCAAAGTGTCTGGATCTGTGGAGAGTTACTGTTAGTGTCTGTTCAGCACAGAGAAGTCAGGGGTGAAGTACAGAGAGGAGGAGCAGCAACAGGAGGAGGAGGAGGAGTACATACAGTAATAAATACAATAGAACAGAACAGAACAGAACAGAATGTATGGAAGCTCATTTCCACCAGCTGAAGACAAAAAGATCTGATCAAATGTTAAGCTTTTACTTTTTAATCAAGGCTAATCCCATGATAGATCAGAATCATGCCATAAACAGTCAAAATTGTTAGAAAATAAGTAGTAATAAAGGAGATAAAAAGTTGAAATCACGTGATAAATTCACCTTTTAACACATCGTTTTGACTTTTTATCTCCCAATTCCTATTTTTACTTAGAATTTTCTCCTTTTTTTCGCAGTGATTTTGCCATCACGCCTATTCCTTTTACTTGCGATTACTCTTGCTGGCTTTCTTGTGTCCTTCCTGTGTTAGACTCGGCTGCTATGCGTTTGGTTTGACTACTGAGTTTTCATTCTGTAATATTGTCTTCCTGAGTTTCCTGCTATTTCTTAATTGTCAAGGCACACGAATACAGAATACTGTACGTGCTCACTTGTTTGGTTCCTTCTTCCAAATAATAAGAAACTAGGAATAGTGAAAAAACCATAGAAGAACAGGGAGAGAGGCTGAGAGTTGAGACGCAATTAATGGTTATTTCCGTTATGAAAAGTCAGATTATTGGGGCGATATTCTGCCACCATGTTTCTGACCACAGGATTTACTACAGAGGCTCAGCTCTCATACAACCAATACAATATTCCTTCTTAGTTTGCAATAAGATAACATTTATTAAAATTTATTAAAACAATATATAAAAACAATTTATAATCTATGCACAGCATATCTCAATGTCATATAAGAAAGTTCAAATATAAAAACACAGACGCACTGGAACCTAAATCCTCCTGACCCCAGAAGAGAGAGTGAGATAAGCTGTACATGAATCTTATTTCGCGCTCACTTTTGTGCTGCCAATATCTCTTATTCAGCTTGTCACAAGTTAACAATTACAGGTTGGGCAGAGTTATGACCTTTACCCTGAAAACATTTTAAGTGAGAAAAGAGGAAAAAAAACACTGACATGTCCGAGAAGCAAAAACGGTGGTGTTTGTTAATCATAACTCACACCTTTCTTTAAAAAAAAAAACAAGAAAAAAAAACACCTTTACACAGATGTCTTTTTTTCTTTGAGGCTGCAAGAACTGCAGCTAAATTTTTAAAGCTAGACTGAAATGTGAGAAGGAATGTGAGAGGTCAAAAGAGACAAACAAACATTTACAGAACTAAATGTTCTGCTGTTTAAGTCAATATCTTGTCTGCGGCGAGGTTATACAGACCAGAGAAAGACAAAATGTAACAGAGTTAAGGCACTAGTTTTGATATTTTGTGAAAAATGTATACCATCTTGTTGAGCGTTAAATGAGAAGACTGATCTCAGTAGTATGTAGAGTTTAATAAGTGGTGTTTCAGTCTCTATGCTAAAGTAAGCTAAACATTTTCTGGCTGTAGCTTCAAATTTACTCCACAGACATGAGCTCCTTTCATCTCAAATCAGCAAAGCAAATAATTTCCCAATATGTCAAACTCTTCCTTAAACAATGTTAACATAACACACAAACACGAGACTATGACTGTTCTACATCATGTAAACTTTATACACTCTTCTAAAAGGCACTACTCAGTGAGGGAACTGAAACTGTCAGGTCATTTCTGTTGGTAGAATGGACTATCAAAGCCGCTGTCCTGCTGCCGCTGTCTCAGCTCGGAGAACAGAGGCCTTAAACAAACTCCATGCTGCTTCTCAGCCTCAGAACCAGGAGTGGGCTCTCTGTGTGTGCTCATCTTTGCATGGTTCAAGGTCTGGGTGTGAGGCGTCTTCTTGGCAATTTCATTATAAACAGTCACGTCAGAAAAATCTGGGGTGAGGCCACCAAACTCTCCCAGGTCACTGTCGGATGCAGCAGAGACAGAGAACGGCTTAACTGGTTCGACTTTCCTTCCCGAGTAGGAGAGTCTGGAAACCTGGAAGCCCGTGTCTGAGTCACTGCTGGTCACACTCCAGTCAGTGCATTTCTCATCTCTGACAGGAGCCTCCTGGATGAGGAAGGGTTTGTTCTTTCGTTCAGAGTTGGGCTTGTTGTCCACTCCCTGCAGGTACAGCTCTCTGTTTTTACTCCTCACAGACACATTGACAAAATCTACCTGGGATGGTGAAGTCATCTCTTGGGAAGGTTTGTAAGAGCGGAGGTGTTTGTGAGCAGCTGATTGGGGTTTCAGCCCTGCATCCGCTGTGGACGCCTCCTTCCCAGAAGCAGAAACGTCCTGGTGATTCAAAGGTTTAGTCCTTGCTGCAGCAATTTTTTTCTGCTCTGAATCAGCAGAAGTCCTTTCCCTGTTTGATCTCTCCTCTGGCCTTATTTCAGGAAGCTCAGGAAGCTCAGGAAGCATTGATGGGTTATCACTGAAACCTACGTTTCCACCTGAAGGTAACACAGCCGGCAAACCACCTGCCAATACAAACCACCAGTTTACACCACATTGATATTGTGAAACAAACACAAATTCGACAGTAGAGCAGTTCTGAACAGGACTCACTTTGTAAACTGAAGTTCTTTACAGATTTACTTTTGATAGGCGTCTCCAGCACTTTAGCCATAGCCGCCAGCTTGCTCGCTGCATTCATTATTTTCTTCTCAGCCCTGCAGAGGACAGAAAGATCAGTACAATTAGCCTGAGGAGCCATGATGAAGCAAGCAAACAAGTTTAGAACAATTATGACTTCTTGCCCCGTAGTCTTTCCTCTGTCCTCCAGTAACTCCTGCAGACAGGTCAAATAATAGCGCCGCATCTTTCTGGCGGTGTCCTGCCTTTCCCTCTGCACCTCCTTGCGGATCATTTCGGCTGCTCGCTGCCGGCTCTCCTGGAGGTAACGCAGCATGTCTCCTGCCATATTAGACACTGTTATGATCTGTGCTTTTCACTTCACACGAATGAGAACTTGATTTGGTGACATTTGATGCAAAAACACGCTTACCTGCATCAAAAGTAACAAATAGATTATATGGTACAGAACATCATCTATGGTGCAGAAACATGAATCAAAGCTATTGATCGTTAAAAATGAAAAATAGTAAGTTGGAATCCTTAAATTCACACAGGTATATCAAAGTCAGCACCATTACCAACCTCTGATCTTCTCTACAGTCACCAGGTATTGCTGCTTCATCTCCTCGAGTCCTTGCTGAAGACTTTGCTGGTTTTCAGAACTCCTGTAAACAAGAGCATTTAATTATCTAGCACAGTTTTATCGTTGCTTATTATCGTGTTGACAAACTTGGCATGTAACAATAGATGACACAAACCCTGAGGATTCTTTGGCCCTCTTCACTTCTTCTAGCTGCAGCAAATGCTCCTCCTTTGCCTTCTGTAGGCTGCTCTCATGCTCATCTACAATAAACAGTGTTGTAGACGATCAACACAGACATACAGATATGGTGCAGTTTGAGTCAGTTTATTCAAATAACATTTAAGGAACATTTTTCTTCCGGTAAAATACCTTTCAACTGCTGCAGGGCAGTTTTGTGCTCTCGAACGCTGTGCTGCAGTTGTCGACAGGCTTTCTCTAAGTGTCTCTGGAGCTCCTGATTCTTCTTCTGCAGCTTACTTACAGTCTCAGCACACTCCTTCCTACAACGACCTTGATCCTTCCGCTGGGAAGAGTCTAGAGGACAGTAGAGAAAAAAATCATCATGTAAACTTGTCAACAGGCACATAATATAGTCTAACCAAAACAAGTAATACTGCATGTTATATGAATTTAAGATTCTATCATGCTCAGCTAGAGATGGGACAATACAAGACTTCTCTGCAGATGATAAAAACTCTCCGACAGCTTTTTCAATACACTCATGAAGATATTCATGATTATCCAAATAATAGAAATTCACCAGAATCAACTTAGCTGATCTACATAACAAAGTCTGGCACAGATTTCCTAATTTAATTGGAATTACCAACTCTTTCCAGTCATTCCAAAATCCTAACCTTGTAACCATTGCTGAGGCCTAGGCTTGATTATTGTATCCCTCACAAACAAAATAAAAAATAAAAAGCAAATGTACGTAAATACTTTGGATTCAAAACTAAAGTGTGACTAAATGTGTTTGCCTCTTGAACAACCCCCAATTTGCACTATAAACTCTATGACCAACATCAAGTTCTGTTCTCTGAACAGTTTTGTTTGTTTTCATGAAAAAAAGGATGTTAACTTAAAAAAAAAAATGTCTGATGGATTTTGTAATTTTAAACATTTTAAGCAAATATTGATGATATCATGACATGAAATCTTAATATTGTTGCAGCTTAGTGAAGAGACAATAAGAGCATGTTACAAACTTTGCATTCTGTCCATTTCTCTCTCATGTTGTTGCTGTGTTTCTTTTAACACACGGCACAGTCTGTCCTCACTCATCTGCAGAGACATCAATGAAAAGCCATAAAGGAAAAAGCCACTCAGAAACATTGTACCACAGTAAACACAGAATATAATAAAAACAGCACATTCAGACAAAAGTTCATTTTAAACTACATCATGTCATCATGGGAGTACTTAAATAAAGGAAAAGGACAGGCTGGGAGATTGTGGGGGGCAGCATTTTTTCCCCCTTCTTGCTATCATTGTAAACTCAACTGGGGTTGGATGTAATCATTTGCTATGAGTACTTGTGTTGCAACCCAGTTACCTTATCCTTCTGTAACCGAGTAGATGGATCACTGAGCAGAGCCAATCATTCATGATAATCACTTTATCTTAAAACAATAAATTAAATTATAACTCACTTTTTTCCACTGCTTCTTAGCTTGATTAACTGCTCTGTTGACTATGTCTCTGCAGGATGTTCTGAGAATTTGTGTTATTGCGCCCTCTGACGTGGACTCGCTAGTACTCCTGATGTCTCCAGCGCCCTGCTGATCTGTTTTGGGATCCCTGAGAAGTTGTGTCTGGACCTCTGCCAGACTAGTCCGAAGCTCTGCTCGTAATTCATCTCTCATCTGCAGTCTCTGGGCCTGCTCCTTCTCTGCATACTGACATCTCCATTCCTCCTCTCGGGCTCCAAGATTCTGTTGTAGTTTGGCCTCCATCTGCAGGAGCAGCTCCTTCTTTTCGAGGTCTGAGTCCTCTCTGGCCTGCTGCAAAGCCTGCTCCAGCTTCCTGCGCTGTTCTTGGAGCTTGGTTTGGTACACCTGCTCACTGCGGACCTGGATGGCAGAGATCTCCTGTTGTTTGTCTCGGTTCCAGGCCGCTCTTGCTCCAGCCAGCTCAGCCTTCAGCAGGGCAGCCTGCTCTCTCCTCACTTGCTCTAGCCGAGTCTGGAGAGCTGCCACCTCCTCTTGGAGCTCCTCCACTTTCTGGGATCCTGAGCTCTGTTCCTCAAGCTGGTTCTTTTGCTTCTTAAGCCACTGCCCCTCTGCCTCCCTCAGGGCCTTGGACACCTGACACATACATTTAAAAATAGATCCAACATTAATAAAAAAGAAAAGCCAATTTACAGCAGTTCTATTTTCAGACTCACAAAAATTACACCACATCTTACCTGTTGTTCTGTCTGTTTTTCTTGTAGTTCTTCCCATTTCTCCCTCTCTGTTTGGAGAGAGGCTTGGTAGTCTGGTAATGAGGTCAAATCTTCAATCCAGCGATTGTAGGCCCTCGTTACTGCACCTTCGACCTGAAAACACCAGCACATTTATATTAATGTCCACTTCTGATTAAGTCAACTCCTGATGAAGGGAAGAAATAGAGCATGTTGGAGAACTGGTGTGCGATATAAGGGGGAAGAAAATCTAAATGTCTGAGAATTGGTGCCACTTATAAAAACGTATAGTAAAGGCACTTGGGCTATCTAGCCCAATTTTTTTAAAGTAAACCCCACTGACCTGTTTGGCCATGTCATCGAGGTGTTTCTCGTGTAGCTCTCTCTGGATCTGTTTCCTGGCTTCTTCCACAGCTTTGCGTTTGACCTTGTCAGCTTCCATCTGCAGCTGCTGTTTCTGGGCACTGAGCCTGAATTCAAGCTCCTCAACAGTAATCGTCCCACTGCTGGCCTCAATGTCATCTGCCTGACAGGATGCCTCAGCAGTCTCTCTGTGCTTCTCTCTCCTAGCATCCTCAAGCCTCTCGGCCCATGTCTTCTCCATCTACAAACAAACAGTACAAACTTTCAGGTCTGACATAAAATCACATTCAGGAGTTGAAGGAGCTGGACAAAGGATTTTACCTGTTGTAGTTCCTCTTTCCAAGAAGCCTTGGCCGAGGCTACGGCAGCGTCCACCTGCAGCTGGATCTCAATCTCTTTTTCTTTGGACCAGATAGCTTTGAGCTGGTTTATGGAGGCCTGATGCTGAGCCTCAAGCTCAGCCCTCAGCTTCTCCACAGCTGTATCACTCTCCTTACTCATGTTTTGCTAGGAACGAAAAGAAAATCCTAAATCATTCTCAGTAATCTAGTATTAGTAATCTATGTTGAATACAGGCATTTTCATAACTGCCAAAAAGCTTAAAACTACCTTAAACAACTGTTTAAACTGTAAAAATAAAAAATCATAATATTAATCAATTCCAAACCATTACTTGCAACATTGTATTTTGATATTTTCAATTATGTTTACAGCTTAAAGAGTATAAACAACTGCTTGTAAACACAATTTAATACCACACACACACCTCTTTTTCTTTGATCAAAGCCTCCTCCTTCTCCCTGTTGCGCATGTGTTCTTCCAGCGAGTCCTTCTCCTTGCAGACCGATAAGTAACACTCTTGCACGGCCAACATCTTATCATTGGCCTCAAACAGCTGGGTCCTGTGATGAAGTAATAAGAACTGTAAATGAGCCGCAAAGGTTTCCAGATAACTGAAATTTTCAGTGGCCCGTGCAGAGGACTCACTGTAACTGCTGGAGCTGCTGCTGGTGCTGTTCAGTCAGCTGTTCAATGTGAGCGTCATGTTCCAGCATGAGCTCTGTGCGGATCTGGTTCACCACGTCGTCCCTGTACTGCTGATGTATGCGCTCAGATCTCAATGAAGAAACACAAACATGTATTAGAATAGCGGCTGATTAATTAACCGAAATATTATCAAAATGGCAAGATAATTGACAAGATGAGAATTGTGAGACAAGAAAGCAGATTTTGACAAAGGTCCTGTAGAGATGTCCTGGCCTACAAATCTTATTCTTCAGATGTAAGAAAATGAAAATTGTGAAACAAAAATGATAATTTCCACTAATTGTGAATCATATTACCATCTTTATATCTGTCAAAAATAATCTTAATACAGTGTTGTGTAGCGATAATAGGAATACTATTATTTAAGGTAAAGAAACATTGAATATAATCTTACTCCCTCCTTTGTGTCTTACCTCTCAGATGCCTCCTGCTTCTCTTTGTCCAGCTCCTGGATCATCTCCCTCATCTTGCTGCAAAGCTCCCCGTTTGCAGACCTCACCTTCTCCTCACTCTGTTTCAGCTCCTTATTCTTCTTTTCTAACAACTAGAGTTTAGATAGAACACTAATGAATATTTACTTACAGTCAAAAGAAAAGGACATGATTAATGTGAAAATAAACTCAGAACAACCTCCACTTGTTCCTGCAAGTGTCGTTTGTCTTCCTGTAGTCTAAATAACTCTTCCTGAGATTCTCCAGTGATATCTAGATGTTTCATCCGGCTGGACTCTCTGACCTGTGAACAAAGATTCTGTGTTTTACAGCCATTCAATTTCTTACTTTTTATTCATGCATTTATTCACGAGTTTTATTATTGACACATAACATTGACAATAGCTTTTAATATTGTTTGTTTTCTTTCGTATATCACTGCTGAATACTTTACAATTTTTTGGCAAGAAACACGCATATAAAACATATTAATCCTTTTACCTCCCCTTTTCTGGAATTAGAAATCAAATGGGTCAAACTCTCTTATTCTAAATAAAAGCCATGAGATTGTTTGTATAAGCACAGCATTAAAGCTTGTGTCGGGCCCTTACCGAAGAGCTGAGCTTGGCGTCATCTAACTTGGTCTGCAGCTCATTCACTCGAACCTGACAGAGATGGAGCTCCTCATGCAGCTGACTGATCTTCTGCCGCTTCCCCTTCAGACTACACAGACAGCGCTGCATCTCCACTCGCAGCAAACGCATAGCTTCATCTTTGGGCAGTTTGGAGTCTGACAGGTGAGCCAGGGCAGTACTGAAAACAGGTCAGGTTAGATTTTGAGGATTATTGATAGAAGTGATGATAAGAAAGTAAAAAATCTACAAGGCACACAGAAAAAAAGGACACAGGATCACGGTGTACCTGTGAAGCAGGCCATTTTTCCTATTTGTTTTCTTTAATCCTAAATCCACACAGGATTCAGACAACTGGTTCTCCCAATCACTGCTCAGGTCTAATGCAATAACACCATGTTTCACAGCAGATTCGTACAGGGTGATCTGCTCCTTCAAATCAGCTAGATCCTCCTTCAGGATAAAAAAACAAAGAATCAAAAGTTTAAATCAAACAATTTAACGCACATACTTAATAGTAATAATGTTTTGAGAGTGGCATCAGAGAGCAAACCTGTAAGACTTTGTTCATGTTTTCACTCAGTGCCTTTGCTGACTGAGCCTGCTGTAGTTGGATTTGCATCTGAGTCGTCTCCTGCACTGAACCTGGAGAAAACAAAATCACAACAGAGAAGAAAACATTATTTGGAACTGAGTGAATTAAAAGTACACATTTCTCAATAATGTCCTGTGATTTCCTTCCAAAACAGATTTTATCATGTACATTAAAGAAAAACATGTGGCTGCAGTCTATATTCAACCCTTTGCTCACTTGTGTGCAGCAGCTTGGCACATTGCTGTTGACTCTCCTCCAAACGCTGAGTGAGGGCGTTGATGACTCTGGCTCTCTCCAGTTGCTCTTCTTCTCTCTGGCGCTCTAGCTGCTTCACCTGCTCTCGTAACCCTTGACAAACATCAATCTGGAAGCAACAGAACAACAGCACAGGAGCTCAGTATGTCTGCAGATGACTTAGATTCTATCAGGACATTATTATCTCATGGGGATAACTTGTTGATACATAAATTCAATTTCCCTTTGGTGCATCTTCTAACATTTCAGACCTGTTCGTTCAATGCCTGAGAGTTGGAGTCCAATTTCTGCTGTAGTGTCAACAGTGCAGCGTCATGCTGCTCCTTCATGACAGTGAGGTCTCTGTCATGCTGGTCCCGTGCTCTAGACAGGGTGTCAGAGCGACAAAGCTCCAACATCTGCCCCTTCATGCTATCCACGGCAGCCTCTGCCACCCTCTGCCTCTTTATGTTCTGAAAACAAAGCAAAACTACTGTAGACACTAAAAGACCACATCTGATATCAAAAGTTTCAATGTTGGCCTGTTTGAGTACACAATTCATTTATTTATGTTGTTTATTTCGGGCATGTCAATTCATAAACATCACATTTCATCATTGTTCAAATAATACAATACACATGGCCGAAAGGGAAAAGCGGGAGAAGCCAAAGCTTATCAAGTCCCGCCCCCATTACCCACAGGATAAAATCTTCATCCTGATCTTATGTTTTTCATAACATTGGAGTGAGGTATTTACATGATTTCATATCAGATTTGTTTATTTTTATTTGGTAAAGCAGACACTGTTTTTGTTTATTTCATGCTTACAGATAACCTAATGTATTGCAGACTGTTGTGTAGTTTGCTTTAAGCTTTAATCAAAAGCCAGTACACAACTTACCTCATGGTCCCTCTCCGTAAGGACCTTCACTTGCTGCTCCATTGCCTTCAATTTGTTTTGCATTTGAACCTCTCTCTCCTTGGCCTCTTCAACCAATCGACTTGATTCCTTTAGACTTACTGCTAGGCCATCTTTTTCATCTATTGATGAAAGAAAAATGATATCATGTTCACCTGGGCAGTACACCCAGTATGAGAACAAGGAAAAACAGAAAAAAAAGGCCAGCACAGGACCCACTGTGTTTTGTTGCAGATAGTGCAAGCTCTCTTAACAGCCACAAGGGGGCATTACTGCATACTATAAGTAATTGAAGACATATCTCATTTTATTTCCTCTTATCCATCTCAATATTTATCCAGAGCTTTGGCTGTTAAGGTCGCATCAGGAAAAACATAACATATTTGGAAATTATTTGTCAAACACAATAGTCAGACATAGTGAATAATTATTTTTTAAGAGACTGTCCTTTATAACTCTTGAAAATGTGCAGTGAATGATTTGATCGTTCAAAGTAATTTCCACAATAGCCTAAATGTATGCTTTTAAATGTATGTAAGAAACGGGAATAACATTCAACAATTACAAAGTATTACAAACTCTGTATAATCCAATTTCTTGTCATAGGCTTTAAACTGAAATAAACAGCACTTCCCACCCCTCATTTGTATGCAAACTGTTTGGCACATACCTTTGGCAATGGCTAACTGATGCTCGACGTATCTCATATTCCGCCGTGAATCCTCTAGTTTTCGCTCCACGTCTTCAATCTGCCTCCGCTGTGCTTTGTTTAAAATCTGCAGCTGGGCAAGCTGCTCCCTATCTGCCGTTTCTGAAACGCAGGACAAAATGTATATTAATTACATCAATCACTTTACCTTAATTAAACAGTGTGAAGGCATTTTAACATTCAGCAAAGAGAGTGAAAGTGATACAATTACACTTAAGGTTCTGGCTTCATAGTGTTAATAAGTACAAATGAGCAAGGGTCCTGTTTCATGTCTTAATGGATAATAAAATCTGAAGAAGTATTGAGTGTATTAAGGCTGTTTCAGTAACTCACCAGTGACTATGAAAATGACACTTTTCTTGCAGTCTGGTTGAATTGATCCTTTCATGACACAACAATCTTACAGGTATATTTCTACACAGGGATTTTTACATTTTCTCAAAGTCTCTTTATTAACAAAATACTGAACCCATGTTTCTAGTCAGATTACTGTCCAGGAGCTCAGGGTGAATTTGTGTTGTCTTGAAGATGATGAAATTTTATACTGAATTAACACTTTGCTAATCTGAAACAACACCGTTAAACTGTGATAACGTTCCTGATATTTGTAGTTTATATGGCTGGTACATGGACCAATGCAGCTCATTACTCTCAATTATCTTCAACTATAATAGATTTGTTATTTACATGTCACTATATTAATGTGCCATCAGTCCAGCAGCGAAATTAAGTGTGTGAGACTTACGTTGTGTGGAGTCAAGGAATTCTCTTTGCAAATGGTCCAGTTGACCTTGGTGAACAGCTTGTGAGTTAAACATCTTTGGCTGATGAGGACTGTAGCTGGCCTTGTACTGATCCATTACTCTGTTCCCCTGTACATGCTGATGACTGGTGGTCTGTCAGATAAAAACACGTTAACTTCAAATTATTCAAGAAAGGGGGGGGGGACACACAGAGAAGAGTATCTGAAATAAAATGTAAAAATATAAATAAAAAATAATTGACAATAGACAGCAGCATATCAGTGCAATGAACCATCAACAACAGTGCTGATATTTTAGTATTCTGGAGTACCAAAATAGACCAAAAATAAAACTCACTTGAAAATGGTTGCTGGCACCGTTTTGGTCCCCGTAGTTTGGGTTGTTTCTGCGTCCTCCTTCTCCATTGTACACTACACCATTATTAGCGTCTTGAGGGTACTGTTTAGTCTCATACTCGTCCGTGGAGAAATCACTGGTCTCTGCTGATTTTTCTGTGCCCATGTTGGTGTATGTATAATCTCCCTGAGTGAACTGATGGTCCTGTGATTGCTGGTTCCACACATGAGGCAGAGGCTGACTTTGGGGGTGACTCCGATGTCCATTGACCTGAGCGGCACCATCCTCATAACTGTACTCGTCATGAGAGTGTTGATCATAGTCAACCTCATAGTTCTTCAGAGAGACATTGACAGTAATTAGTGACTGACTATACTTCCTTTATAAATTAAGAAGACAAAAACAGTGGTAACAACCTACCTGTTCATGAGAGGTTGGCCTTGGATGAGCTGACCATTGCTGAGTCCACGTGGACTGTGGGCTGAGTAGCAAAAAAGGTTAATTTTATTAATAGGCAATCAGATATGTATGAGATTGAAATCACACCAAGAGTTCTCCAAATCTTAGATTACAAATGCGTCAAAGGCAACATGTGTTTTACCTGTTGCCAGTTTTTTTATTGCTGCAGGGAGAGTACTCCAGCTCTGGGGAGGAGGAGTCCCGACTGTCCTCCAGCATGTCATCAGGCAGGTCTGTGAGCAGCTTTTGCAGCTGTGGGGAAAAAAAAGAAGAAAAGAAAAAAATCACATGGAAATGAGTCATGAAGGTTGCTATGCAACCAAGCAGTAAAATAACACAGATTGGAAAAGAACTGCACAGCGAAAAAACCCTGACAGCCTGAGAGAAGCACATGTCAGGGGCAACATTAGTAATTATTTAAAACTCATTAGTCCTAACAATGAGTTTAAACAAAATTCTAACTTCTTCAAAGGAATATGGCTCAGGGTAGTCGACAAAAACATTTTACGCTGATTTTAGTGTTCCTGATCATTTTATTTGTGTGTCACTTTAAAGTATGTCCACAACATTTCAAAACACTGATCTATTAATCATTTAAGTTGTCAGGCTAGAATTTCCAACTTTCACTAGTTCAAGCTTCCTAAATGTCAAGATTTGTCAAGTAATAACGGTCATCATTAGTTGCTTTCCTATATGAAATAAAGCTCCATTGTATAATACGCTAAATGTTCTTTTGGTCGAGAAAATCAAACACAAACTGAGAAACAAAACATCGACAAACAAATGTTTCTGTCATAACATCTCAGCTCTTAAAGACACAAAACAACAATGCATATACTCCTCTGTGTCAGTAACAGATTGAACAGATTTACAACCAGCCATGTGTGATAGAACAAAGCAGAGCCAGCTGGACTTACTTCCCACAAGGACTGTTGAATATTCCTCAAATCCTCCACTGTGTCCACAACCAAAGGACCCATATTATCCTTTCTACACATTTAACAAAGATTGAGGAGGAACTCCTGTTTCAGCTGTTAAGCCACACGATAACCTCCTAGCCTAATCTTTCTGCAGAGAGGACCTTCTGTATGAAGCATGCAAAGTGTGCCTGGCATGTTGTCGGCTCCCTGCGGTATTGCTCTGTTTTGCTCCCAAAGAACTCCATTGTTTAGACGAAACATATAGCAATGTTAACTGGAGCAGAAACATTCCAATTACTGGTGGCAAATATTTTACATAGGCAATGAAAAAAAAATCTTAGAATAAATATTCCCTCACAGTCCAATTCTTCTGATTATAGCAGTCCAAAGCATTCAGAAATAGTTTCTTCATGTTCACTATAACATCCAAGTGGAGTCAAGTGGAGAAACGAGGTGAGCTAATAGAGCAAAAGTAGGGAAATCACAGGGCAGAGCTGGTTTCTGTGTGACACACCTGGAGGAGGCCTTTTCACTGAGCCAATAATAGCTCAGGTTAACAGATTGTAGGGCGTTAGTAATAACACAGCATGCCTGTCTAATTGTGAAATAGGCCGTTCATTTGAAATTAAAATACTGCAAACCTCACATGCTTCCCCAACAACACTAAGTCGGAAAAACAAAAAAGAACATGACAAATACACTTGATGTTAAAAAGGGATCATGAATATTTTTGTAAATATACCAACATATTAATGTGAGACAAATAGTGCCTAAAGCTTTATACATATTTCAAAGCTCGGGAGGTAATTGAATACCTGTAACGGGATTACATAATTAGGATACAAAAAATTATTGGATTACAGATACATTCAGTAAAAAGGTCATTATAAAGACGATTACAATTTATAATAATGATGACACTCTAGTCTGTAACCCTGCACATGTGCACACACTACAATACCTCCAAATCTCAAACTCTGGTCTCATTAAACTAAATATACAAGTGTGTATCCTTAAAGAATACACACTTGTTATTAACATGAATTAAAGAAATCCTGTTGATTTTTCTTTTCTCTAGTCTTTGTATATGTTTGGTAATGAGGTAATCCAAGAATAACAGAAAAGTAATCAAGTAACATTGCTTTATCATTGTGATAGTTGGACTGTTTTGCTGACTACATCCTTTAAAGAGGTAATTAGTGACTGTCTCAGAATACATTTTTACAGTAAGACTCTCAAGCCTGCAACTAACAATTATTTTCAGTATTGATTAATCCTCAAATCAGATTCATGTTTAATTGATTCAATTACCCAAAATCTGTGATAATGCTCTTCACAACTTCCAAGAGCGAAAGTGACAACTTCAAATTGCATCCTTTTTCCAATGGTCAGTTTACATTTACATTTGCTGGACGCAGCATATGTTTTACATTTTTGGCTTTAAAAACTGATATAACAATTAAATAGTTGGCAACTACTTATCTTACTGACTAATCGATTATACTACTAATCGTTGCAGCTGTATTATCGTTACACAATATAGTTGTCCCGGGGACAACATATCAGAATCTGTCATCTGATATGTTGGATAAAGGATGTCTGCAAATGTAATGTAAATGCAACAGTAACGTCATCCAAACCATTTTACAATTCTGCAAAGATTAAAGTGTATAGCTTACCTCTTGCTCTCTTGCATAGTCCTCCTGGTCGTATTCCTCTTCATCATGCTGGGTTTGAAGAGCAGCACTGTCAAAATCAATAGACATGATGCAGAGCCTGCTGGTGTAGGTTAGGGGGCTCTGTGAGAGGGGAGAAATTACAAGTAAGTTAAGCAAGAAAGGTATCGCTGCGTTCGTTAAGTTAAATATAGGATCTCCGTTAACTTCTCTACAAGATGTCTCTAAGTTCTCTTCAGCACTGACTTGAACCCGTCAAAACAGACACGTAACTTGAACTTACCTGCTGGCATCAATGGGACAGATGTTTCTTTTAGTGAGGTTCTTAATCCTGTATTTAACGGTATTAACTGCTACTACTGTTTACATCGCAAAGCAGTGCCCCTAGCTAACCAGAGGTAGCCATGTTAGCTTGTTTTAGCCGCAACGAGCCCGACAAACATCCAAAAAGATGACCTGGCCATGCTTTGGAAAACCCTACAACAAACACGTTTGGTGAAAGGTGTAGATTCACTGACCCACGGACAAGTTTAGTGCCAGTTCGGGTGTAATTTTTGCCCAGCAGGTAACTTTGTGAGGTGAAAAGCTAACTCGGGCTAGCCAGTAGCACGTCCTCTTTAAGAGCAGGAGACTCGCCCACTTTGAAAACTCGCGCGCATTAGCAGCGCCAAACCACCGCAGGCAGAACACATACACAAACACACCGATATTAACACGAGTCGGGCTCACTACATTATATATTAACTCCCTAACAGGCGCATGAACTAGTTTCACATCCATTCACTGTTACAAGACCTACATGGTAGAAGCTATATCATAACCATTTTTGTTTTTGCTGAACTGAGAAGCTAATCGTGTCTCCATGGTAACAGCTTCTCTAGAGTTATGGGAAATGTAGTCCCCGTCTTCGCTAGAAAAACGAAGCTAAGGGTTGAAGTCTCAAAGAAAATTTCAATAATTTCACTTCTTTTAAGATTGATTTAAATACATGTAATTAATTAAGCATGTGTTCATTTTGACATCTTTTATTCACAACATAACAGTGGCAGTCACACAAAAATATAATAAATCACCCTCCCAATAAAAATCAAGCCACCACGAGTACCCAGTGATTTCCATTTAGTTATTAAAATCCAGTTTCTTCGCCTTTTTGTTCTTTAAATCTTAAATGACAGTGCCAGTCTGTGTGCGATTGACTATAACATGATAGATTCGTGATTTTTAGTCGGCAATTTTCGAAGGGTTTAAATGCAAAAAACAATAATTCCGCTTGAATTATATTTTTCGCGCATTCCAATCAAACTGATGTTGCGTTGTATTAATACGATATCCCATATGAATCTTTCCCCATTGTGCAATCAAAGTAAAACCAATCAAACTGTTGTTAGTTTATTCCATAAATTAAATTGAATTAAGTAATTATTATATGACCTCTCAAATGATCTTGAAACTACTCTCTACTTAGGATAAATTTTTGTTAATTTCATGCATATTGATTTTCAACATGTCTACTTGAATTTTATACTTCTAAGAAAATGTAATACTTGAACTTTAATCAATAAACAAGAAGTTAAACAAAAAAATCTTGAATTAACTGAAAAATATATATATTTCGTGACGTCATCACGTCACTGCGTTCCGCTGCGTACGTTTAACGACTAATCCTCCTCCACCTACAGACACTTCCGTGTTTTGGCCGCTGCAGCACCCTCGACTGTTTCAGAGTCAGCTCTTTTGTTACAAACAGGAAATAACCAGCAATAAACTGACCTGAACTCGTGATTAAGAACTGATCTCAGTTCAGCGGTTTCCTCTGGTGACAGTCAGCTGATCGTGACCAGGATATTTGACAAGCTTTGAGTTCTCCAGCCTGAGAACAAGAAGTACATTCGTATTTTTTTAAAAACTTGCAGACATGGCCACGAACCCACCAAAGTTAAGGACTAAGATTACTTCCAATGAACGGTGAGTAACAGGAAGATATTTTGGTGGTCAGTGAGACAGAGGGGTGTGAAAACACATGTGTAGCCTGCTCTGTCTGACACTCCATTTCTTCATGTGTAATTCATTACAGGCTGCAAAACCTGAAGAATACTTTTGAGACTAAGTATGGAGAAGCTCCTCTCTTCTATGCATATGCACCAGGACGGGTAAATCTAATAGGTAATATCATTTTATATAGCAGGTCTTGGTTGACTTATAGCAGATTGAGTGTATGTTGCTTCATTTGCCCCAAATACAGTTAACCTCCAGCAACAAAATTATATAATGAAAACAGAAAAGAACAATGATGGACTGTAATTAAGTACTTTTACCTAAGTATGGTTCAGTTTTAAGGTGTTGCACTTAAGTATTTAAATGTTCTGTCAGTTTACACTTTACACCTGCTATAGAATCCTTTTCATACCTCGCTTTTGAATAAATGTTTTCATATTGGACAGGAGAGCATATCGATTACTGCGGCTATTCTGTCCTTCCGATGGCCATTGAACCGAATATCCTCGCAGCCGTCTCAGTGAACACTTCAGGGACGATCACACTGGCCAACACAAACCCTCAATACAAGTAAGACTTGAACACCCATGATCAATGTTGACTATTTATTTACATTGTGCTTGTGTCACTAGTTCAGGAGCTTAAAGTGCATGTAAGTTATTGTCAGTTTTCAGGGTGTTTGTCACTTTGTAGGGATTACTCCGTGTCCTGTTCAGAGGACATCGCCATCGACAGAGAGAATCCAAAGTGGCATTATTATTTTCTCTGTGGAGTGAAAGGTATCCAGGTAAGATGTGTATTTTGTCCTTATTAGTAGTACTCAGTGCTGAAAGAAAACATAATTTACAATTATGGAATTAACTTTGCTGCTGTTTTGTTTTTTGTTTTTTTCACAGGAGAAGTTTGGGATTGCTCAGTTGGCTGGGATGTCATGTGTCGTTGATGGAACCATTCCTCCGAGCTCGGGCCTGTCCAGCTCTAGTGCCTTAGTTTGTTGTGCCGGGCTCGTAACAATGGAGGCAAATCAGAAGTCGCTCTCCAAGGTACAGTGATTTAGAATTATAACATTTCATGTCAATGTGCTAAATACTCACATAGGGAAAAGTGTTATATAAAGTAACAATGGTGGTAGTTGCTGGTTTCTGTCACTATTCGTTTGTTATGAAATTATATTAAAATCAGCAAGATCCAGATTTCTTTACACTCATTCGTAGACAGCAGTCACCTAAATACACCAGATTTTGTTCCATCAAGTTCCATGAAATAGTCCCTGAGAAACTAACTAGAATGTCCAAAAAATGCCTTTTCTTGCAATGTTAAAGGAAAGTGACAAAAGATTCCTGGATCTGTCCCTTTATCCAGATCTACACCAAATTAATGGGATCTATTCCGGGCTGAGACCAACCCTCTATCCAAGTTTCATGGAAATCTGTTCAGTAGTTTTTGTGTAGTCCTGATGACAAACCAACCTTCTTTGCCCAGGAAAAAATATGAATATCAGCAAAAAAATAACTATTTGAGAAGCAAATGCGACTCATAATGCTCTTCACTTTCACGGCAGTTGTCAATATGCGAGTATATTTGTTGTTTTAAAATATTTATTCCTTTTCTCATTATCGTCCTCTAGGTGGCACTTGCTGAGCTATGTGCCAAATGTGAGCGCTACATCGGCACAGAGGGCGGAGGCATGGACCAGTCCATCTCATTCCTGGCAGAGAAGGGAACGGTATGTTGCTTTCCTGTCAGTGAAGGTCCAACAAGTTGATCAGGATCATATGGTCATCCAATCTAATAATACACCAAGTGAATGTCTAAAAGAAAGCATGTCTGGCCACATAAGTAATGATTTTAATAACGTTTTTTTTGCTGATGATCCTTTTCTGTGTAGGTAACAGTCAACAGTTGTGTTATGAGTTTTTTGTTTTTGTCTTTCAGGCCAAGCTGATAGAGTTCCAGCCTCTGAGAGCTACTGATGTGAAGCTCCCTGATGGGGCCGTGTTTGTGATCTCCAACTGCTGTGTGGAGATGAACAAAGCTGCTTCTTCTCACTTCAACATCCGTGTGGTGGAGTGTCGCATCGCCACAAAGGTACGGTGATATTGGGAACGGGCTTTCAACCGGTTTCTGGAGTAGTGACGAATGATTAATGGATTATTGAGATTTTTCAGTTTTTGTTTGGTTGTACGTTCATTACACTTCATATTGCTTCTACATCCTGTGATGTGAATCTTCTGTAGGCATCACTTGATTTAAAGGACAAACCCGAAAAACTCTTGTGCTCTCTTGGGCCTGTCAAAACAAAAATATTTTTATATACATGATCAGAAGTGTCAAAGAGAAATGTTCTAAAATAGATTATAATGCAACTATAGTGCGATCTGACATGAATGAACAACTCTTATATGAGTTTGATTATGCCCCACTTCCCTTGTTGCATATTAGAATTAATATATAATTAATAAGCTGCAGCTGGGTCACAACATAGACTCAGCAGAGCACTGCATTAAAACCTTTTATCTGAAACAAATACCTCTGAATATCAATAAAGTGGAGAGAATTTCTTGAAACATACATCTCATAACTGACATCAAACAGTTGTGTGTGAGTGGCTCCATCAGAGCTGGTTAAAAAGATGTCTTGGCGTGTGTGCCTTCAGATGCTGGCCCAGGCCCGGGGTCTGGACCCGAGCAGGTTGATGAAGCTGGCCCAGGTTCAGACGGAGCTGAAGGCCTCCCTGGAGGAGATGCTGGCTCTGGTGGACGAGGTGCTGCATCCTGAGCCGTACGGCCGAGAGGAGATCTGCAAGGCGCTGGGCATCACCTCGGAGCAGTTTTCAACAGAGCTGCTGAGCGCTAACACCCAGCATGGTGAGAAACATCATGCAGCAACGTTTGTGTTTTTTTTATATGTCAGAGCTGAATTATCACTGAAACAATCAGCTTAGTTTCCAGTTAGTTAAGGTTAAATAATGACAGTTTTGCTGATTGGCTAGCTGTTTGAAGTCACTTTCGCAAAGTGGGGAATTGTGGATTTCCTTTTTTTTTTTATTTTGACCGATTCCAATTCTTATCTCTTGAGGAATGTGTTGAAAAATCCCATGATATGTAATTGGTTAGTTTCATCCAGCCCTGTGTGAACATCACGACAACCAGGCATAAAGTTGGGCAGGACCAGACAAACTGACAAACAGCACATCTGCCTCTTCTCTCTCTGTCAGAGATGCATTTCAAGCTGCACCAGCGAGCCAAGCACGTGTACGGTGAAGCCGCACGGGTCCTGCGGTTCAAAAGCGTGTGTGACTCTAAACCTGCTGACTCCGTACAGCTATTAGGGGACCTGATGAACCAGAGCCATGCCAGCTGCAGAGACCTGTATGAGTGCAGCTGTGCTGAACTGGATCAGCTGGTGGACATCTGTCTGTGAGTACAGCAAAGTTTCACCTGCATGGACCTTTTATAGTTTTTATTTTTAGTGTCGGTTGGTCAGTAAATTAATATGTGGCCTGTGTACTGTATACAGCAGATTTGGAAATATTGTCTTAACCATGATGAGATCTCAGTATTTGATCTGACAGCATTACCATCTCTTCCAGGTTCTATCCCTCATTCCTCCTAAGTAAAATACAGACTTACAGACAGTTTATTCGTATCGCTCTTGGTTGCAGGAAGTCGGGGGCTGTGGGATCTCGGCTGACAGGAGCAGGTTGGGGCGGCTGTGCCGTCTCCATGGTTCCTGATGAGAAGGTGGAGTCCTTCTTACAATCGGTGAGGGAGGCCTACTACCTCCCTGATCCACGCAGAGCAGCGATGGAGAAACAGAGTCTGTTTGTGTCGAGGCCAGGTGGAGGGGCTGCAGTTTTACTCGAGGAGTGAAAGACAGCAATGATGTCTGTTTATACAGCTATCATATAGTCTTACAAACGTGGCTGCAGGGAAATAAATGACATTTTCACACTTTCACTTGAGACAAAGAGCACTAGCAAATAACAATGCAAAAATGTCATCCTTACTTTGCTGTTTACTTTAACGTTTTCACTTTCAACAGATTATTCTTCAATAACAAGGGCCAAAAATTCATTAACAGTGGTGAATTAATTCTTACAAAGGGAATATGTTTTTTTTGTTGTTGAAACATGTTTATTAAAATCAGGAATGTTTGGTGGGTTTTTAATAAGTTGATTTGTAAAAGAGGACAAATAAAACAACAATCATGTTCAATTTGTGCTGCTGTATGATATTCATCCATCCTTTTGTAACGTACATGATCATCATGCAGAAACAAGGGGGAGAAATCACAAAGAAATAAATGTGCTGAATATTTTCTGGCTTTACATGTTTCTTCTGGCTGTGATAGTGTCGGTGTGTGAACTGTAAGGAAGTCAAGCCCTGATCATAAGATCACATGCTGGGCTTGAGCTTCTCCACAGGATCTATTTTCACCTCATTAGAGAGCGATGATGGAGGAGGCTCGGAGGTCTAAGGCACACGTTACTGTACTGAGACTGTACTGGACTTGTAAACATTAAACTAAAGAATGAATGTTGTTGGTTTATAGTTGAGGTTTTCAAAGTCAATGTCCAGCATACTCTAAGCTTTACTATGTTTTTTTTGTTTTTTTTATTATCAGAAGCAACTGGCACCATGTTTGGTAACAACTCAAATGTTGTACTATGTTTAAAGCGTGGGCAAGCTCTGTATTTAAAAGAGGCTAACAGATTTAAGCCATGCATTCTAGTGTTGCACATTTCTTTGAATAAACTCAGGCCGAAGAACCTTCAAATATCACATAGAAATGCTGTATAATCTGTAACAGGAACCATTCAAGGCACAGCATAGGGAAAACAGAATCATTCAGAGGGCATTCATTGTATTTAAATCAATAATTAAGTTGTGCTTATCATCAACATTTGTAAATTCAGACTAGAGTTTCAGTGCATAGGCTTTTCAGATGGAAGTTATGAAAGTCTCGCTTTCTGTTTTTGCTTGTCATTATTCCCCTTCAGATACTGAAATGTCCCAACCTTTCTTTATTAATCATGAATCAACGCACCAACAATTTAAAGAGTAAGCTGGATCAGTTGACGCAGGATGGCAATTATTTCTCTAACTGTAGCAACTCATGCATAATATTGTCCTACATGATACCTGCTGCTGTCAAGATGAGTTTTCACAGTAAAGATTAAAAATGCTTCCTTGAGATTATCATACATGTCTCGGCAGACCTTTAACATTCAGCCCACATGATTCACACTAATAAAAAAAAAAAGAGGTATGTCTGTGTTGTTGGATTTGAGCATAAACTCCCTCCTTGTGCGTGGTGTCCTGCAGTGAGTACAGTATCTGTCAGTGGAGTTCAGGCTCTGTGCTACTGCTTGGGAGTCTGTTTTTTGCTCTGTCGCCGCTTTCATCAGAGATGCAGGACACTTCATTCTTTCTCTTCAACATGTTTTCTATCCAGTTTGAGCTGTGTGGCGTTCTTCCAGGGGAGTGTGCAGAAGACACTGCGCTCGCCCTCATGTTTTTGCCCGAGGTGATCAGCTCTCCGTAGCCCTGCTGGTGGGAGAAGGCGTAAGCTGAGCGGCGGGAGCTCGTCCTGCGTACTCGCCTCAGGTTCTGCCCCTGAGGTCCTTCCCTCTTTCTGGACTGCTGTAGATGACGAACCTGTCAAGATACAGCAGTGGGAGGAAAAGCTAAAGTAGTGAACGTAGTAGAACAACAAGATAAGAGTACTCCATTACCAATAAATATATATATATATATTTTGTAAAATCCTGCTTAAATGTAGGTAAAAATACAGAAGTATTAGCAGGAGAATTTACTTTAAGTATCAGAAGTAAAAGCAAAAAGTATCCCCTGTGACTGATATATTATTACTACTACAAATGCATCAATGTGTAAGCAGTATTTTACCATTGCAGCTGCTCGAGGTGGAGCTAGTTTAACTATTTTATGTACAATTTGGTCATTTAGTCCAGTGGATCCTAACCTAAAGGTCTGCCCCCTACAAAGTGTTGTGACATAAATCTGGTGGGTAGTGAGATGATAAATAAGGCGAGAGGGAAGAAAACGTCTCTAACAATGCCTTGTTTTATGAACTGTATTTTTTTGAGCTGATCATAATTTTTTCTTAACCTAAGAGTAACTATAGCTATAACCAAATGTAATGTAGTAAAAAGTGCAATATTTCCTCCTGAAATGTAGAAGGGTACAAGCATAAAGTACCATTAAAATGGAAGTACCCAAGTAAAGTACAACCACCTCCCAACTACACTTGACTAAATGCATTTATTTATGCTCCACAACTGGCATACAACCACGGGTGAAACGTTGAGCGTTCACAAACACTGTAAATGCATGAACGTTATTGTACCTTATCGGTTAGAGTTGGGAAGAGGTCTACCCTCAGGAAGCTGACAGCTAAGCCGGGCACAACACACACCACAGTGGTGAGCAGAATCACCAACCACACGCTCTGCTCGGAGAGACAGCTGCGTGCTGTGCCTGAAAACACACAAATTTCAATGTATCCATGTATCCATGCATCCATGCATCGGTTTTATTCCTTCACACAAACTCAACTGAGGCAAACTTACCAACAAATGGGAAATTACTTGGGAGGATGCCAAACATGCCGTTACTTTGCATTGCAAATAATATGGCGAAGTAGACTGTAACGCTGCCCCATATGAAGAGGTGATTGACAGCTGTCCAGTAGTGTTTGTCGAGTCCAATCTGGGAACAGAAAACATGCATCACAATCACCTGTCTCACCAACAGGGCTATTTTTGTCCCCTTTGTTCCGTTTGTACTCTTACCTGAACACTTACTACAATGACCAACGATGTTGCTATGGTGACAGCAAATGCCTGTTGGTCCTCTTTTACCATGACAGAGAAGGCTCCGTAAGGAATGAAGAAGAGCAGGAACGAGGTGCCCATCCCCTGCAGCGTGCACAGGAAGAACAGCCGCTTGTTGAAGAGGAGGTTCTGCTGGCCGGGTTTGTACAGGCCCGGGTAGCGAAGGCTGGTCCGGTCATCAACATCCTTTAAGAAAACAGAGAGATCGGGACTGTTATGGGATATGTTACATATTATGATATATTGGTAGAAGGAGTGAAAGAAGTGTTTGATGTTAGTTGTTGAACAATGTAGTATATGATATTGTATATTGATGAGGGTTAGTCATGTTAGGGGTTCCAGTCACATATACTGTATGTTAAATTTACTGCTGTAACAACCAGAGATATGAACTTGAATGATGATGGAATAAGATTCGGGTCGAGTCGAGTCAAGTCACTGTTAAAGAAACAACTTGGAAGAGTAAGACTTGTGATTTGACTTGACTTGACTTGAGACCGCTGACACGCCTTCCATAGAGGAAGCAGAGGCTGGGGACTCAGAGGTTGACCCATCCATCACCCAAGCCGAAGTCACTGAGGTAGTCCGTAAGCTCCTCAGTGGCAAAGCACCAGGGGTGGATGAGATCCGCCCTGAGTACCTCAAGTCTCTGGATGTTGTGGGGCTGACACGTCTCTGCAGCATCGCGTGGCAGTCGGGGACAGTGCCTCTGGACTGGCAGACCGGGGTGGTGGTCCCCCTATTTAAAAAGGGGGACCGGAGGGTGTGTTCCAACTATCGGGGGATCACACTCCTCAGCCTCCCCGGGAAAGTCTATTCCAGGGTACTGGAGAGGAGAATTCGGCCGATAGTCGAACCTCGGATCCAGGAGGAACAATGCGGTTTTCGTCCTGGCCGTGGAACACTGGACCAGCTCTATACCCTCCGCAGGGTGCTCGAGGGTTCATGGGAGTTTGCCCAACCAGTCCACATGTGTTTTGTGGACTTGGAGAAGGCATTCGACCGTGTCCCTCGTGGCATACTGTGGGGGGTGCTCCGGGAGTACGGGGTCGGGGGCCCTCTGTTAAGGGCCGTACGGTCCCTGTACTGCCGGAGCAGGAGCTTGGTTCGCATTGCCGGCAGTAAGTCAGACCTGTTCCCAGTACATGTTGGACTCCGGCAGGGCTGCCCTTTGTCACCGGTTCTGTTCATTACTTTTATGGACAGAATTTCTAGGCGCAGCCACGGGCCGGAGGGGATCTGGTTCGGGAGCCAATGGATCTCATCTCTGCTTTTCGCGGATGATGTGGTCTTGTTGGCTCCTTCGAGCCGGGACCTCCAGCATGTCCTGGGGCGGTTTGCAGCCGAGTGCGAAGCGGCTGGGATGAGAATCAGCACCTCCAAATCCGAGGCCATGGTTCTCGACCGGAAAAAGGTGGCCTGCTCCCTCCAGGTGGGAGGAGAGTTCCTGCCTCAAGTGGAGGAGTTTAAGTATCTTGGGGTCTTGTTCACGAGTGAGGGAAGGATGGAGCGTGAGATTGACAGACGGATCGGTGCAGCGGCCGCAGTAATGCGGTCTTTGTATCGGTCCGTCGTGGTGAAGAGAGAGCTGAGCCGAAAGGCGAAGCTCTCGATTTACCAGTCAATCTACGTTCCGACCCTCACCTATGGCCATGAACTTTGGGTCATGACCGAAAGAATAAGATCCCGGATACAAGCGGCCGAAATGAGTTTCCTCCGCAGGGTGGCAGGGCGCTCCCTTAGAGATAGGGTGAAGAGCTCTGTCACCCGGGAGGAGCTCAGAGTAGAGCCGCTGCTCCTCCACATCGAGAGGAGCCAGCTGAGGTGGCTCGGGCATCTGTTTCGGATGCCCCCGGGACGCCTCCCTCGGGAGGTGTTCCTGGCATGTCCCTCCGGGAGGAGACCCCGAGGAAGACCCAGGACACGCTGGTGTGACTATGTCGCCCAGCTGGCCTGGGAACGCCTTGGGGTCCTCCCGGAAGAGCTGGAGGCAGTATCCGGGTAGAGGGAAGTCTGGGTGTCCCTGCTCAGGCAGCTGCCCCCGCGACCCGGCCCCGGATAAGCGGATGAAAATGGATGGATGGATGGATTGACTTGAGACCTGTTGATGTCTGTGTTGATTTTATGTTGTCAGCTTAGTTTTAAAGTTTTTTGGAGTCTTGTTCTCAGTATTCTTATTGTTCACAAATTACAGGGAGGGAATATGTTTTGGGATTGAGAATAAATAAGCAAATAAATTGTTATAAAGTTATTTGTTTTTTGTTATATCAATAACTATGATCCAAATTAAATGCTCTGTGTTACCTTTTGTTCCAACAGGTTAGAGGAATTGGTCAATACTATCATTATTAGACAGATACTAACCTTGTCTTTTCTCTTATATACATCAGTGCTTTATTTAACAGTATTACCTGATCAAAAAGCCCCATTGCCAGGACTGGTAGAGACGTATAGACTATATTGAAGAGGGTGATAAACCACTGGTCATACACAGTCTGTGGAAAGAGAACAGATATATACATGATTAAAAAACTGTGAGGTGGTTTATGCTCATAAATCCCCATTTTATAATGAAGTTGCCCACAAACTGACAGTATATAAGGCTCTTAAGATGCAAAAAGATGCAGTAAGAACAAGGAATGAGTTTATTTCCTATGCAAAAGGTGAAAATACGTGAAAGAATGTGTATTTCAGTTAATATAATCAGAAATCAGACTAAGGGAATGACCATCAGGAGAAAAGAGAAAAAGGCCAATCAACTGTTTTTTTTAGTTTTTCTCAGTGAAATGGGATTGTTGATGTATGTGGTTAATAAATAAACAATAATAAACTTTAAACCAGGGGCTTGAAGTTCAATAATAATGAATCATTAGACAAAAAAATAGAATAAAAACATGGAATTCAAGAGCAATAAAAAAGAACGATATGAAAGAATAGAAAACTATATAAGATTAAAATAAAAACATTGGAATAAGGTCAACATTATAAAAATGATCCAAATGCTAGTCTGTACAGATGTTTACTCATCTTTCCAGCTAAGCATAAAAAAAAGAAACTCAAGATATCATGCTGACATACACAGTATTCTTACCTGAGCTGAGAAACCACAGAAGAAGCCGTACCAGAAGTGAACCAGTGTGAAGGCAAAGTTCTTGTAGAAGAAGTAGCACAGGAAGTTACACATGCGGAAGTAGGACCAGCGGCCGTGCACCAGGAGGAGCCGCTGCAGGTACCGAAACTGAGCGAAGGAGTAATCTGAGGCCAGAACAGCCTGCGTCCCCTCCTGACCGCTGATACCCACACCGATGTGAGCCGCTGAGGAAGAAACACACAGTGTGGGTCACTTCCCTTTGAAATATATTTCAAAAGGAATTCAAATATATTGAAAAATATTAACCATCATTGAATAATTACTGAAATATTCACCATATTTAAAATGACAAATCTAGATGTCACTTTAAAATTGGTTGATTATTTTCATTCATGTTAACAGCTTTATTTTGTAGTCTGATGATTTGAGAAACACACAAATATCTGTAACTCGAATATGCAATAGGTGCCATGACACGTTGCTACATGTCACTTTGATCATGAAGGTGACACTACTCTATAGAGTATACAGGCTACAATATAGTAGAGAACTGAGTATATATAGTACATACAATCTGCTGCTTCAGCACCACAGACAGTTATATGGATTTATCAATCAACACAGTACAGCTGGTGATACTGATATTTCATCGTCGGGGCCTTTAGATTTGACCTTACACAAACCTCAGTCAGATAAAGGATCAATGAGTCAGGCAGATGAGACTTGACATGTTCAGCTAAACGACTCCTACAATCTCTCTGCTACTCAGGGAAGGAGAGGGGTTATGGGAAGTTTAACAGTCACCTATGTGTACAGGGATATGTTTTGGTGGAAAATGAGAAGCAATGCTCTGTGACTCAAATGTGAAGGTAGTACATGACTCGGATGCTTCATGCTGCTGTTCCCAAAGTTGCCGTTTCGGTGTGTCATCTTACCCTTGGGTGGATGAGGAAGACCCATCAATCCCGAGACTTACTCTTGATCATGCTGACGTCATTGGCTCCATCTCCAATAGCCAGGGTGATGGCCCTCTTGTGCCTCTTCACCAGCTCCACCACCTGGGCTTTCTGCATCGGAGTGACCCGGCAGCAGATGACTGTTTTACACAAACAGGCCACGTCGAGCAGAATGTGCTCAAGCAGCGGCTCCAGAGCGTGAGCCTGCCATGACACCACAAACCTCACACCTCTTAAATCTCATCATTACCAACACATAACATCAACCCCCTGCAGAGGCAACACCAAGCAACAACTCAGTGTAACATTTCCACTGACTTGTTGTGCATCACACACCTGACTCGAGGCGCAGCTCCCATGTGAGGAAATGGATTCTTAATGAAAACCTGTAATAGAGCCGAGGGCCCTCAGTGGCACAGCAGCTCTCTGCTCATTACAGACTCGGCACAGTCAGCATCACATACGGAGCTGCCAGAGTCAGCAGCGGCATCACAACAACCGTTTAACAAAACACAACCTGCAGGCATCAGGGTCAAAATAAAAACAAGCAAACCAGATAGATAGATTTATTTTTCCAACAAAGGAATTTGCTAGATAATGTAACACGTCTCAGTATCTTACCAAGCTGTGTCCGTTGATGACTAACGCATACTCTGCGATGATGGTTTCTTCAAACACAGAGTCATGGAGAAACATATCTGTCTTCTCAACATCGCCTGCACTGCCAACTCGACTCAGGCCCAGAATGTGCTCTTTTGCGCTCCTGAGGACAGAGAAGTTAGAGATTAGACACGCTTTATCAAAGAAAAATATGCTTTTGCAGAAAAAATATGTATAATTACCACATACAGACTCCTTAAAATGGCACATATCACACTATTAAAGAATCCAGTAAATCTGAATTTTCAAGATTTTATACTTTATGATTTTCAGTCTGAGTTGTTCTGAGAATATCGACGGATGTGTGAGTGGAGGCGACAGTACAGAGAACAGTGTGTCACCTGAGCTGCTGCTGCACCTCCTGCAGTGTGTGGCCAGAGACAACAAACACCTCATTCATGTCGTCTCGCAGCATGTTACAAGAGTAGCCGATGTTCATCGCTGTTTCTGAAATGTTTTAAACGGTTAACATCTCTGTAGCTTTTCACAGGAACAGTTTGTCTGGTCAAAGGCAAATAAGGTGAATTATCTTACCTAGTTTGTCTCCTGTGAGAACCCAGATCTTGATGTCGGCTAGATTTAGACAGGCGATTGTTTCTGCGACTCCTTCTTGCAGTTTGTCCTCGATTGCTGTGGCTCCTAGCAGCTTCAACAAGAATTGAAATTTAGTCTGCAGAGGTTAAATGAGTTTGAACGCCTCATGAATCCAAACAAAAGGAGGTCAATGTTACCTTCAAGCCCTGCTCAATCTCCTCGTAGAGGGCACCCAGCTGATCCTCGCGGTTCTCAATTACGGTGCTGGCAAACAGAAGCTTCTTCATCCAAATTTCAAAATCATCTTCATCAAGATCTTTGTAAGCCAGAGCTAATGTTCGAAGCCCTTCTCCAGCAAATTCCTGCAGAAGAAAATGATGATGTTCATAGAGGCACTAATACAATCCAGCTAAGGTAACATTGGTTTGGGGTTTTTAGCAATTTTTATTAGACTATAAAAAATAATTAAATATACATAAGAAACAATCAAAAAGAAAAAGGAAAATCTCTGGTTCACTGCCTTGTTCTCACTAATGCCAGTCCATCTCTTTATTGACTCTCTAGCTCACTCGACCAAAGCTGTTCTCTTTCTGCCGGTCTTGCCTTTTAAATGCATGGTGCGCTTGAGTCTGAACACTTACACTGAGGTGTTCTGAGGTAGTGTACATGAGGTCTTCACTGGATGGATCCAGACGATCGAAGATAACAGTGTCAGCTCCTTTAGAGTAGAGTTTAATCTGGCCCTGTGGATTTCTCACTATGAAAACACAAGCAGGGAGCACAACTCAAACTCATCCTGCAAACATACAACTAATACACCAGAAGCATGCGCCTGGACAGTTTACTTCATGCTATTCTAATGCAGATTCATCCCTAATTGTCAGAGGTACCATTAATAGTGTTAGATATGAAGTCAGGCTTGCTGTCTGGTATTTTGATACATGCAGTACATTTCTAAATGATGAATGTGGACATGATGTCGCGTTGACCACTTGAAAGCTAAATGGAGCATTGCTGTTATAAGTGAAGACCTAACCAATGACACTCATTCTCTTGCGCACGTTGTTGAAGTCCAGTATGGCCAGCAGCTGGTAGGTGACAGCTTGTCCCATCTCACACAGTGTGATGGTCTCGGGGGTCCGGGCCCTGAAGACAAACCCAAAGTTTCTCGCTGCATTGACCAAGGCTCCCTCGTCAGGTGACTGGGCCTGGTACACCAAATGTCCTTCATGTTAACAGAAACATCAATCAGAACCACTGATATAAACTCAGTTATTTCTGGTGCTGCAACTGGTTCAAGTGCACAGTTTACCTTCACTCTTCTCCTCTGGCATGACGGTGTGACACAGAGCCAGCAGTCTGAAGAACTCCTGCACTGCAGGATCCTCCAGTTTAATGGCTTCAACCAGGGTGCTGTCGTAAAACCTAAACCTTCTGTCACACAGAGGGTTGAAGGAAAAGTCCACGCAGGCTGTTTTCTGAAGAACAATGTTATTATTAGTGTTAGTCACAGAGTTAAACATTTGTGCTTGTTTAGCTTGACTTACTTCTGTAATTTCCACCTTCTGGTCAAATTCATTATAGACATCACCTGAGAGAGAAAAGATAAAAAATGACTTAAATATCGTGTGAAACATGAAATATAACTGGCAGTATGAAAGGTTATTAGTCCACTGAGAGTAGACATTAAGTGTTTCCTACAGTTATTATAGAATCTCAATGGATGATGAATAAACTGCTGCAAATGCATTTTAACATTTGAAAAAATATCCAGCTCTCACAAAAGAGTCCTTTCAAACTGATAAAACACGGGAAACATTCGGTATGGTCAAAACTAATGGAATTGAATGTTTTCTCTTTTTCATTTTTTTCCTTGTTACATTTTTAGTATTATTTAGTAAATTATTTCTAAATTTCAAGGTCATTTTAAAGAGTTACGGAAAGCTCCATACCATACGTGCGTCCATCAATGGAGCACTTCCTGAACACCATGATGTTCTGGGTGAGGGTGCCCGTCTTGTCGGAGAAGATGAACTCCACCTGACCCAGCTCCTCGTTCAGGGTGGTGGTGCGAGCTTCTGCCGCAGTGTCTGTCTGACTGTGGTACATCTTCCGGTCCCAGTTAATGAAGTAGCTGTGACCGAGCCGCAGAACCTCCACACTGAAGGAAAGCATTTTATTGCACATCAATTTGAACAGGAAGTTAAGGGAAAAGTGAGTTGTTAAGAAAAAGTGGTTACATTTTTATTTCCTTACCTGACATAAAGGGAGATGGGCACAACAGTGTTGAGGATGATGATGTAGGACCAGAAGGCAAGGAAGCCAGAGAATACTGCACTCCTCTGAGATTCATCCCACGGCAGAAACACCTGGAAGTTTCTGCCAATCCAGCTCTCCCAGACGGTGTTTCCAATGGCCAAAACAACTCCCATACAAATAAGGAAGGCAAAGATCTGAAATACAAATCATCATTTTGTGTTTATGTTCATTTTGTTTTGTATGTTCAAAAAGAGGTGCCTATTAAATCAGTTTATTTTGATAGAAATAAGAGAATATTGTTATGAAGCATCTTATCTCATTTACAGATTCAACATGTTGCACAGTGCACTTGCTTTCACATAAAACTATTGTCTGACATAACTTCCAGCATTGTTCCAGACAATTTCAACCATGGGACAAACCAAAATAAGTACAAACATCTGTGTGCAGAGCATTCAAGGAACATTTTGCAGACACAAGATTCACCTTTAAATTTGTTTTGGTTTGTTATTCAAAGCATTTGCTGGAATACAAAAAAATAACCTCCCTCTCAAAGATCACTCAGGGACCCTGCCCCTGCCTGTACTTTCTTATTTTGCTGTCTTTGGGTCCTTTTTGGGTATCAACCACGGATGCGACAACTAGGGGTGCTAAGGGGCCTGCAGCACCCCCTACAATGGAGCTGTAACACATGCCGAATTTACGAGAAGAACCGAATGATAAAGACTTTGTTAGAAACAGTCCTTCACAAAGTCTATAAAGTTTCTCCTAACTGAGCGACTTACAAACTGAACAATTTTATAAGGGAGTCTGGGGAATTTCGGACCCTCTGCATTTCCATGCTGTTGCTGACTGTAGTGGATGTGGCTGTGTTGTGTGTGTCTGTGTTGCAAAAATCGAATTGTTATGAATTATTGTCAATAACGATCAGATACCTGTTATCCTGGCCATTTAAATTAATACAAACGTCGGGACCCTATGCACATGATAAAAATATAGAGGATGGCGCGCAGGTAGTCGAGTGGTTAGAGCGCATGCCATAAACGCAGCCGACCCCGGTTCGATTCTGGCCGGAGGTCCTTTGCTGCATGTCACATCCCCCTCTCTCTCCCATATTTCCTGTCTGTCTACTGCTTAATAAAGGTGTCTATGCCAAAAAAAACTCTTTAAAAAACCATTGAGCCGGTGCCAACTTTCAATGTTGTGTTTACAAACGCGGCCAACAGATCAAACTAATTCTGCGTATATAAAATTAAGTAAAAGCAGAAAAATAGCTCACCCACAAGACCAAAGTGTTCATCAGTTTGTCAATGCTTGTTCTTTTAAATGTCGTCCTTCCACAGTTCTGCATCAGTTTGGTTTGCAGCCCTGTTGAATGGGAACAAGTATTAGTGTTGAAAGAACATAAGCGGCAGGAGGGTTTATGAGCTGGTCAGAGAAAACGAAGGAACATTATACAGACGTGGCTAATGGATGAGGAGAATCGTACCAGCAAAGATAACCATTCCAAAGCACCACTCAGTATTTCTGAGTACACAGCCCCGCAGCAGCATGTTGTCATTATCCAGAGGGTATTTATTGTCTCTCCAGTATAAAGTTCCTGTAAATTTATCCAACTTGTTGTTTGGTGGTTCACAAATGACTTCCCCTGGGGAGGAAGGCAAAGCCAGTCTTACCAACATTGGACATCAGTCTTGGAGAAACTTCACAGACATGCGCACAACAAAGCGATCGTCTCACCATCAAAGTTCATCAGTTTCGTAATATCTCCCAAATCAGAGGTGACGGTTAAAGCCTGGCGTACTTTCAGATTTGTCTCTCTGTTTGGGCAGAAATAGAAAAACTATATTGAGAAATATTTCACAGGAAACAATGTTTCAGTCACATTAAACCAATTTTTTTAATGGCAGTTTAGATTTTCTCCAGTTTTACGATCAAGGCACTTACCCATCCAGCTCTGCAGTCTCTATATAGCACAGTCCATAGGGCTCACTACTACAGAGGAGGAGGATGTCTGCCTGTGTGTAAAACCAATATGAAACCCTCAGTGGTGAGAAAAAAAGGCAATAGATCAATCTTTGCACAGCTGAACCTGCGAGAGCACTCTGCAGCTTCTAAATCTCCCAGAGGAAATCTATAACTGCTAACCTTTGCTGACTATTTTCTCTCTGATGTATGAACAAGACAGACAATATCGAATGAAAGCTGCAAAAAAAAAAAAAATTCACTCTACTCTCAGTGAGTCACAACACTTCACAACAGAGCAGCTTACTCACAGCAACGAACTGATTATTCTCCAGTTTGATGATGTCTCCCACGCGAACGTTCATCCATTTCTCATTCTGCAAGCTTTAAAATTCAGAATTAAACCACGTAAATGTCCTTGAACATGCCGTATATAATCATTTGCAAATGTGATTTGGCTTTACAGCAGTTACACAAGCCATCCACAGGAGAAAGCCAGAGCAAAATGATGAAGTACCTTCCTCTGATGAGAACCTGAGACTGGCGGTTGTTGACTTGCTGGTCGCTCTTATGTCTAAACTGAAATTCAGACAGCCCAGTCACCAGGATATAATGTTAACAGTTAATGTTTCTGCAAACCAAAGATAAGCCAAGGTTGACATTTGTACCAAATTTGGAATATCACATTCACATTTTAAGCTGATTAGCTGCCCTTTCATATCTGGAGGAGAAGGGGAAGGCAGTGCTGTTATTACAAGCAAACAAGGCCGCCAAACGGGCGACTACAGTTTGAGTCTGAGGGGACATTTTCAGCTGTTTTCGTGCCAACCAAAGCCGACTATCTTTATAGCAAGTCGGACCAATTCCAGCCATTTTTGTGGCAACAAAACCAGGTGTTTTAAGGAGACCTGGGAAGCACTGTGTCAAGAGACAAATAGAAAATTTGACCTAGACAAACATCAAGTTGCAACATAAAGAAAAGGTTTTAACTTATCTTGTTAACATTTATTCTGATTGGACTGAATTTAGAACAAACACCTTTAGCATGTAAGACAAAGGAGCATTCAGAAGAGAAGCTGTACAAAGCTGAACTAACATAGTCATCTGTGGCGTCCTTGACAGCCGTGACCAGCAGCACCAACACCAAAGGCACGATGGTTGTGAACCAGGACAGGGAGGAAATCTCTGGAATTAACTGCGTGGGAAGAAAAGCAGGTTAGCCTCCTCAAAAAACCTTATCATTAAAGCAAATACATGCCATCAAGCACAGTTTCTCCTACCTGCAGGATCAACAGCACTAAGAAATAACCATTTGCCACCCTCTGGAACTGCTCGAACAAGTTGATGGGCAGGAAGGTGAAGATGTTGTACTTTGAGGTTTTGATGTGATTGTCCTGGAGAACCACACAGTTAGAAGTTGATGAAATACAAAAGGCTACACATGTGGGTAAAGCGACTTAATGTAACATTAAGGTCTACTCACAGCATAACAGAACTTGGCATTGTAGTCCCATGCATTGGCCTTCACATGCCGCTCTTTCTCTACGTACAGAGGACACATGGTCATTATCGGGAGACAAGTTAATAAAATGACACATACATTAAAAAAATAATAATTCCTTAATGTTTTTGTCCACTTCGGACTTAGGTCTACAACCAGCTGTCAAATTCACCATGTAACTACAACTCCATCACAGTATTCCCCGAAACAGCTGAAATAGATGGGGACTTGCTTGAAAATGGGAAAAAATGTAAAGGAAAAAAAAAAGTTGTTCAGTGTGATACAAATCTGCAGAAGCCCAGTATGGTTGGGCCAATTTAAAACTATTTTCAGACCAGTTTGATATACGGCCTTAAAGCGGACCAGAGAGGTAAAACCAAATTTCACCACTAGATGTTGCACAAGACTCAGCTGCTCCCCAGAGAACATAATGAGAGCCGATGAATGAGAGTGTAGCAGCGCCACAGTGCATCTGGTCGACTGCAACAAGTCATTTTTTCATTTCTCACAAAATAATTCAACTTAAATTGTCTTCTGTTAAAGTGAAATTATCAAAATGATAAGGCCAAAAGCGTTACCCTCATCCTGAGACTCATAGGGGTGTAAATAACGTCTTTTAATAACAATTTTTTTCCTATTTAAAAACAACTCCCCATCAACTTCAGATGCTGCTTCGCTGTTGTGTTGTGAAGCTCCAGAAATGTTTTGTGAACTCCGAAATGTCACCAGTCTTTCCATCAGCATGAGGCTGAATAAATAATGACTGAATTTGCATTTTTTGGGTGACCTGCTCCTTAAATCAGTTATAATCTTCATAGGCCTAAGGATATTTACAGATGCACAATCTTAGTATCATTTGAGAGGGGACATACCAGTAAATCTAAGGTTTGACGCTTATCTAGGTGTTGTGAATTTCTCAGCTCATTTTAAAATAGCAGTGTTTACATTTGGGGGACTTTTTTTATTTCTTTCTTTGTACCACTGCAGCACAGTTTAGGGGTTTTCTTCAATTCACTGAGCCATGTTGCCAAACGTAGCAGCTTTGCAATTAAAGTATACAGTCAGGGGGTGAAGTCAGAGCCCTCAGAAGGTCTCGACAGAAACAACACAGGGTGAATTTTAATCCTTCTTCTCCTCTGTCTTTATCACATACAAAGAAAATAAGTCCCCACCTCTTCATTACAGCATATGGAAATGTGAGACACTTTGGCATTCAATATGATGAGAAAATAAGGTGAGTAGGGAGCAGTGTGTTCGCTCTTTTCCACAATACCTGACGTCCACACCCACCTGCACACCTGCTCCCTCATCAGCTCCTCGTTACATACTCTGCACCTCCCCTTTTGCCTACTGACAGATTGTCTATTGTGCTATCTGAGCTGCAGCGCTCTACTTTTGTTTTCTCTATTCTCTTTACTGCCTGCCTGTTCTGGTTGTGTTCTGACTGCCTACAGTACAGCTGTGAACCGTCCTTTGAGCAAACTAACACTACGCGTTTACCTTAAATGCTTATGCCAGTCCGCAACCCGTTTGACTCTAAGATGCAGAACAATTTGGTTCTTGCCTCGAGTAATGTATTTGTTATTTCCTCTCTGTTCCAATTTCAGCGTCTCCCTCTTGAGCACTTATTTCAACAGACTGAGATTATTGCCTATTTCAGATTTTCTGGTGCAATCTTGTATTGCACTTTCATAAAGTGAAGGGATTCACAAGAGACAGATTTGAAAAATAATGTTCAAAATTGAAGAAGCATTACATCATTACATACACTGAATCAAACTCCAAAAACACTGCATCTTACATTTTCCATTAGTGCAACCTATAATTGTCTTTCATTAAACCGGCCCTGCCTTCCAAATGCTCACTTACTGCCTGTAGGCTTTCTAAAAAACAAAATTACTGTGATTAATCTGTAGAAAGCCCCCTTCAGAACTACAGAAAACATTATGCAACTGTTTATTTTCACATGCGATTTAGTAATCAAATATAGACTATACTTATTTGCTCTCTTGCAGCAAGTTAGATGAAAATATCAATACTGCTGCGATACTGCTAAAAAATCTACTTATCAACATGACACATAATATTTTTGGGTGAAAATGACAAGTTGTGGTTTTTCAGGGGATTATAGATGATGTAGTACTAAATCATATTTTACAGTTTTTATGACAAACTGCGACTTTCTTAACTCGCAAATTATCTTTTAAATTGACAAAAAACACACGTGAGTCATGGCACAATTCAAACAGGATCGGAAATGTATTTGTCAATGACGATCGACTGCTGTGCACATTTTTTCCAAAATAAGGTCCCATGGGGGGACACTGCAGGGCCTCCTCTCTATGGGTTTGATTATATAAATAACTGTAAGAGTGTGAGCCTGACGCTTCTGAACTGAAGACTTAATTGCAACTTTGGCATTCATCTCCTGGCTCTTACGTCCATGAGATGCATTAAGTCACCTCCAAGATGATGACACCATTTATCAAAGCACTCTAAACTTCCTGCACAGAGCGATGCCTGGAGGAGCACTCTGCTGGATCTGCTGGTTCCAAGCGAGGTTAAGTCATTGTTGAATTATGCATAACACACACGCACAGAGCTGCAACAGGATAGACCTTCCCACACAACAGACTGGCCTTGTCCTGCTATCAGTTACTATGACAATTCATTATTAAGAAAGGCTTTTCTTGTTCAAAGACTTTGGTCTACTTACACATTTAATTAGAAGGTGTGTGAATGCAATAACGTTATCGCTGTCTTTTAACAGACTTATTTCTGGAGGAGCTTTTTATTTCAGCAGACTCTTGGTTCACAATCATTCGGAGCATATTTCTCCAGGGTTTAACACTGATTTAAGAAGCTTTCAGATGGTGAACATGTGTCTGCCCAGAAGGAGGACTACAGACTGTCTTTAATTTACTTGAAAACTGGAAACATCTGAGTCCGTTCCTGCAAGCTCAAGGTCACCTCCATCTGTGTGTGAGGCAGATACTGATAACAGGATACTAAAGATGACACATACACATTAACAACACACATGTCCAGAGAGACAGAGGCTGCTGTGTAATTTTATCTCTCTAAACCAGAGCACTGCACCAGGACAGGATGTTTTACACATTTTAACGCCTGCAACCCTTTACCCTCCACACCAAACAGACTGTTTTTCTGTTGTTTCATAATTTAAGAAAAACATTTCCTTACCAATGTGAGAATTTCTCCTCCAGAATGCCATCTTCCCCGGGGACCTCCTGAGAGTTTCCCTAAGTGACATGAAGAAATATGAGGTGGAGTGTGACTAATAAGTATGTTCATTTACTAAAGTAGACTCACTTAAATGTTTAAATGTAATGCCTCTTTGTACATCTATATGTAATTATTTATCTATCATTATTATTTATTCTGTTATGTTTTGTCAACATTTAAATGTACAACATGTAGCTTCTGCCACCAGGGGGCTCTCTATCAAAACAAAACAAGAGATGTTAGCTGAGTGTAGAGGGCCTCCTGGAGTGTAGTGTAATGTAGGGTAGCAATGTTGTCAAAATTCATTGCAAGTGAGGTGAACAGTTTTATTTCTTGATTTTGTCAGCCCTTGGTCTTCTCTTACGCACCTGTCGATACACATGTGTGCACTTTGTAACTTTAATTAAAGGATTTCTTTCCACTCCCATTTATCAACCTGACTGTAGCAGCGATCCGTGAAGCTGACCTCCATATCTGGGTGTCTATGTTCCGTAATGTTGATTGTTGGCTGGAGCTCTGGACCATCACCTTTGTGTGCGCGGTTGCCCGCAAACATTACTTCATTGCTGTACAATAAAGTCAAGTGGCTGGGTGGATACACTCTGCTTGAGTAACACAATTAAACACCTGCTGCTGTCAAATCTGCTTCAATGTCAACGCCTACACCATTAAACTACCATGTGTCTCAGGCACAAATGTTGACAGATGAGGTAATGTTTTGGTAAAATTGGTAAAGTTTCATTGGTGTTAAGTTTAGTCTCCTTCAGCCACATGAAACACATCGTTACCTTGAGGAGACTGATGGATTTCTCTGGGTTTGAACATTGTTGGAAGAAGTAGTGCAATTCACTAAAATACAAAACAAATGTCAAGTTTTTTAACATTTAAATGCAGAATCACTACAAATTATATCTTTAAATAAAGGATCTGAAAGCTTCTGGGAGAAACCACTATTGACCATCTACTTTAAAAAGTGTGACGCTGCGGCAGGGACATGAAGTGAATGAGGAGGATTGAGTCAGTGTGAGCATTACATTTCATCATTATTTACTGAATTAGTTGTTTATCTCTCTACTGTATCTATCATTACTATGTATTCTATAATGTTTTGTCAGCAACCATTACATCTAGCATTAAATGCAGCTATACTTTGGTGTCACATCTAAGTGGTGTCTTGTTTCTTTCCTGTTAAGAAGAGCCATTTAAATTAAACTCTTGCAGTGTAAGCAGCTGCATCCCTAAGGAAACAGTGTCTCCTTAGCAAAAGATCCCAGGTGAGCAAAGCAACCCCTAAACAAGGTGTGTAGTAGTCCTTTAAGTGTTAAATACACTACGTAATGTAGGTTTGTCGTCTTTATGTTTCTTACCTTGCACAGGTTTGTCACAGGCGCAGTCTTGTGTTGTCGCCATGTATCCTGTCGTTCAGTGGCGATCATTTATTCCCAAGCAACATATTTATTCGCAGTAGAAGCTTTCATCCTCCTCCTTAGTATAAATAAATAAATAAATAAATAACAAAACAAATATCACCAGGCATGTGTGGACTGATGCAGGTGCTGCGGTGAGAAAGAAGACTGCAGACGGTGTAGGATGTGAAGGTGGTGCAGGCAGGCAACAAGAAGCAGTCAGGCTGTTCAGAGAGAGAGAAACGCACTGATGACTGCTCACCAACATGGAGCTGAGGCTGCGGGAGTATGCGTGCGTGCGTGCGTGCATGTGTGTGCTGCAGTCACGTCTATCTCTCTGACTAATCACGCTTCACTGAGGAGCACTAAATAAATACTAAAGTGATGAAATGCAGGTGAAATTTTAAAAATAGGCTACATTAAAACTAGACAGCATTTTTTTTTAAATAGGCCAACTAAAGTGTTGTAGTAGGCTAACGAGTCCTAACCCCGGAAATCCGAAAATTCCCACTTCTGGTTCCCTCTCCAAGTCAATGGGCTTTTTGAATCGGTTTTTAGTTAAATGCCTGAAATAAGGTCTGTGGTGTCCACAGACATAATATTTTTGCAGGTTTTGTTCTTTGACATCAGAAGCATCTTTAATTCACACACAAATTAATTATCAACCTTACTGTCTTAAAAAACCATAACTACAGCATGCAGGTGGTTGAGTGGTTAGAGCGCATGCCACAAACGCAGCCGACCCCGGTTCGGTTCCAGCCAGAGGTCCTTTGCTGCATGTCACATCCCCCTCTCTCTCCCGTGTTTCCTCTCTGTCTACTGCTAATAAAAGGTGTCTATGCCAGAAAAAAAAAAAAAAAACACTAGCTACAAAGTGGTTAAATGAGACTGCAGAGGTTGTCACTGACATTAATAATAATAATAAAACATTTAATTTATATAGCGCCTTTCATGGTACCCAAGGACACTTACCAAAGAGGAACAAACATAACAAAGAATAAATGGAAACATCATCACACTGAACAGGAAGACTGATCTTCTCACCAGTCTGTCTTTACAGGCCAATGTTAGTTACAAATTATTCTAACTGTACTGTTACAACTATTATAACTATTGTATTGTGTAGTAATTGTCAAGTTAGATGCGTGGTGGTGATATTTAATTATTTGACCACAGTGTAGTCTGTTTATTGCCTAAGTTAGCTTTTTACTACTAGTTATTTAATTTATGCTTTGAATATCCCAGAAGTAGTGCTCATCTGTGAAGATTATCATGCTGAACAAAATGTAGTATGATCCAAAATAATTCACACAAATAATTCAAAAATCTAATGGGGTTTCTGTTGAGGGAACCAGGGCCATGCTAACTTCAGGGATAGCCTAAAAAAAATATGTCATCCCATAGCACTCTAATTACATGACATACTTGACATGAGGTGTAATGTGATGTTAATTAATTGATTGGGCTAAATGTTAACTTGTAACGCTGATTGCTCCCCTGACCTAATATAAAAGTCACATGTTATATCATATATAATTTTGAAAACCCCTGCCTGAAAGGAGAAGTTCACCCAAAAATGAACATTCAGTTACCATCTACTCAGCCCCATGCGGATGCAAAGTCGGTGGAGTTTCATAGTCCACAAAACATTTCTGGAGCTTCACAGCAAAACAGTGTTGCAGCATTCTGCTAAACAACTGAAGTAGATGGGGACCTATGGAAAACATAGCTCCCTACAGCATGTCTAGCAAAATCCGGATGCCCAGAGATCACATATTGCTTTGAAAATGTTTTCCTTATACCCTTTCATAAGTCTTCACTGCAGCTTGACCATGCATCTAGGGTGATAATAACTTATTTTCAAACCAATTTGTGATCTTAGGTATATCAGAGACTTGTATGGAGTTATTTTATGTTTTTGTGTGTTTATTTCCCCTCTGCTTCAGGTGAATGCTGCAACTCTGTTTTTCACAATATCAGTTTATTCTTTCTCTCTTGTCTTGTCTTCTTTCTTTCACTCTTACATTTCCTGCTCAAAGTATAACTGGTGTGTTTTTACTGTGTAATACATGCACAGGTGTGCAAAGGGTGAGGCTGAGCTCTTAAAATAAAACCACCTGACGTTTTCATTACAAGAGGGATTAAATTGTTCCAAAGGACATGGTTGTTTATTCTTTTATGGCTCATAGTGGCTCATTCTCCAATAACACTGCATTGTGTTATAATTCAACATTCAAATTATAATTCATTATAATTCATTAAGCATTCAAATCATAATTCAAGTTAACACCTACTTTTTACATCCAAACCTATAGAAAAAATATCTGCACTCTGACAGCATGAAGTACTTCAGTCACTGTACTCACATTTACATTCCACTTACATTCCATCACTGTTTAAGACTGTGAAATAAATCTGTCTTGACATGTTTGGGAAACTGGCAAGACATGAATAAAAACTGCAGCCACTGCTCCTGCAGGAACTACGTTGTTTTAATGAAAGTAACGTTCTGCATCGTTTCATCAAGTGTTGCATTCATGTCAAACTGGAAATCAGTCATCCTACATTGCCACTTACAGTAGCAGCCGCAATCCCTTTCACTGCTAGGTTTGGAAACAAAGAGGAGCAACTTTAAGCTCCAGGCTATTTTGTAAACATGCTTCAGAGTGCATTCCAGTACGACTGGTACTTGCTGTCTATAAGGGCTAGTTAAAAATCCACGCCTGCCCTGAAGTGCCCTAAAAGAAATGGCAGTTCAGTCGCGTTTGATTGGTCGAGCGGTGGAGGGGGCGGGACTAACGCTCCGAACTTCAACCAAAATTCGACAACAGTTCCGGTGGTTCGTCCCTTACAGGAGACAACTTCAGGTTCAAACCAGGTTAGCACTGCATACGGGTAATTGAGACAGTCCGGACTGACTTCCCCTGTGTCGCTTCCGAATTTTTGTCGTCCAAACGGGTGGTTAACAGTTGATCTAGAAGAGGTAAGTCTGTGTTTTTCGACGTCATATTGCGAAACTATCTAAATGTCATTTTGTCAGGTCTACGAATGTACAGGAATGATTATTATGTATGCTCTGACGGTTCATTGCGCAACATGCAGCAGCAGCAACTGTTAAATTCAGATTATTCTTCACGGAAAAGGATGTCAACTCCCAAGACAAAGTAACATAACTAGAACGTTATCATTAAGTGTTAGTTGTTGGTGTGTCGGCTTTAAAGGCTCCTCTTCAGTCAAACCAGTACATAGAATGTCAAAAGTCAAAATCTGTCATTGATGTTAAAGCACTTACTGTTATAATCTGTTGATATTCTTATTTAAGATCATGAAAAGGTGTTTTAAATTTACTAAAAGAAGTAATCTGACCTTGAAACTTAGCTTGTGTTATTTACATTCCTCATTAAAAGCAGCGAGGCTACATTCTACCTCTCAGTCATTGTATAAATATGGACTTATTTATATTTGTTTCAGTCCTGGTCAGTGTGTCTGCACTGCTGCCAACCAAAATGACTTGTCCCTTTTGTTCAGACACAGAATGGCTGCACTGTGTCGTCTGAGGCTGCGCCTCCCCAAAACTATAGCCATCTCTAATCTTCACACGAGCAGCCCTGCATCTGCCAAACAGCATTACAAAATGCTGGTGCTGGGAGGAGGAAGTGGGGGTATTGCAATGAGTGCACGGATGAAGAGGATGTTTGGAGCTGAGAATGTGGCTGTTGTGGAGCCCAGTGAGGCAAGGATCAATTAGATAATTTAATCATTTTAATTTGCCATACATTTGTTTGTGTACAAAGAAATGATAGAAACTGTGATTTCATATTTGCATTTTATGTGTCAGCCGTTAAGAAACGAAACAGTATTTTCAGCCATCACGTGATGCTAGTGTCTCAGAACTTTTCTTTTTTCTTTTAGATGCACTACTATCAGCCAATATGGACCCTGGTTGGTGCTGGAGCAAAAACTGTAGCCTCATCAGGCCGTTCCACTGCAAGTGTTATGCCGTCTGGAGTGAAGTGGGTGAAATCTAACGTTCAGGAAATAAATCCAGACAAAAATACTGTCCGCACAGACGATGGGACTGAAGTATGTTTGCCTAAGTAAACTTTTATCTGACAGTGTATATTGAAGTTATAAAAAAGCATATTGATATGTCACTTACCAGCTTCTCTGCCTGCACCCCACCTCACTCAGACTTTCGTTCACATTACAGATCTCCTATGAGTATTTGATTGTGGCTCTTGGCTTGCAACTCCATTATGAGAAGGTGAAGTGAGGCTGCGTGCATTCATCTCCCCCTCGTAAACTTGTATATAAATTAAGTTACATCCTAGGAAATTTACACTCTACTTGCATGTAGATCAAAGGACTGCCAGAGGGATTTGAACATCCAAACATTGGGTCAAACTACTCAGTCCAAACTGTGGAGAAAACATGGAAAGCACTGCAGAACTTCAAAGAGGGTAACGCTGTGTTCACGTTCCCAAACACTCCTGTGAAGTGTGCTGGAGCTCCACAGAAGATCATGTACCTATCAGATGCCTACCTCAGAAAGGTACTTATAGCTTTGTAATGTATGGAAGCTCCAAAGGGCCATGCATTCATACATTTTATTTCCTCCGTTATTTTTCAAAATAAAAACTACCGTCTTCCCGAGATAACGATATAATTAATAGCTATGTAGTTAACGACGACATCAGGATCACTTAGATTGCGCCGCCGATATAGCTGAAGCCTTGCTAACCATCTTTTTAGATTACACACACTAATGTGTATATTATCTGTAATAGCAAGGCATAACGTATTTCAGCCTGTGTCAGGCCTTGATTGAAAAGATATGTGACGCGGTGATCGATATGCTCCTGCTCCTCTGACATTGCAACACTGAAGGATGTTTCCTGCAGTGATTTAATAAACTACACTATCATTTTGTTTTCTCAAGATCTCGAATTAATTATATTGATATCTCGGGAAAACAAAGTTTCATTATCTCGAGAAAATTATCCCGCTATCTCAGGAAAACGGAGGAAATAAAATGTATGAATGCATGGCCCTTTAGGGCTTCCATGGTAATGTAATGTTCCTGTCATACATTTTGAAAATATCCTGTTTGGTTTTACAGATTAAAGGAAGATATTTCTATGTTTCTGTCCAAGACAGTATTGCAATGATGCTTGATTAATTAATTTTTAAATATTCAAGTGATAATAACCAATCCTAAATAAGATTTTATGTTTTCTGTCCAAGACAGGGAAAAGGTCCAAGGCCAATGTCATATACAACACATCGCTCCCTGTGCTTTTTGGGATAAAGAAATATGCTGAGTCATTGTGGGATATTGTAAAACAGCGTGACCTTCAGGTGAACCTGAGGCAAAATCTGATAGAAGTGCGGGCTGACAAGCAAGAAGCTGTGTTTGAAAATCTTGACAAACCAGGTGAAACCAAAGTGGTTGAGGTAACTGTGTTATTATACTTTAGCAGTAACTTTAAATTTCAGTTGTATCATATTGACTGCTTTGCATAGCCTGTTCCACCATGTGCTTTATAATTTTCTCCCTCTTTAAATACTTAAAAATAATAAATTGTTTTGTTTTTGGTCCCATTTGCCATTTAGTATGAAATGCTTCATGTCACACCTCCAATGGGACCCAATTTGGTGATCAAAGGCAGTCCTTTGGCAGATGAGGCTGGCTGGTTGGATGTCAACAAAGACAACCTCCAACATAAGAGGTATCCAAATGTGTTTGGAATCGGAGACTGTACCAACCTTCCCACTGCCAAAACGGGCGCTGCAGTCGGTAAGTGATTGTTGGTTTGAACATTGTATCAACGCAATTCTAGAAAGCACTCTGCTGCTGCATACACCCATATTGTTCTATCTCCTGATCACAGCTTGTTCATTTCATAAGTTTAGTGTGTTGCATAATAACATAATCACACAGAACTATAAAACCATACACCACACCCAGTGATGCTCATCATTTAGGGGCAGTTGTCAGTAGTACCTGACACTATCTCACTTTGTCATTGATTGTAGCATTTCAGTGACAAAGAAATGTTTTTGCACTTGACACAAACACATGGTAAAAAATGGTAACCCTGGGTGATTAAAATTTCATGCGTTTGGGCCATTTCCTGTCTGTTAACTCGCGATTGAATGATGGGAAGTTCCTGGCAATTTCATCATCAGTGATGACTCAGGTGATCAACCAGTACTTATCACTGTCACTCCCTGTACAACTGGAATCTGACTGCTGTAAAGAATTAGGCCTTATCTTAATCATCATGTTTACGTTCAGTGTATGCGTGCAAGGTATGTTATGCAGAATGCTGTTCTTTTTCCGACTGTGGGTTATGTTTGTTTTTTCAGCCACATAAGTGTCTGTAGCATAACTGCCAATGTTAGACTGTGGAAAAAATTGACAGATTTTCTGGGATCTTGGCAAATGGCTATCCTTTAGCCCCCCATATGGATGTCAATGTCAGTCAAGCAATCTATCAACTTTGATGTTGAGAAAAATATCTTTAAAATTATTGAGTGAATAGCTGTCACATATGGAACAGATGCTCAGGCTCCACACAGGATGAATCTCATATGTATTATTTATTTAATTCAATGCCACAATTTAAACTTTGTTGTGTTTGAACATTCTAAACTAAGGTGATAGATAAGCTAGACTGCTTGATAGATAAGCTAAACTGCGGGACAAACTGTGAAGCTGTGTACAAGAAGGGGAACCAGCGTTTACATTGTCTGAGGAAATTGTCCTCTTTTCACATTGACAGTAAAATGCTAACCATGTTCTACCGCTGCTTCATTGAATCGGTTATATCCTTCAGCATGGTGTCCTGGTTCAGCAACCTATCCCTAAAAAATAAGAACTCCCTGAACCAAATTGTAAGGTGGGCTAGTCGGCTGATTGGAGAGCCACAGCTGAACCCAGAATCCCTATATACTAGACCAGTGGTTCCCAACCTGGGGTCCGGGCCCCCCCTAGGGGGGCACCAGAGATCGCAGGGGGGGCACACAACTTTGTCTGCTCTGAGGTTGTGAGGTTACCAAAATTATATTTGTGCACATTAAATGTATAAAATCCCAATAACACACCCAACTGGATAATCAAAAGTCTGTATAATCCAAATTGAACGTATTTTTGGTATTTTTAAATTCATTAAGGTATTTATCACCAACACCCCTATGAGGTAGGCAGGTAGGTAGGTAAACTGTGTGTGTGTGTGTGTGTGCTTGTGTGATACACCTGATGACACAAAAAAGGAAGAAATGTATCTATATACATTGTAAAACAAGGAGAATAAGAGCAAAAACCTACAACTGTTGTTTATTTTTGCAAATAAAAGTTTGTAATTAATCACTTTATTCTTTCAGTGTATGCGGGTTGGGGTTGGGGGGGCCTGGCTTGTCTTCGACACAGGCAAGGGGGGCTTTGAGGAAAAAAGGTTGGGAACCACTGTACTAGACAACTACAGAGACTAGCTGGGTCTATCTTAGAGGATGGATCCCACCCACTGAATGGTGAATTTCAGCCTCTCCCATCAGGCCGAAGGTACAAAATGCCTGCCTGTAAAACAAAAAGATACAGAGGCAGTTTTGTTCCCTCTGCGGTCAAAATATTAAATAGTAATCAGAACATACATTAACCTATGGACTGTACAGCCTTCTTAATTTATTTATCTATCTATTTATTCCGATTTAGTTTTTTGTATCTGCCGTGATGGCTTTTATTCTGTTTTTATTTTTGTCCTCTGATATTGATACCTTTGTGTATACTTTTTATCCAGGTTTCCATGTCCGGAGTACTGTTTTTACTGTTTTTACTGTTATGTCACTGTCTCTGTTGATGTTGTAAATGCTGTCTGGGTGTGTGTGCAAGCAGCCAATTACTCTTTAACTGCAACCAAATCTACCCTCGGGTACAAATAAAGTTACCTTACCTTACCTTACCTTTAAGGTGACCAAGTAGAGACTGATTGCAGTTGAGATGAGGGTACCCGACCTGTCATGTCCTACCTCAGTGAGCCCCCTAGTGATGACATTTCTTCATTACATCAGTTGAACTCGAAATCAAACAGCTGTCTCATCTAATAAAAGAACGTGTTGTCATAACAAACTTCTCCTAATTAAAACGTAAAAATGCTTTAAGTAGAGTGTAGACTAAATTCTGTTTGCTTTTGTCAGACAATCTCAATTCAATGTTGTCACATTTTACATGGATTTTATGGACCTGATCGCACCCCAAATCTGACAATATTGTGGCTACCGTAAAGAGGATAATCTTTGGATTTGGTTAAAAGCATTGCAGGGCAACACAGTGTCTCATTGCCGCACAGTTATAAAATTTTATATCAGATCGACAAGCTGGCTGTGGACTTTCTGTACTGGAATGACAATTGAGTCATTTATAGTAGAAGAAGTGTGAGGTGGTTTACAGTATGTATTGGGCACACATTTTTGTGCTACGCCATTGATGGTAAGTTTGAATGTTTACCCTTTTTTCCTCTGGGTCCACAGTCCATAGACATGCCCTTGAGGTGAAATAAAGTCTCTAAATAGTCTATGTTCATTGTGGGCTCAGCCCCCTGCTACCCCATTTGAAATTATAAGCAGAAAATGAATGAATTGACGGCAAAAATCTTGCCTTTTGTTTTGCACCAGAAAATGTCAGACTTAAATTATATGCTGAAACACTATTGCCCCTCCACTCTTTATCTATCTAACAATTACCCTCTCTGCTGTGTAGCACTACAGCCCCATGGGGCCCGTATCATGTTAACATTTGTCCTAAAAATAATTGTGTTAAACTGGCAGTGCCAGCATGCAGTACAGTACATACTGTACAGAGCTATCATAGTATGGAGTTTTGGAGACATAAAGTTTATCTTCCTAATTCCTAAAACAGAATTACCTCTTGTTCTCTCATTCTCAGCTGCACAGTCTAGTATCTTGAACAGAACCATCAGCAAGATACTTAAAAATGAGAAGCCAGATAGGAAGGTAAGTGGCAGATAAACATAAACTGTGATCTGTGAATCATCTTTTTGATTCTGAAGAAGGTTTCAATTTCTCCACAGGAAGTAACTGTTGAAAATATAATCAGTAATCTCCTTGTTTACAGTATGATGGCTACACTTCATGTCCATTGGTTACAAGCTACAACACAGTAATTCTGGCAGAGTTTGACTACAATGGACAGCCACTAGAAACATTTCCCATCAACCAAGCCAAAGAAAGAAGACTCATGTACCACATGAAGGCCGATGTGATGCCTCACCTCTATTGGCATGGGCTTCTAAGGTATGTCTATAGTTCATTAACACCATGTTAATAGTAAGTGATGAAGTATTGAACCACATCTTCAACCACATTTTATTAATATTCTCTATATTTCTTATATCAGGGGCCTGTGGGGTGGACCAGGACCATACAGGAAACTCCTTCATCTTGGGATGAAATGAAACCGTCAGTTAATATCTACATTCCATAAACTTTTAGGGAAATAAGTAGCACATTTAAAACTATCCTTTAAAAGGGTGAAAACACAATTGGACTATTTAGGGTTTTGACATGACAAATAACAAGTTTAATCAGGTTAACGTCAGTACTTATTAACGTAAGTTTAGTTAACCTACAGTTACTAAGTGGTGCGATGAACTTACCATGGAATGATTCCCTGTAATGAGAAATAGTTACTCGTAGTGCAGAAAACACTGAACATGAACACTTAACTCAACAGTTCTATGTAGCTTTTACCTGCTTATAGGTCAGTCTTTTGGTTATTTTGTCGACATGCTAAATGTAAGGTCTTGCTGGTTTCATTAATCTCATTTTCAAACCCGCAATGAATGTTTTTAAAGGCCAGTAGGTTTCACCCGAGTCCACAGTCTAACTGAAGTTAACCAGGCTTATAAAGTTTATTCAGTTTGTTGCTGCAGAGTATATGCTCCATGCCACCCACATATATCCAATAAACTGACCCAAATTGGCCCTTAAAATTGTGGCAAAGGGTAAATCAATAGTTTGAGATGCTAGTGTTTTAGGACAATTGAATGTTGATTTGTTTTTGCAGTTTACTGGCCATTATCATTGCCTACCGTTCATTTAGGGTGTTGTGATGATAAACAGTGTGCAAATATACTCTTTTTTTGATTATTACACTTATAATTTTGTATATTAGGGAAGGGTCCCATTATCATATTATGTGAGTTTTCAGGTCCGTCTCCAACTTTAATGCTCACACATTCAGTCTGTAAAAATGCATGTTTTACACTGTATTGTGTTGATCAAGTGGTCTTTGGGAATGTTTGACCATTATCGTGCTAACAACCACAAGTGCTTTTCTTGCATATAAACATCATAAATATAGTTTGTACATGGTGATCATGTTTCTATCCGAACTGGTTAGAGGTCGTAATGCAGTAAGTGCTACATTGTTAATTTTATAATGAGAAGAATCATTATTCTAAAATTGTTAAACGTACTGTTATTATGATATTGTAATAAAAATTGAAAGTGTTAATGACAAATCATACATGTATAATCAGTATAATCATTTCAGCCCTGTTACACTTAATCTAAAAGTGTTCCTGAAATAATTAATTTCTCTGAGGCCCCTGATAAATACCAGCTGGACAACTCCCATAGCTTAACCATTTTGTTTTCAGATTGATGATTGCCTTTTTCTTTCAAAAGTCATCATCGAGATAATACTACAAACTGAAAAAACATGTTGTCTGATCTGGAAGAAATCCTAATAATTGGAAGAGTTTTTGTCTGTTGACAGATAATCATTATTGCACTCCAGGCAGCCAGTTCATTTCATTGTGGTATAAGCCAGCATTAGAGCCTGACATTGGCTGAGAATTGAGAATGACTGTTGCATTATTGTCTTAAATATATTTCTTTAAAAAGAATGTATACTGGGTTATATTGTTATGTACATGTATTATGTCAAGGGGTATGTTGTAAGCTATTGTTTCATGGTGGCTTCTTCATAGGTGCAATGTGATTAAAATGATCACATTTAAAGAGGCTGATGGTATTATTTAATGTATAATTTCAAATGTGAGTCAGGGGGGAGGTATGTATGTCATCATATAATGTTCTTTATTATCTATTAAGTTTTATTTATATTTTATGATTGGTCATTTATTATTTACTATGGTTTTATAGGCTATTTTTATTCTGTAATTGGAGCCACCCAAATCGGTGTCATTTTAAATGTACCCAAAAGTCATACTTGAGTAAAAGTAAAGATACTACGTTAAAATATTACTTTAGTCCAAGTCAAAAGTCACCCATACAAAAAGTATTTGAGTAAAAGTCTTAAGCACATTTAATATCAGATAGAAGTATCAAAAGTAAATTGCTGGCAGGAAATGTAGATATGTTTAAAAAGTACAAGTAAAAGTAAATGTATGCATTCATTAACATGTATGTAAATATTGTGTCCTATGGTGGACTGATTATTGGCTCCAATAGTCAGCATTTTTTTTTTTTATCTGATGGTTGATTAAATAAATGCAATCTGAAAAGTAACTAGTTACTAATTTAATCAAAGCGAAATTAAAGTACAAGTACCCCAAAATTGAGTACAGGTGGATGCATTCTCAGCATTTTGAACTTGGTCCGGAGCTACAGTACTGTAGCTCATGTAGGCCAGGCCTAAAGTTTATGATATGTTTAAATTGTATTAGCTCAAACCTGCTCACATCTTTAGTTTAATAGGCTATATCTCAAGACTTTCTGTGCCACCATTTCAATTACATAAATCTGTGTTGGCACGCATGAATAAGCACTGCAACCGCGCTACACTTTCACGTTCTGCATTGTTTACACAAAGTGTTGCATTCATGTAAAACAGGAAATCCAAAACTCCCAATTCATACTCGCAGTAGCAGTCGTCTCCTTTTCGCAGCTAAGTTTTTGAAACAAAGAGAATCAACTGGTTTGTAAATACGCTTTAGAGTCAAGGACTTTACATTAAAATATTGAGAGTATATGACAGGCCGGGTCGTACATAAAGTCCATTAGGGCAGATTAAAACCCATTCATACCCTGAAGTGCCTTACTGTAGCTGCTTTTGATTGGTCGAGAGGTGGAGGAGGCTGGACGAATGTTCTGGACTTCAGCTAGAATTCGATAGCGGTTCTGTTCGGCCCTCGATGGGTGGAGACTTCAGGTTAATATCACAAGTTGTTGAGCCAGTCCGCACCGGTGAAAGCAGGTTGGACTGACTTCTGCAGGCGCGCTAACGGATTTAGTCGTTAATACAGGAGATTACCAGCAGTTGTGGTCAAGGTAAGTCTGGGTTTTTCGACGTAATAGTAATTGAATGTCATTTTGTCAGGTCCACGCAGGTGCAGGAGTGATTATTATGGAGGCTCAGCTTGTTCATTGCGCAGCATGCAGTAGTGTTATGGTTAATGTCAAAATATCTCGCTAAATTTAAAGTTATTATCTGTTCGTTCATTGTGCTAAATATTACTGCACAGCTTGTCAAGAAAAGTCAACTTTAGAAAAGTGTTTATAGGGCTATGCTCCACCGAATATTGAGTTAGTGTAAGATTAAAAAGCACTCCTATAACCTCACTGGGATTATTACATTACCAATAATAAAAAAACGTTGTAAAGCACTGAGGCTACTTTCCACCTCTGAAAGTGTTTATATAAATATGGACATATTATGTTTCAGTCCTGGTCAGTGTGTCTGCATTGCTGCCAACCAAAATGACTTGCCCTTTTTGTTCAGACACAGAATGGCTGCACTGCGTCGTCTGAGGCTCTGCCACCCCAAAGCCATGGCTATCTCTAATCTTCACACAAGCAGCCCTGCCTTTGCCAAACAGCATTACAAAATGCTGGTGCTGGGAGGAGGAAGTGGGGGTATTGCAATGAGTGCACGGATGAAGAGGATGTTTGGAGCTGAGAATGTGGCTGTTGTGGAGCCCAGTGAGGCAAGGATGCAGTCGATTAGCTGGTTATTATTTGCCATACCTCTTTTTGAATCCCTGGACCGCAAGAAATAATAGAAACTCTGATTTCAGTTTTGCATTTTATGTGTCAGCTCCTCGCAAACAATATTTTCCACCATCAAGTATAGCTAGTTTCTCAGAACTTTTCTGGAGCCAAGTGGCAGGGATCCAGTACATCATGATTGCAATTTTGCCGGAACCCAGTATAAAGGAATGAAAGAAACTGTGATTTCATGTTTGCATTTTATGTGTCAGTCGCTCAGAAACAAAATAGTATTTTCCACCATCATGTGAAGCTAGTTTTTTTTATTTCAGATGCACTACTATCAGCCAATATGGACCCTGGTTGGTGCTGGAGCAAAAACTGTAGCCTCATCAGGCCGTTCCACTGCAAGTGTTATGCCGTCTGGAGTGAAGTGGGTGAAATCTAAAGTTCAGGAAATAAATCCAGAGAAAAATACCGTCCGCACAGACGATGGGACTGAAGTATGTTCGCCTAAGGAAACTTTTATCTGACAGTGTGTATTGAAAATTATATTGATATGTCACTTCTCTGCCTGCACCCCACCTCACTCAGACTTCCGTTCACATTACAGATCTCCTATGAGTATTTGATTGTGGCTCTTGGTTTACAACTCCATTATGAGAAGGTGAAGTGAGACTGCGTGCATTCATCTCCCCCTAGTAAACTTGTATATAAATTAAGTTACATCCGAGGAAATTGACACTCTACTTGCATGTAGATCAAAGGACTGCCAGAGGGATTTGAACATCCAAACATTGGGTCAAACTACTCAGTCCAAACTGTGGAGAAAACATGGAAAGCACTGCAGAACTTCAAAGAGGGTAACGCTGTGTTCACGTTCCCAAACACTCCTGTGAAGTGTCCTGGAGCTCCACAGAAGATCATGTACCTATCAGATGCCTACCTCAGAAAGGTACCTATAGCTTTGTTATGTGATGTTCCTGTCATACATTTTGAAAATATCCTGTGTGGTTTTGCAGATTAAAGGAAGATATTTCTATGTTTCTGTTCAAGACAGGAAAAAGGTCAAAGGCCAATTTGATATACAACACATCGCTTCCTGTGCTCTTTGCGATAAAGAAATATGCTGACGCGCTGTGGGATGTTGTGAAAGAGCGGGACCTACAAGTCAACCTGAGGCAAAATCTGATTGAAGTGAGGGCAGACAAGCGAGAAGCTGTTTTTGAAAATCTAGACAAACCAGGCGAAACAAAAGTGATCGAGGTAACTGTCAGTGTACCTCAACAGTAACTCTCTAGCCTATTTCACCATGTGCTGTGTCCTTTCCTTACCATTTAAATCCTTAAAAACAATATATATTTTGTGTCTGCTTTGATTACATTTGCACCTGATATATGCCAGATAAGGAAAAGAGGCTTCAGTGAATATCTCTAAAACTTTGCTTTCTCTTATCAGTATGAAATGCTTCATGTCACACCTCCAATGGGACCCAATTCAGCAGTTAAAGGCAGTCCACTGGGAGATGAGGCTGGCTGGTTGGATCTTGACAAAGAAAGCCTCCAACATAAGAGGTATCCAAATGTGTTTGGAATCGGAGACTGTACCAACCTGCCCACACCCAGAACAGCCGCTGCTGTCGGTAAGTGATTATTGTGTCAATGGTCAGTTTCTTTTTCTTTTTTTTTCTTAGTGTAGTGTTTTCTTTGTCAATCAAGTCATCCCTCAACTTCAACTTTGATGAGAGGGAAATTACTATTGTTGAATAGTTGTAACATGTGGCACAGATGTGGCACTGAAACTCCTGCACACTGTTCACTTGCAATGAATCATAATGGTAGACAAACGTTCAAAAGGTTATACAATGAGATAACATTGCAAGTGAAGTGAACAGTGTACTGTCGATTTTTCCTCAATTTATCAAAAACTGAAAGAAAAGGTAGCTAAACATTAATGACTCAATTTCTGTCAATCTCTACTGTATTTTAAGCTTAAAGCATTCTAACCTAAGCATGTGAACATGCCTACTGTACTTTGTGTAAACAAAAAGTGTAAACAAGTTACCATACTAAATTCCACTAACATGCTAACATCGAGTGCCACTTAAGCATCAAGCTCAAAGTACAGCTGAGGCTGACCAAGTAAAGTTTAAATTAATTGCAGGTTAGATGAGGGTGCCTGTATGCCCTTGATGTCTACCTCAGTCAGTGAGCCCTCCAATGCAATTTCTTCTATACATCAGTTAAACTAGAACTCAAACAGCTTTGTGGTCTAATAAAAGGAGGTGATGCCATAACAAAATTATAATGTATTACTGTAGAATGGATTTTGGACACAGTGTAAAGGTTTCTTAATTCTAACTAAGGGAATTTACACATTTATTAAAAAAAAGTTTACCACTTGTTTTCTCATTCTCAGCTGCAGAGTCTGGTATTTTGAACCGAACCATCAGCAAAATACTGAAAAATGAGAAGCCAGATAAGAAGGTAAGTGGCAGACAAACATGAACTGCGATCTCCTCTTTTTGATTTTAAACAATGCTATAAGTCATCCACTGGACATTCCTCTGTTGAAAAACAGTGTTAATAATCAGTAATCTCCTTGTTTACAGTATGATGGTTACACCTCATGTCCGTTGGTTACAAGCTACAACACAGTAATTCTGGCAGAGTTTGACTACACTGGACAGCCACTAGAAACATTTCCCATCAACCAAGCCAAAGAAAGAAGAATCATGTACCACATGAAGGCTGATTTCATGCCTCACCTCTATTGGCATGGGCTTTTAAGGTATGTCTATAGTTAATTAACACCATACTAGATAATAAGTAGTGAATAATTGTACCACATCTTCAACCACATTTTGTAAATGTTCTTTATTTTTCTTACATCAGGGGCCTGTGGGGTGGACCAGAACCATACAGGAAACTCCTTCATCTTGGGATGAAGTGAAACCAGCAGTTTGCAAGTTAATAGTCACATTCCCTAAACCTTTCAGGAAGATGTTAGCACATTTAAAACCATCCTTCTTTAAAAGGAGTGAAAACATAAATGAATTGTGTAGTTATGATCTAGACATTGTGACTATTAACAACAAGTATGATCAAGCTAACATCAATTTTGTAATTGGTGCTTTGGCATTCCCATGGAATAATGCTTCTCTGTAATGAGAAAGGTCTTTCTAAATTATTAACCTCATTCATTACATTAAAACCAGCTATGTGATTTTAATAGAAGCCTAGAACAAATATCTGTAGATTATTTGATTTGCAACCCTAAAGTGTTTTTTGTAAGCCAGTGGGTTTGACCCAAGTCCACAGTCTAACTGAAGTCAGCCCAGTTTGCTCTTCTAAAGTTTTTTCAACTCATTGCTGCAGAGTATAAACTCCATGTTGCCCATGTACATCCAATAAACTGATCATAATTAGCCTTTTTTGAAATTGTTACAAAGTGTTAATGAACAGTTTAAAATGTTGATATTTTATAGCAATTACGTGGGAATTATTGTCTACCAGTCATTTAGGGTGTTGTAATAAGCAAAGTAAACAAATATACTATTTTTCAAATGACTACACTTATAATGTTGTAAATTGGGGGCAGTCAGTTTTTATTTGTCTTAAGGTCTGTCTCCAACTTTAATGCTAAAGAATCTAGTCTGTGAGTTTGTGAATCTAGTCTTTTTTCCCCCCACAGAATTGTCTGTCATCATTTGTTCTACCAAAGACGTTTTACGAATGGTCTCTGAGAATGTTTAAACCTAACATGTAAACAACCACAACAACCTTTTCCTTCATGTGAAAGTCAGAAATATAGTTTGGTATGTCAGGATTATTTTTCTATCAGAGCTGTTGAGAGTAATTATTGTGTTATAATAAGATTAACTAGTCTAAAATCGTCCAAATGACTGTGAGTACTTAAACCTACCGTAATTATGATATTGAAGTAATAATTGAAAATGTTGATGAAAAAAATGATGAATGTATGAATTCAAACTTATTGCACTCAATGTTATTTACATCCAATAATGTTTTTGAAATAATTGACGATATGTAAGACTGTGATTTTTGTGTCATTTTACTTGCTGAAAACTGGAAATGTAATTATGATGCATTGTTGATGAAGGTTCTCAGTCATCCAGGTCAGGGTAATTCTGAGTGCTATATCGTAGGCAACTGTACTTGTTTCAGTTTCTTGAGGGTGTTTCACCTCTCACTGACTTGTTGACCCAACCAGCCTTCATGTGGGTTGCTTGGTCGAGGTGAGCCCAGGTGTGGATGGTTGTTAGCTGTCTGGGGAGGAAACTAAGTACTGCATTATAGGTGGGTGATAGGTAATGTGGTAGGCCACCTCCTCTGTTCGAAGACGGACATTCCGGTTTGACATAGGTGGATTATTTTACTCCTCTTTCAATCCATCTGTCTTCTTTGGCCAAGATGTTTACAATGTTGTCCTCAAAGGAATTATTTTTTCTCCTTCGCATGTAAGTCGACATCAGAGTCTTGACCTGAGGAGACTGCCCTATTGTGTTGTGCCATTTGTGTATGGAGATCTTGTTTTGTCTCCCCAATGTACAAATCTGTACAGTCCTGACTGCATTGAACAGCATAAACTACATTACTCTGTTAATGCCCGGGTGTGGACAAACTTGTGATGCATTGTTGTTCTCAACTTATCAGCAACTGTACACTGTGATGTTGTTGACATGATGAATCATTTAAAAGTATAAACAAGTTCTTGGAGGGCTGAGGAAAGTCTGATCCATCACCTTGTAACAATAAACACAGATAATGCACACAATTAAACACATATCCGGTTTAATAATTATGTGCACATTCTGTACAGGTTTATTGTAGTCACACAATAATACCAGCAGGGATAACGAGTGGTAGTGAGCTGCAGTCCAGCTGCGCACACACACACACACCATAGCCATTTTCCTGTTGCCTCCGCGCTCCGCCACGTTGGTTCCCCTACGTGTGTGTGTCGCATTCTCCTGCGCACCACCAACGTTATGTTTGTGATGAGGCGGGAAATGGCGTCCGCAGACATGGTTGATCAGTGACTAGCCACCGAGCGACAGACCGCGGGCAGCAACAACCACGGCCCGACCTCTACCGGAGGCCGCCACGGTCGCGGCTGAGAGCTGACAACGCTGCGGCACCTTTCGAAGAGCTCCCTGTGTCATCAGTAAGTAACGAACAAGGCCAACATGTAAACAAAAAGGTTTGTCCGCCTGATAGCCCGACCGCTGCTAGGTTAGCTAGCAGCTAACGCTAGACAGCGAAGGGGGCGTAGTCATGGCTGAAAATAGTCATGGAAGCGAACAAAATGACGCGTTAGCCAGAGCGGAGCTAGCTGGTTATGGAGCGTTGTTGTACCGATGGATTGATGGATAGTTTGCATGTAAAACACGAATATGTTAACAGGGGGGCGTGCGAGGCGTGCTGTGGCAACTAGAGTCAATAATGTCACGGCCTCGCTTTTGCTGCCACTGGCGTTATGTTAGCCTGAATGCTAACTGTAGTCGTTTGTGTTAACTAGCCGCGTAGCCCAACCGACAGCATCTGGGGGAACTTACGTTTAGAGAAAATTCCCACTGATAGCAAATATATTAACATAACAGACACCAGTTGTGGCCACGTTAAACTCATAGTTGTATCCTACCAAAAGTTGGAAACGAGCGTCAAACCAGCGGTGGCTGCACATTGGGTTTTGATGCTAAATACCCGCAGCTGGTTAACGTTAGCAGTAGCTGACGTCGTTGGTGTTGATACAGCCTGCCCGATGTTACATAACGACAGTCATCGAAGCTGTAGTGCTACCAAATCTGGTTTATCGCCAGTTACCGAGCGCACAATTGAGCAAACATACCGGCAGAGAACATTTTCACTAAACACCAGTTCAATTTGATTATATTCAGGGGCTCGCATTCCCAACTAGCAACAGTGTTTATCACGTACACCGCCCACTCCAGTCACCGGCAGCCTGACACACCGTACGTTTTGTTTTAATAACAACTGGTGTGCTGAACTTTGTTTATAATGTCCTCAAGTGACCGTGACGACCCAAACATCGCATTGACACTCTACACGTTACTGTGATCACAATTGTGTGTGACTATTCTTATTTTCGACAGTGTTTTACAGTCATATTTAAAGGGGCATTACACCAGATGCAAACACCTGTAATTGATGCGTCTGAGGGCTATAAAGAATAATTTAATATGTCCGGATATACTGGATAAATAATTTTCTTGGACTGTAAGGTGGTTGCCAACATCTATTGTTGTCCTTGGTTGTCAAGAGAAGTGGAAACAGGAACTGCACAGATGCAAACATCAATAGATGGTAAGATGACATGATGACATGTTAAAAGGTGAACAGTACTCAAGAGTTGAGCCTAAATGTCCAATGACATGATTCTTACTTACATTGTATATATTGTTTGATCAGTAACAAGAAGTTGCAGCACAGAAACGTAAATATATCGCAGTTTGAGATAATAAGTAACGATATCTCCCTCGCATTGTTTGTCTACTTTGGTAGAACTTTATAAATTCACCATTTATTAATTATGTTTATTATTGTTAATTAAACTTTTGTTAATAGTTATTTTATTGTTAACAAACAATGGGATGCTTTATAAACCATTTATTAAACAATTGTTTATTGTAAAGTTGCAACTGATGTTTGTAAACCTTAAAAACTAATAAATGGTGTATAAAGATTGAATTGTTTGATACGGGTGAAATAACTATTAACTTAAGTTTGATTAACTTTAATTGAACTGTTTATTAATGATGGTTAAATAATGAGTAAATGGTGATTGTCTTTAAATTAATACATACATTAGTCACAGTTTTTGATAACCACATTTAAGGAGTCCTTTAAAACACATTAAGTTTTTCAGGCTCTTTATGTTATGTCTTATAAAGCCGGGTATCTTTGGCGCAGAGACCGAGTTTTCCTTGGCACCAAGTAGCGAAAACCCTCAATTGCTGTAATTTGACATCAAATATTTGTTCAGATATATAACATTGTTATAAAAATACTTAATATTTGATCATACAATTCAAGATTTTGATCAGTATTTGCCAGTTAAACACTTTTATTAGGAAGAGGTTACTTGTGCTTAGACAACCTGTAACATTTAACAACAGGAGGGGGATTTGTTCAGTGCAAGCAAATTTGATAGAAAACTGTAGTTTTTTTTTTCTCAAATTACAGTACTGAATTCATTTTTAAAAGATTTTGTCTTATTTTTTCACCTCTTGCCAGATTTTTCTATGTGACGTCGGAGCATGATGAGGCTGAGAGTGCGTAAAGCTCCTCAGCAGCCAAACCCAGGCCGTCGAACCCACCCATCCCAGGCCAAAAGGAAACACTGTGAAGTGGAGCCATCCCCAGTGAGAGGTCGAGGCAAAATGCAGAAGAATGAAACAGGCCTGTTCTCCACTATAAAGAAATTCATCCGTGGAAATGCAGTCAAGGTGGGCTTACATCTGGAATCACAGCTGCTTTTTTCCCTCTGCTATAACTTAATATTACACTGTAGGAACACACACTTTATTTTATGCAGAATAAAAGCTGTACCTCGGCTGCACTTTGTGCTGATAATGTGAAATGGTGACTCACATATAATAGGTAGGTGTTTTTAAATGCTTAACAGAAAGTCTCAACACAGTCGACATTGTTTCCTGCTGGCTTTTCATACGTCTCTCTCAACTTCCTCTATTTTCAGTCTGGCAGCTGTTGTAAATTTTAATGATTGATGGTCTGCCAATTGCAATTGTAAAACCACATACTGTATATTTGTTTTACTTACAGAAAAATGAAGAACAGATCATGAACATTTATCAGTCAATAGAGTCACTTTAAGTAAAAGCCTGAATGGTAAACTTACTAATGGGACCTAGTAAGACTTTCATTTATTGTGTCACATTATTGTAAAGAGTTCAGCAACACAAAGTAACACATGTGCAGAGTGAAATTAAATAAATATCTTGTATGCCTGCACTTTATAAAATCAAAAAAACACTTCATTATCTTATCCTGTGTTGAGAAGAAAATTACACTGTGTTGATCACCTCTTTTTCAATGCTATTTGTTGAATTCCACATTATAATTGAATGACTAAAAAAGCAACCAAAAATAATGAATGTGAAATAATTTGACCGATCCTGTCTCTCTGTTTTTATTGTTCTCAGGTGGAGCAGGATATCCCCGCCAAGAGAAGTCGTATTGATTGTAACTCTGAAAGCGATCTAATTACTTCATCACCACAGACTAGAGGCCTTCCGAACAAACCAGTCCCCAGAGTTTGCCGTAAAAGCCCAAATAAAGGTACAGACCCAATAAAAAGTATGACTCACCTTGTCATCTTGACAAATACTTGTTTTTTGAGTTGTTAGTAGGAGATTTTGTACCTCTCCTGTTTTTTTTTATAGACACAATGACCTGCAACAGTAAACCCTTGAAACCAAATGGTAAACTAGAGGTCCCCGTTGAGGCAGCAAGCAGCCCACCACGCACCACCCTGCTTGGAACCATCTTCTCTCCAGTTTTCAACTTTTTCTCACCAGCAACTAAAACTGGTAAACCAAAACGATTTATTAAAAAAGTTTTTGATTAGATTTTAAACCAGATACCACTTAGATGGTTTATGATAAAAGCTTTTTTGATATGTGACTAAAAGTGCTCTGACCAAACTATGCTGACCGTTCTCGTCCCTCAGCCACTCCTGGTTCAGACTCTCCTGGCCAAGCGGTGGAGGCAGAGGAGATCATGAAACAGCTGGACATTGAGCAGGCAGAGGAAATGCCAAGCAGCACTCTCACATCCACAGAGGGCATCACTCCATGTCACACTGCTCCAGTGTTGCCACAGAGGCTTCAGATTACCTCTGACACGTCCATAGAAGAAGGGGAAATCGTCACTGAAACTGACATGCCACCATTAACAGGTACTGCTCTCACATAATATTCAGACTCATTCTTATAATTTGGGAAACTTTCGCGAAATAAGTACAATCAAGAATAAATGTAACAGATAAGGGAAGTAGAAATAGCCAGCCATTTAGTCCAATAATGCATGTAGATGGATTAATAAATTATAGGATATAAGAATAAAGCATCTTTTATTTTGGAGTGTGGAGGATGAGTTGAGGAATCTCACAGCCTGAACAAAGAAGCTGCTCTGTAGTCTGGTGGTACAGTGGCAGATACTTTATATCTTGCCAAACAACAGCAGGGTGAAAAGACTGTGGCTGAGATGGTGTTGTCTTTTAGTATTATCTGAGCTCTGTGTAGACACCTCACCTCACAGATGTCACTGACACTCGGTAGATGAGTACCAATGATTCTCTGGACAGTTTTAATCACCCGCTGATGAGCCTTTCTGTCCATGGATGGAGACACTGACAGTTGGAAACCTATGCCATGCCAGTTTTCACTGTCTGTGTCTTTCAACAATAAAAGTTGACAAGTCTTACCTCTACTTCATCAGTAAACAATTCAGAGCGTAAGTGAAACTGGAACTTCAGCTTTTGTTCCAGAAGCTAAACAACTAAAAATCCAGCCTTGAAACAGCCTTTCACTACAGTACACATGTGATTCACGCCATATGTTTAGATAAGGGTGGTTATTTTTAAAACTATGATCTAATAACCTTGTTTATGCAATATGTCAGCTGTTACAATAGACCAGACCTATTCAGCTTGTGGCACTGGGGTGTATGAATATGACTCTTTAACAACCTCATTCTGTCCCTTCAATCATTTTGTTAGTCTGTTCGTTACTTATGTCTTTTGCTAAGCACCAAATAAAAACTTCATTAAATCTTTTGACCCCCCCGGGGCGTCGTTTAGCTCAGTGGGTAGAGCGCGTGTCCCATGTGCAGAGGCTCTGCAGTGGACCTGGGTTCGCCTCCCGGCCCGGGTCCCTTTGCTGCGTGTCACTCCCCCTCTCTCTCTCCCTGTTTCCTGTCATATCTTCAGCTGTACTATTCATAAAGCCATAAAAGGCCAAAAAAAAAAAAAAAAAAAAATCTTTTGACCCAGGCTATTAAAGCAGAGGGGATTCACGAGAATCAATCTGACAACGTACATCTTAGAATAAACAGTCAATTGTTTATTTTCTTCTTGAACTTGTGTGTAAATACGTTTAAGATTGTGTAAGTTAAGATTGTGGCAGTCATCACTGTGTTTCTCTATCACTCGAGAATATTTTCAATAAATTTTCCACCCCTCTTTCTTCATCAGCTCCTGGTTGTATGCCAGATGGTGGTTACACACACACGTTACCTCCAGCGCCTGCAGAAACCTCATATGATGAGGACTGGGAAGTTTTTGATCCGTAAGTTGTTTTGAGTTTTTCAAACACCAACAATAATAGCTCTATCTTATCTATCTTCTCTATCTTTCAATCTCTTTTCAACCCTGCACTTGTGAAAAGACACAGGTTTTATGATCAGAGGTTCTTCCACTTGAAGTCACATTCAAGGTGACATTGCGGCAAGATCTATTCACACACCAACGTGCAATATGAAACTTAACACCACCAGATGGCAGCAAGAACATGACTGCCGGTCTGCGTATGAGTTCTCTGTGATGACATGTGATACCATGTTTATACCGACATTATATTTCAGCCTCAGTGGATTCACTCATGTTTTGCCTGCCAGGATTTACAGAGATACAAGACAATATTTTCTTCTTTCTGTTTCTTAAGTGGTGAATAGACATGCAAATTTGGCTTACTTATTGTGTTATTGCTTTGCCAGGACACTCCTTGTTTGTTTTTTTAAATCTGATTATTTGATGTTTTCTCTGATTTTAAGGTACTTCTTCATCAAGCACGTGCCTCCCCTGACGGAAGAGCAGTTAACACGCAAACCGGCGTTACCTTTGAAAACCCGCAGCACACCAGAGTTTTCTCTCGTCTTGGATCTGGTAAGCCGTGAAAGGTTTCTTCTGATGTATCTTGTATTGAAGCTGAACTGACTTTAATGGGTTTTATTGTCTTCCATTGTCAGGATGAAACTCTGGTCCACTGTAGTTTGAATGAACTCGAAGATGCAGCCCTGACATTCCCTGTGCTCTTCCAAGATGTAATATACCAGGTACCATCTGTTAAATGTCATTCACTAATTCAAAGGTCTCCATTTTTCTTGCTGCTGTGATTACATTTCTTGTCTCTGTTTGTTCTTTTTCAATCTGTAGGTGTATGTTCGGTTAAGGCCCTTTTTTCGTGAGTTTCTTGAGCGCATGTCTCAAATGTACGAGGTGAGATGCCCTTTAATTTCTCTTCCTTGTTTCGCTTGCTCCAAGTTGACACATTCCTCATTTGTTGCTGTCCATTCAAAATTTCAGATTATTCTCTTCACGGCTTCAAAGAAAGTCTACGCTGACAAGTTGCTCAACATCCTGGATCCAAAAAAACAGTTGGTCAGGTCAGTGATGATACAAATCTCTGAAACAGCTTTGATAATAAAGCTTTTTGTTATACTCTCAAGTGAGAGGAATTTGCTTGATATCCAATATTAAATCAGGAAAGTCAGCTGGTAATTGATCAAAGATAATTTCGATAAATGGTAGTGTCACATCATATCACTGCTGCTGGACACAAAAGTACATGCTCCTGGGTGTGTTTCTGTAATGTTTGTACTAATTGTTTCCATTGTGCTGTTTTTAATTTAATCAATTTGCTTGTTGGAGTGAGCTAGCAACAGCAAAACAAGCAGCAACATACTGTAAATAGATCAGCCCAAACATTAAAACCACTGACAGGTGAAGTGTATAACATTCATCATCTCTTTACAGAGCATGTTTTGCTTGGAAACTCTCTCTCCTGGCTTTCATGTGAACGCCACTTTGACATGCACCACCGCCAAGGAGGCCTTACCTTTTATTCACTTCACCTGTTAGTCCATTTAGTGTTGTGGCTGATCGATGTATTCACTGATGTCTTGTTTTTCCTCCATACACACAAACGTGTCTGATCTGGTCATCTTCACCTCTGACTCCTTAATTGTGTCGAGAGCTTCAGCCACAAATGCAGTCTGTAAAATATTCTGGTTGGATGCAGCAGTAACTTCCTCTTCCTTTTTACAAACGAGCAGTTGTGAGAAGGAGCCTGTTCTGTTAATTAAAAACAGACTATAAATATTCACATAACTGCATAAAGCTTGTGTGGGCTCCTTCATAGTTAGCATGAAGTTCTTAAGAAGTCTGTTCTTAAGCACTTAAGTACTGGTATCTGATACCAGTACAATCAGATATTGTCACATAACCCCCTCTTGAAATTTAATTGTGCTTTTATTCCTAATTATTGAGGATGGTTATCAATATGAACTTTTAAAATGTTTTCAGTTCCGTTTGTTTGTATTTGTTTGTTTATAGCTTAAGAATGTGTTTGAGGATGATTCTGTCATTGTGTCTTTTAGGCATAGGCTATTTCGTGAGCACTGTGTGTGTGTTCAAGGAAATTATATTAAAGACCTTAACATTCTCGGACGAGATCTTTCCAAGACGATAATAATCGACAACTCACCCCAAGCCTTTGCCTATCAGGTAAAACTTTCTCACAGCGACACATAAACCAGTTTTCTAAACTTTGGTAATGTTTCAGTGTCACAGTGATTCTAGAGCAAAGGTTTTTTTCTTTTTCAGCTTTCCAATGGGATTCCTATTGAGAGCTGGTTTGTGGATAGAAATGACAATGAGCTTCTAAAGCTTGTTCCTTTCCTGGAGAAGCTCGTGGAGCTGGTATGTATTTTGGCTTAAAACATTTTGGCCTCTGTCTATATTCCACCTACTCATCCACATGGACAGCCTCAAGACTAGACGCACAGACACACTGTCCGTTTAATAAGTCTCAACGATACGAGAGAAAATATAATCAGTGTAGGTACAACTAGGGCTGCACAAAAAATCGTTAAAAAATCGCGATCTCGATTCACACATACACGTGATCTCATATCTACACACAGCGATTCTGAAGCATTTTATATCTCGAGCTGAATCACAAACAAACGCTCCTGTTTCCTCCCGGATTTTTTGAAGCGCCCCCAAACGCAGCACTGCTTCTGCCTCCGCCCTCAACCTGTGGTAAAGCGTCTTTACAACACGTGATTCAGTGGCGGAAGCCCGCCTGCAGTTAAGTGTATGGAAGGAGTGAGTGAGAAGCCGTTTGTTAGACGGGGCAGCAAGCCGCCAATCTGCCCGTCCTTTTAGCGGCTAGGTCCGCGGTTTTAGACAGAGGGCAGCAAATTGGGGGTCTGTTTTGGTCCGCCGATTTCCCGCCTCGGAGGGTACACTTATTTCCGCCTCGCCTGCTAGATGAGCAACTGGACTGTATCTGTAAGGATAGAATAGAATACTAAAGGGCACCTCAAATGATGAAGTAAACTAACTGAAGTTTTGGATTTAAAAGACAAAATGTTTCTGTTTGGTTGAGAGCATTTTTTGATTGCATGCTGTAATTTACTTGTGCAGTCCTGCTGATTAATATAACACACTATCTGCTGACTTCATTAAATATGTTTAATCATAATGCCATTGCACATGAAGGCTCAGGGTTTTTGTGTACGCAACTGGGATAATTCACTTAATAGCCTCTTGATTTAATACAAAATGATATTTTTGAGACATGGGGGTTTGAGTAGTTTGAGCACTGAGTAGGTAAATGTGCTCAGTTTATCAATAGTTTCACTTGTGTTATAAGTTCTACCTGCATAGTAGTTTTAATGTTCAGTTTTTGGGGAATGTACATTGTAGCGCTGTTTGATTGTATTGTGTATGATGACAGATAATTCTAAAATTAACAGCACTGCAAACTACATCCATAAAACACCTCTTAAAACAGTTTGGGTAAACTCAACATTATAAACCTCATTAATGTATTGCACAGCTGTTGAATTTACGTTGATTTATGGTTGCACATAGGCTCTATGCAGAACCAACACCATAACCTACACAAGATTATAGAAATCCTGTTTGGACAGCCCACGCAGCTTCCTTTTTCACCTTTTCAGTTTGTCCACAGCTGTGAATCTATAAACCAGACACTGAGAAGTTTGTTTTCTTGTAGTTTTTGAAATGACTCTGTGCTCTTTATCACAGAATGAAGATGTCAGACCGCACATCCGTCAACAGTTTCGCTTGCACGACCTCCTTCCTCCAGACTGAAGACCTCGTCCTCGTCTCTCAGTTTAAGGTGGTATCATTATTGGAAAAAAAAGAAAAACTGACCCTGAAGGAAATATTCTATGGATTTTCTCTTTGCAAACAAAACATTGCCATTATTATTATTAGTATAATTTTTTAAATCATGCAAAAAATTGAAAGCTGTGTTTTGGTTGAAAAGCCCTGGATGTTTTTCTACCCACACACTCACACCAGACTCTTTGAAGACGGCCTCCTGGAAGGTTTTTTGTCTTTTTAAAGAACCATTTTGGATTGACAAAACTGAATGTCATGCAGTGTTGGATTTTATGGACCTTGGTGGCTTCAGCCTGACCTTGACCGGCCAGTCAAACCTGTATAATATTCGATCTATTACCTTGTAAATATCTGTACATATTTTTTTTCTTCGAGGTTTTTAAGTCATTTTATTTTCACTTCAGATTTTAGTATGTATTCTTTGATTCGGTTGCTTTTATAAACCAACAAAATGTTAGTGTGTTTTTGTTTGAAGTTGTTGATAAACAGCTGCTTTTCTGTTGTATGCCTGCATTATTCCTGTGATGCTTTACTCCATTACATGCAGTTGTCTGTAATAAGGTGCAGTTAAAAAAAAAAAAGAAAAGAATCTTTGGGAGGAAAATGTTTCTGAAACAATATTTTAAAGTTATGTAATGTAAGCTAGAGTAGAGTCTCAACCGAATACAAAGCCATAGTGGCTGAATTCTAATTTTGGAGATTTGTATTTGAGAGTCCATTTCTGATCTCGACACCTCAGTCGTCCTCTTTAATGAGGCGTGAGTGGGGTGGGGGGTTCAGGCATCTTGCACTTTGACATCCAGCCCTTTGTAAGTTGATGTAAAATGTCACTTTTCTACACAGGTGTGTCCCACCTCGATTTGTTATGTGAGGGGAAGAAAAAATGAAATTGTAGCACCAGCAAATTGCCAACATGTTTGCTTTGAAATCTTGTTTTCCAAGACGTCTTGTATGTGGGATCTTAATGATGTAGGAGTCACAAGTTTTATTGACTATTGAATGATCACTCCTGTTGTATTCAGTGTTACTTAATGGTTTCCTTGAAAATAAATAAATTTTTATACGAATCAGAGCTTTCTTTTAATAATTTACAATGCAAAACCTTGGGTATATTTATAAAAACAACAATTAAGGGAAAATATATGGAGAAAATATGGAGGAGACTCACAAAAAAAATTCCTCTCGATCATTACTTGCAACCCACTAGCAGCTTGAGACTGCCACCTGCCTGTGTTTTCAAATGACATTGCTGTTTTTGGGAGATTTCTGTTTGGCAGCTGCTCTGGGAAAAGATTGATTGATTTTTGAGTCTCAATAGATTGTCACATGCTGTGTCTCTATTCAGGGTCTGCATCCTTTGGAGGCCGCATTTGAAGGCCAATCACGTCACAATGTCACGTGAAGGCTGTCCCAAGTCGAAGGCTCCTCCAAATGCAGCCCACAAATGCTCCTTCTTTTCCCTCTTTTTTGAGGATGCACAGCTACTATCCTTCGTGGCCTCGCATGTCCCAAAATTCTTTGCGCACCCAAAAAGAAGAAAGAAAGAGAAAATGGCAACATCGTGTGGCGTAGATCATCACTTTCGCAGGCCTTGGAGGCAGAAATTGTGACGTAAAGGTAAAACATCTGGTGACGCAACCAGGAAATGCTCCAAATGCCAGACCATCCCATTTAACAATGGTTGACGCGATTAACAAGGCCTCTTCGAAGGACTCCGCTTTAAAGACCGCAAAGGCCCGGTCCTTCGAAGGATGCAGACCCTGAATTTAGACACAGCAACAGACTGACACATCAGTACTTGACAACCTAGGGATGAGACTAAACAACCATCTTTCCCCAGAACTGCGAACTGTACCTGTGTGTTTGCGACAGCAACCTGCAAATCATGCATAATATACCTTTAAAGTGTGCAAGATAATTGAGCTTGACATATCATGAGTTTGCTCAGCTACCATCAAAGTCTCTATGTTCAAACTTTCCATGCTCACCCTTAAACAGGTAGTAGAAACACATTGTCAAATGTGCTAAAAGAAAAAAGAAGCTCATAATTGATAGCTAATAATATTTTAAACAGATAAAGATAAAAAAAAATAAAGTCCATTCAATTCTTTTGGACTTGTATTAAAAAGAAAAAGAAATGCATATTTTGCAGACATTTATTAAAATTGTAAGTAGGACAATAATGGTAACTGAGTAATTTGTTGTGCAAGCAAAGGCTAAACTACCTGTTTCAAATGTATCAAGCAAACTGGAAATGCTTTTTTTGAACTTCAAACTCAGAGCCTATTAGATTATAATGAAAAGATACATTTATATTATTCCTACGCGTTTACATCCATTATGTTTCCCAGGTTTTTAATTAAGCAGGCCACTTACTATTTACCTTGATTTCAAAAACTGTGATGCAAATCCTCTGCGTCGTTCTTGAGGTGCAAAATAGTTCATTTTGTATTTTATTTTGTTTTATGTTGTGCGACACAAAATGCAAAAAAAATAACTACTGTGTGCACTGATTTTAAATTAGGCAAATATGCTGATTATTTTGTTTTGTTTTTTTGCTTATCTGAAAAAAGTTCATAAAACAATATTTTTAAAAAAAAGAATTGAAATATGTCTACCTTCAAATTATTTAATCACCCTAGAACAAATTAGATTTGGTGGCTGTGAGGGCAAAAACACAACAACATATTACAAAACACAGCAAATGTTTTTCTTTTCTGAAACAGATTTTTTTGTTAGATATTTTTTTTTCTTTTTTTCTTAGTTAAATGCTGTGTTTTCTGAAATGTTGTATATTGAGTCAACTTGTTGTACTCTAGCCCTTTGCCGCTCCTTAAAAAGGGAGCCAGATAAAAAGAAAAAAGAGGCATTTATATTTAAACCTCCTGTGTAACCTGATAGACATCCAGTGACAGTGGCCATCTTTTATTGTTATGCACACCACCTGCCAGAGTTTTTTATTCAGAGATAGGTAAGTTACGAGATGTCCTGATCAGATAACCTGCTGCAGGATGTCTTAATCCTTTTGTTCTTTCAAGAAATAGGTCATTACCTGATTGTAGGTGTGCACTGAATTACCCCTTCGAGAGGTCATGTGACTCCAAATACAAAGGGGGCCAGTCTTCATCAGACTTATCTGACGGTGTTCAGAAGGAGGAATCATTTCAAAACAAAATCACACTGTTGATAGTGTGGAGATAAGACGTGGGGATAATTAACTGTGTATTTAGACTGAGTGAATCCCACCTGCCCTCCTCTATTGGCTGCTGGTAGGGGGTGGAGGTTGTGGCTGTAAACTGTGAAGCCTTGCTGGTGTGTTATCCAAAGGGGCCGCCGTGTATATAAAAAGGTGGTGGCAGGTGTTTTTCAACATAAAGTCGATGAATGATGTGGGTTCTCTTCTTTCTGAGTGCCTTGTTGGGGGCGTTGGGGTCAGAGGAGTCGACCTCTGGAGCTGCTCCGCAGCTTCAAGCTCTCCACTGCCCGCCCTGCGAGCAGATCCACTGCTCCTCCCGCCGGGCGCTGAAGCTCCAGTGTAAAGGCGGCGTGACGACAGGCGTGTGCGGCTGCTGCCCCGTCTGCGCTAGGGTGGAGGGGGAGAGCTGTGGAGGAACATGGGACTATCTGGGCAAGTGTGACGAGGGGCTGGTGTGTGTCTACCAGGACTCAGCAGCTGACAGGCCAGACGCAGAGCGCGCAGGGATCTGTGAAGCGGGTGAGACTTAAGTTTATAACCTCAATTAGTATCAAGCAGGTAGAGTGTCCTTGATTATAGTTGATCATTGATTAATTTAATATGCCAAAGGAGCCAGACAAAAAATGCTTTCTGCATCACAAAATGTCAGTAATATATGTTTTATTTACTTGTAATCTATATTAAAGTTGATGCATCATGATTATGTTTATAACTGTCCTTTTTTTGTAAAAAAATTTTTGTATGCACGATTAGAAATGATTGCAAATCTTACATATTAGAGTTAATCTTTCAGTAAAACAAATCTTTACCTCAAAAAGTCAATAATTTAAAAAAAATATGTGAATACCAACAAAGAAAATCTCCATAACAAATACATGTTTAGAAGCCACAACACAAAAACACACGTTGTGATCATGCAGACGAATTGCTCCTGTCAGTGATTCATTCATTTCTATTAAAATATTGTATAATTATTACAGTTTAATTAGAATATAAGCTGCATTTTACTGTGTAAGATAACTGATGGGAGCTAGTTTAAAATATTGTATTTATACTGTTTGGCAGTGCCATGAGTTATAGTTTGAAAACTGATCTTTATAATATTTGGATCCACATAGTAACTAATAACTTTTGAACAACAAAACATATAACATTTCCCTATAAAAGAAGAAGAATAAGTGCAAATTAGCATAACAAGGAAAAACTCAAACTTGACCAAAACTTAGCATAACACCACTTTAGGGTCATTGGAGTGGGGATGGTGCCAATGTGGTAAATCTCGATTGCGAGCTGTGAAGACTGATAGTGTGGTCAAGGCTTCCTTTGATTCAAAGGTTTCTGCTAACAGTTAAGCCATAATGACACCTCTTATCTCTTCATGGTAAAAGGAGTTGTCGCTGGCGCTGATACGGTATCAGACGTAGTACGAGTTTAGACATTTTTATGTTGTGTTGCTGCTCTGGAAGAATTGTCAATAATACATTTGACACATCTTGTGAATGAAAAACTCACACTTGTGTTTGTTTGAAATGTGTGTTCGCGCAGTGATTAACTTGGATCCAGAGAGCTGCCAGCCAGAGTGCACCAGGGAATACTGTCAGGCCAACCCCTCTGAAATCTGCTCTGCCAGGTGAATAATAATAAAAGTAAAATAAATAAAGATGTCTTTCCCTTGATATCTTCTTGTGATACATTTATGAAATGAGATCTGATTTCCTGCTCTGTAGGTTTGTGTCTCTGGAGAAGACAACGTGCCAGGGCTCCTGCCAACACACCTCCTGTTCAAGCTGTCTGCTGCTGAAACCCCCGTCCTGTCCTCAGACCTGCAACCACTCTGATGCGTCCTGTCTGCACCGCTTTGGGAAGTGTGTGCACAACCACCTGACAGCCACTCACAGTCACATGTGCCACAACAACCTGCAGGTAGGTGAAGAGAAAAGCACCAGAAACTGCTCTGTAATGCCTTGAAACACTTGACCCATCGTTAAACTGTGTTGTGTCTTTATTTTTCTCTCCGTAGGGTCAGTCTGAGGGGCATTTTCGGTGTTTGGTCCCAGCCTGTCTGACAGAGTCAAACTAATTCCACAAGACTGGAAACCCAGAGAAAACAAGCCCGTGTAGCAAAATTGAAAAAAAGGCAGCTATCTATAAATATGTGTGTATAAATGAAATATCATTTTGTATGAAATATAAAGTTGAGTAAAAACCTGTGACATTTTATGTTTTTTTTTTTAAATAATGAGAAAATAAAATTCCAAGTGTGTACTCTCTTTTTTTATTGATTTGTTTGGGACAATGGTGTGATGTTTTAACCATTGATGGTTGTGTTGGTCGACCTCTTCCAAGTTTTTTTATGAGGCTGTCACTTGTTGTACATTCCGTTGCCTTTCTTTTTACAAGTTGACTTTAAGAGATACGCAGAAGAATTCCAATGTAACTGTACTGTCCTGTACCTTTGCAAATGGTAATAAAAATCTAATCTCCAATCTCTCTAATCAGTAAGCTTCTGTGTCAGGTTTTAGCAGTCGTTTTTACATAGTTTATTCTATTTTTCTACCTGACTACAAGAATAAATCCCCCCGCGGACATAAAGGTTCACTAGTTAAATGATACACAACACCTGTGCTGCATGTGAAATGCCTGATTTCACTCTGTACTGGGACTCAGTTGATCGCAAAATTCCCCTTTCAGAAGCAGTGACTAGATGATGGTAATTAATGAAGCACAACGGCATCACTTTATGTTTGAAAGTGGTCAGGACATCCGGGCTAAGATGAAAAAGATAAAGAAAAAATTGTAGAATTTGACATTTTAGAACATGGGTTAGAGTTAGAATCAAGCAGCACTATTTTTTAAATCAATATTTGATCATATACCATGAAATCCACAAAAAGGACAAATCGATCCTTGTTTGCAAACCTTAGGCTATCCCAGCTTGGTCGCTAAACAGTCCACCCAATATATTATGTTCTGATTTTACTCTATATGGTAATCACATCTTTTATTTAATAAACAAAAACACTTTTCCTGCGCATGTCGCAGGGCGTTACTCAGGCCCAGTTTATATCAGACTGCACATGTTTGGTCCTGGGTTCAAGTCTTTGTCATAATTTGGCACCAGAATCAGCAGCAGCCAGTTTGCTAATGGAGAGCCAAGTGTCTCATTTGTTAGTTAACATTTTTCGGTGCAAACTGTTTCTGTAAATTGTTTATAAATTGTGTTTTTATAAAGGGACTGGGGGGGGGGAATCAATTTCAAGAAGTCGTGGGGATAGTTGGTCCACACATTCATGTCCCCCTGAGGATAAACCCTGACTTTTCATTAGCACCATCATCAGGTTCAAATCATAATTTGTCTTATTTTTAACGACCAAATACCTGCAAAACGGACATACCTATCAGTCTCAGTTGTCCTTTATGTTGAGTTTTAATTAACAAGTCCTACCAGCTAATCAGACATGTGATACAAGTCATTTTGTCTTAGGCAAGTCAAGTCCTTAGTTAATTAGCGTCGGCTCCTGCAGTCTTACCTTAAATATCCAGTCCTTAAGAAGAGCAAAGACGAGGAATCAGTACTCACTTAGTCTTATAACGATAATATTGTCCAATTTATCTGGCCTGTTCCAAAATCATGAAAATGAATTGAATTTGTTTTATATTAAACTGAAAAAAAAGAAATGTATCTCTTAATGTCTTTTCAGTCAAAATAAATACAGCCTCCCGATTACTTTTAAACAATCAAATACTAACAGTCGGACAAAAAAAACAAAACAAACAGGGATAAGTCATTTGAGTCTTTATATCTCAAGCCAAGTCACCAATCTTTAACTTAAGCTATCAAAAAAGTAACAACATCAGCATGTTGACATTGTCATTGTGAGAATGTTAGCATGTTGGCATTAAGCTCAAAACACTATTGTGTCTAGACACAGCCTGACAGAGCTGACAGCTCTCACATCTGTAAACTCTTGTTCGTAACTTTAGTCTTCAGCAAAGAACTGTGTTTATAGAGAATGATTGGACCAATTTGGACACAAGAATTGAGATAATTTAAGAGGAATAATACAGGTACAACAGTGTATCATATGACAGAGTCGTATCAGTCCAGCTCGGTGTGTTTGAATTGTTCCCATTTTGGGAGTTTTTCTGGATCACAGGATCAAGCAAAGTGTGTTGAGTCCCCTCTGCCATCACTGCCCCCCTGACAGTTGATGGTTATTGAATAACAGATGGTTTATGAGGCAGCAATAATGAAGCTTGTACAGAAAGGGAATAAAGTGTAGACCAACAATGGACAGTTTGTTCTGTGTCCTTCGAATGTGAGACATTTCTGAGTCAGTCTATCTGGAGGATTTCACAAGAAGGAATCTGATTTTATACCAAAACAAAGGCCTGCGTTTTCTTTTATCTTCTCTTAACTTGTGAGTCAGCTACATCACTAAAGTAGAGCGATATCTAAATAATATCTGGCATCGAATAAGACAAAAGAGCACTGCACCTCCCTGTCTGAAACAAGTGCCAGGAGAGGGAAACGTGAGCAAAATAATAAGAAATACAGCCTGTGCTGTAAATTAAATCTGGCCATACCAGACTTACCTGAATATATACAAAATTAAAAAAATATATATATATATATATACAAAATAAAATTATATATATATATATATATATATATATATATATATATATATATATATATGCACACTTACATATATATATGAAATTTGTCTCAATTTCTTCTCCATTTTAGTTAATAATTTGTCATCTTACAAAGTTGTATGACAAACCACAAGTTAACTATCCAGATTCTCCTGCTTTTGATCATTTCTCGTGCCTCTAATTGTAGACACACATCATCATATCAGTTGTCTATTAGAACGACAGGATCTGTCACCAAAGGGGGCCGCCTCTGTTATCAATCCCATATAGCCGTCTCACTTTTTTTTTTTTACTGATAAAAACAGTGGATAACAAAGGACTGTCTGCGTGCCAGCTGTAATAAATGTGCCCCTGTCAGAAGAAGCCCATGTTAAAGTTTGAATACAAGACAAAACCCGGGAACAATAGAAAAGAACAAGAGATTACAATGCAGGAGTGATCTTAAAGTAGATGTTGTTGTATGGGAGCAGCTGCAGAGATTTCAACATGATTATTTTGCGTTACAGGGATTTTAAACCAGCCTGACAATCATTTAAAGTCAACCATTACACTTTTGAGATTTTTGAATCAACTTTAAAACCAACCATCACTCAAACTCTCACAACAATTTAAATCAAAGGTATATTTTTTATTTGTCAAAAATTGTACCAAATGTTATAAACCTGTTGCCTTTCGGAGGATAAAACAGCTGATGTCCTTTATTTCAACATGTGGAAGTTCTGATCCACGTGAAAAAAAGCCAATCACAAATAAATGAATGTATGTTAATCACATATGGAAATGTTGTTTTATTTATTTTTCACATGTGAAAAAAAGCATACTATGTGTCATTTCATGTTGAAATTCTAATCCACATGTGAAAAATACAAATGTTTATTAATGTATTCAATCACATGTCACAAAAATGTCATCCAGTCTGAAAAAGCTGATCTCATGAGAACTTGTCCAGTTGTTGTCCATTATTTTCCTCTCACATGTTAAGACTTAAGTGAAAATAGCAAACCGCTTGTGAAAATGTGGAATTCACATGTGAAGACGCAAATTCCTTGATTTAATGTCCCATGTTTTGGTTCCACACCTGGAAATAATCTAATCTACATGTGAAAAAAACAAAACAATCATGAATGAACATATATAGGTCATGTGTGAAAGGTAAATTTCTTAGGTGGAAAAAGCCAATTACTTGTGAAAATGTCCAGTTCACATATAAGATTTTCTTTTCACATGTGAAAACGGCAAACTTCATGTTAAAATGTGGAAGTCACATGAGAAGAAGCAAATTACACTTAATTTCATGTGAAAAAGACAACCATGTATAATTGTATGTTATTCACATGTAAAACTGTCCAGTTTACATTTGACTTTTTCTATTCACATGTAAAGTATCATTTCACATGTAAAAATAGCAGATCACATGTGAAAATTAGGAATTCACACATGAAGAAGCAAATTAAATGACTACATTTTATGTGCCATGTCTTGTTTCCACATGTGAACATTTTAGGCCACATGTGAAAAAGCCAACTATATATGAATGTCTGCAAATCATTCATTCAATTGTCAAAAAAGCCAATCACTTGTGAAAATGTCCAGTTGACACATGACATTATTCCATTTTCACATGTTAAGATTTTAGTTCGCGTGATCTCGTTTAAATGCGGAATTCACATGTGAAAAAAAAAATTACGCGTCATTACATGTTGCTTCCAAATTTAGAAAAATTCTGATCCACATGTGTAAATGTCAACCACATAGAAATAAACGTCATTCACATATTCAAAATAAAAAATCATTCATGTGTGAATAAAGCCAATCTGTGAAAATTTTCACATATTAAAATTTTAGTTTACATGTAAAATTCAGAATTGAAGGGACACGTTATTTTATGTTTCCACATGTGAAAAAAATACATTCACAAATTTCGCATGTGAATTCATAGAAAAATATATCCAAAATTATTATGAACGAGGTTGTCAGTCTCCATGACCCATTAGAATCATGTATAATTACAATATGTCAGCATAACAAATATGGCCACCCCGTAAATTTTTCCCTTATGAATCTAATTATTACAGTCAGTATGTTAAAGTTAGCTGACAGTAAAGCATGTGTTATAGAAAGACCCTTCCCATTTATTTTCTAAAAATTGAGTGATAGAGTCATACATTAAAGAGTAAGCATTTCAATTAGAACATTGTCATCATTGAATATGATGAGTTAATGTGCAATAAAGTCCTCAGTACCTAGACAAGGGTTGCAACAGTACAGTGTGGTATGAAAATCAATGATTAGTTATTGTAACATGTACGTTCGGTTATCGGCATTACATTATATTTTGTAATGTAGATAATCAAATGTACTTAATATTGTGTGAATCTCAAATAAAGCATTTTCTTCAACCAAAAGACCAAAAATAACTTTTGTTTTCATTCCTTTAAGGGATAAGTGATAATAATCAATTGTGTAATACTGAGATATTTTCTGAGATGATTATCATACAATTAAAATCTCACACTGTCGCAACCCTAACCTAGATAGACATAACCAAAAACTGCATCTAAACGCTGATCTACAAAACAATGTTTAATATAACATACAAATCATAGATGAAACATTGCATAACATTTTTTAAATGCAGAATGGTCTTAGCACTCATTTTAACAAAACCAGTACATAACAAGATCCCAATAGCTGCATTTGAGAAGATATTATCTTGTGATAACAGTAGTTATAGTTATTGGTACAGATAAAGAAAAGAACGATTGTAGAGAGAAAACAGTATTTAAAGGTGCATAAAAGTGGCCTCCAGTCAGTCTCTGATCAGGAAGGCACTGTGATAATAAACATCCAGGCTGTCTGTCCTGCTGTCTTGTCACCTGAACAGTCGGTTCCAAAAGGATACGAAGGCGGTGGAGTTAAAGGCACCGATAAATATGAGCAGCAGAAGGTAGAGACTCATCATGATGGCAAAATGGTGTCTGAGGAGCCACGAGGTGCTGCGGGAATGTCTGAAGAAGAAAACCATTAAAAAAAAAAATAATAATAATAATAAAAAAAAGATATTTTGTTTTACCAGCAAGAGAAATTATACTCATTTACTTTGTCTTACTTTGTTTTCAGAAAACAAGAGGCCTGTATTGTACTAAGTTTGTTGTTACAGTTCATACATTCTGGTAACATATGATAGGAATTGTAATTTAAGTTGTTTTAAAACATTCATGTGTTTCTGTTAGGATCCCAGAAACTGTTCCTCTTTTAGGGCCCTGACACATCAAACAGACATCAAAGCATCAGTGGTGTTGAAGGTTGACTATTGTGTTGCCTTGTATGACCAATGTCTCAGCCAAAAAGCTGCACTTGAACACACCGTGAAGATAACAACCAGGTCAAAGTAGTCTGTATTTCTAGTAAATTTAAGCATAAACAATAACAACAACAGGAGATTCTTACCTGGACAGGTGCCTCCTCTGAGAGTAAACAAGCAGGTACTTGACGCGCAAAAGCTGATTGTTGGTAACTACAAAGTACTTCTGTGGTACATCCCCTCCTTCACTGTTCTTTGCTCTTGAGCGTTGTTGGTCAATGATTTCAGAATCTGAAATGGGAGACGAGTGGCTGCTTTTAATTTTGGAGATGTGCTGATACCATTTTCTCCTTTCCCTCACTGATTCTGATCACACAACTTTGTTTTTTGGCTGATTTTTAAAACAGCTGCAAACCACTAGACCTGAATAGATGGTTTGCTGCTCGGATGTAGCAGTGTACTGTTTGCAAGAAATTATGTGGTATTGGACCGGTGCATAGACTTGTGTACTCATAATAATAACAGCTGTTTAACAAAAAAATAGAGTTGTTCTTATAGTGATCCCAGTATCAGAAATGCCTCCGATACTGGGATCGGTATGGGAAAATTCATACATTTAATATGAATCAATTCAAACATCGGTGCTGCATGATTACATTTCTCCTACTCTGTGCATGCAGTGAGTCAACACACCTTTTTTCTTCACCTGGCACTTAACATCTGGGTGATCGATGACTTCGCACAAGGCAACACAGCTGAGCAGTGGACCCAGGAGGCTATCTCGCCAGCCGCTGCTGTGCGGACTGTAGAGGACAGCCATGCTGAGGTCACTGGTGAGGTAGGTCCCCTCTCCAAACACTGAGTTCTGCACACAACATGCAGAAAAGGTGGACTGAGTTTTTGTGTCAGGCAGTAACAAAAAAATATCTCTGATCTCTACTTCATCCTTTAGTATCCTCTGCACTACAACAGCTTCACAATGTCTTTTCTATTATATTATATATTGAGGTTCATATGCGGCAGCATATTATAGCCACATAGAAGATGAAGCAGTGATGCCAGGATTAACCTTGTTGAGGTGACAGTGCAGGCCATTGTGAATGATAGAGTGAAAGTTCTCCAGGCGGCTCCCGTGGAATGCATAGAAGACGTCTCTGTCTGCCCTCGTCTTCTCAAACCTGGCGTTCAACTGATCACAATATTCCAGCTCAAACAGGAAGTCTGGCACGGGTGCAGAAATCCCTTCATTGTCCGTCAGGTTACAAAGTTTGGCATACTGGTTACGATCGAAGAAACATAACGTTAACAAAATATTATGTAGTCAAAGACACTGTTGATCATTCATTCTTGTCATGATGTACCTCTTCTTTCTGTAGTGTCTTCACAGCAAAGCTCTTTGAAGAGAGAATCCAGTGTGTGAGAGCCAGGTGATGATCTCCTTCTCTGGGTCGTAGTCTCACCAACTCTCTCACGCTAGGCAAAGACTTCACATCTGCCAACTAAAGAGAAAACACATTTCTTTTTATCACATCGTCACAAAAGTAGTGTTACAAGTACTCACACCTGTACACAGTATGTCTGGTCTTCCCTTTCACTCTATGTTACACTATATTTTCCTCATATCACGTTTCTCTCTGAAATATGAAATGCATCTATGTCATCACTTCACTTGGCAATGTTGTGTGATTCCACGTCACGGCCAGAGTCTGTACAATTCAATATATGTACATTGCCAATCAAATTGTTCTGAATCTGTTATTTTTCGTCAGTGTTGATCAAATGTTAGAGACACGCTCATTGCAAATACCCTAAAAATTATTAAATAATGTGCATGTAGGAAGTGGATATGAGCAGATTCAGCCTTGTATTCATCATAGTAATTCTGATTAGTCTGACACTTCTGTCCTAATATGATAGCATGCTGAAAAGATCTTAAATCTTTAAGTGACTCAAACACTGTACATTATAAGTGTCAATAAAGTTTGTGTATGTTAAGTGTTTCTCACCAAAAGGATTGTTTATACACCTGAAACCACTCACAAAGCCTATTTACTGTCTGAATTTACATTGGTTATCTGCAGTCTTGTTCTTCACCTTTATTATTGACACTCAGCAGCATCCTGCAGTACATTACTGCCACCAAGTGAGTGTGTTATGTCAGTGCTTGACATGTAAGCATAAATTCTGCAAAAGTCGGTGTTCACAAGCTTCTCACTGTCACTACATCTTACCAGCTCATCAAAGTCCTTATTGTCATCACTTATATATCGAGGAGGAAAAGGTCTGAGCAAAGAGTCTCTCTTGTAGCTCTGTGCAGCAGCAACAAACAGGCTGCAGCGCAGGTCTGCTGCTACTGGGTCTCTGTGCAGGCAGGAGCACACCAGCTCTCTGACCGCCTCAGGTGGGAGCGGTGGCTGCATTCCCAGCTCTGTAGACATAGGCGATAAGATAGCACAGCCAAATATTAAGTTAGGTGACAAGAGCACAGTGAACACCTCATGACAACATATATTAAGGGGTAAAATAAATACATTAAAATCTGTTAGTAGAGCCAGACTGTGCTAAACCAATCAGAAACTGATTAATCATAAAAAATATATATATATTCTGATTGATATGTAACATTTTCTTAAAGTCAGTACAGTCCAAAACATGTGAATCATCTTCTCTAACTTTGAAGGGAGGAGATGACAGGAATACAAAACACCACCTGACTCATTGTGCACTGTTGTGACCCCTTGTTAGGAGACCAAACGGGTCAGGTAACTAGGTTAGCTCGTCTAACGTTACTAATCAGGTGAAACAAGTTAGGCATGACGTTACTTAGTAGCTATAACTTTTAAGGTCAACACCGAAACAGAAACAGACACAAACGTCCAACGTATAGCCTTTGTCTTTGCTGACGACTTTGCTGGAAATAGCTGACGTTACTGTTTAGTTCCAGTTTGTTTTAGCCAGTATTGTTGTTGCTAGCACAGGAGGATGTGAGGAAGCTACGTTAGCTAACATTAGCTGCGCTACAAGTGAAGGGCTGGTAATATCTACCGCCGAGTAACAAATACAGCTTTGTCGGACTACTGCGGGATCCTCAATGTGTACTGAATACATGCCTGTGGCACACAGACCTATTTCACCTGACACACACCAGTTTCATGTCATTATTTGCCGTTACCTTCAGTCTTCCTCAACTCATAGCACAGCAGGAAGAGCTAACGCTAGCTTTAACGACTGGTGCGTTCACGCACCATGAAATAAATGGACTGTTTCACATTCGCTTAAATGTGGAACATTCCGTGGAAGAAATGTGTAAACACAAACACTGAGGATAGGAAATGCGTAGGGGAGTATGCGATCCAATACAAAGGGAGAGCACACAACTACTGTTGGCAAAAACGTAATACTTGTTTCGTGTGCATATTTAATCTTCATTCTACTTTGCGCCGGAAGCAACAACCATAAATTTACGAGTAACACTGAACGCAGCATTCATCTCACTGTACTGATGTCCAGAGAGCCACACCAGCAATAACAACAGTCTTTCTGCAGCACAGAGAGTACAGAGTACATTTAGTCATTATTCGTTATTACCGCCAAATCCAGGCACTTTAGAATATAGCATTAAGCTTGGGAATTATTGAGGATCATTTTTTGGGTTGCTAGGTTGTTGGGAATCCGTTTCTCTCTTTCTATCTGTGCTATTCTTTCCATTTTGTTTAAATAAACTTGCCTTACCTAAAATGATTTATTTGGGCTGAAATACTTCTGAAAAAGAAGGAAATTGACTTCTGAAACATGTAAAATAGATTGTATCCACCTTTATATTCATGTCCTCAATACAACTTTTACATTTTTTGCTGTGATATTTGAATCGAAGTGTTTTTAATGTGTGTGTTAACTGGCAACCAATCAGATTGTGTAATGACGCCTCTGATTTTCAGCACTGTGGACAGCATCAGCGAGGGGCGGAGCATGTTGACCTATTTCTGTTTTTTCATTGGTCATTTCAGGCCAGCAACAAATCCAGTTCTTTGTCCCGGCCCTGGTTGTATAGAGGACTGAGAATGACAAAATAAAAAATAAAAAGGGTAAATAAATGAGAAAAAAATCAGAATTGTGAAGTAAGTTTCTTGTGAAAAATCTAATCACTACAGACCTTTACAAAGTAGCACAACAAAATATTAAATAGCAAACAAGTTGTTCTAATGAGGAGTGGGACTGTATGGAAAATAAATATGATTTGCATTGTCATGTAGGTTTTTATAATGAACGTGAGTTGCTTAATTGTCTGAAACTGCAAAACATTATTATTTTATTGATTTTTTTTAATGATTCTATTTCTGTCCGTTCATGTGTTATTGTCTATTTTTTGTTGTTGTGTAAACGTGCTTGCTTACTTTAAAACAAACAAAAAAATGAAAAAAATAATTGTCTCAATAAATATATTCATATGCCAAAGAATGCACCAAAAATAATTTAAAAAGTAATGTACCCAATAATTAATTTATAGATAATGACTACATTTTTAGTTTTTGGTGCACTGTTTCTTTTAATGAGAGGATTTGCTGTTTTTTTTATTGCATATCATTGAAGATTGACTATCTTTGAGATTTGGTTAGACAAAATGGGACATCTGTTTATTCATAAATGTGTTCATTTTTAGATATATTTATTCACAGATTTTATTCTCTATTCTCCTTTATTTATTTCCACAAACTTATTTGATGATGTATTTTATTTATTTTTTCACATTTGGTCATATGTTTGTGCCTTACACTGCTAAATGAGGGAGTGCATTTAATGTTATATTGCTGAATTTAATGGGGGCATTTGTCTTGTTATTTGATTTTGTCAGTCTGAGTCCTCCACACTGGTCCTGCCCAGGCGGGTAAAGCTGACGGGGGTGGGGGTGGTGGATGGGGGGTGGTGGAGGGGTATGTGCTATGGTATGTGCGTAAAGAGAAGACCTGACGTCACGTGACCGCCTCTTACTCCCGAAAACCATCATTTGAGGAATAACGTAACATCTTTGTGTCTCAGCAGCGCCGGATCTGTTTCCTTCCTCTCTGCTTTCATGCCGATGAATCCATAGGATGCTGTTTAAGAGACCGGAGGGATTCTAGCCACATTTATTGGACGAAACAGGAGGTAAGGCGTTTTGATCGCGGCATTTTCATTCATTTACACCCCATGTAGGGAAGGAGGGAAACAGATGCGTTAATGTAAACCGGATACAGGCTTCAGTAACCCACACACACACACACACACACAAAAATATGAAAAAATCGAAATCTGTATCCAGGGCTGGTTTATTGCGAGGAGTTTGGGCTTTGACCTGCTCGGCGTCCGGATGAAAGAGGGAAGCAGCGATGCACCGTGTCGCACAAGCCTGAAGGACGCTTCTCCATCGCCCCTGATCACGATGCTCCGTGTCCTACCGCAGCATCCCTGCCATCCGCCGACACAAACACACACAGGAGACAGTTTCAGGGATTATAAAACGTACAATCAACCAGGATCGGGCTGTGTTTTTTTTTCTTCTCATAAGACTGCTTGATTCTGTGGCAGAAAGATGCCCTTCACACATCCACCATAATATGCACTGATGTGTGGTTCGCAAGCACAATCCAAATAACGTGGATTATAGGCTACCAGCAGGTTTAAAAAGACGCACGAATAGCTTTATTATAGCCCGTTGTAGGCCCGTATCACGCCTATTTTTGCGCTCATAAGGTCGTGGATACGTTTCAGGAGTCGCGACAAGGCCACACCGTTTCCCCACCGCGCGTTAACACAGCTGTGCGTGTAACATGTTTATCTCTGTCTCATTTAATGAATGGTGCACCAGCACGGAATGGGAAGGACCACACCTCTAATCAAAATCACACATTAAGATGCAAAGTCTGTTATTCCACTGACATGTGTGCATGTATCTATAAGAAGGCCTGTGGCCTGTGGAGGAGCAGAGTGAGAGTGATGTTGCACTTCATAAAAAAAAAAAAAAAAAAACCCACACACATCTGTTCTTTCTCCTCAGTTTGGTTTTGAGCTGAGATTGAAGTCTGTGCGCCTGTTTGTGAAGGAGAACACTGAGCGGTCATCATGGCAGGTAAGATCTCCTTTTTCTGTTCATCTCCACAGTGTGTGCATGTGATTTTTTAGAGTCCAAGCACAAAGCTGGTTTTAATGGAAACTCAAGGCTGAATTGTGATTCCACATGCAGCTGTCTTGACTTGATTTCTGTATGAGGGTTTTCGACGCGCTGGCAGCTGCGTTGAACTGTGTATCTTTTGTTATCCCAGAAAACAACTTCCCTCCCTTGCCAAGATTCATCCCACTCAGGCCATGTTTTTACCAAGACTTCAATGAGATCCCAGACCAGCGTCGCACCATGTGCAAGAGGCTCTATTACCTGTGGATCTGTGAGTGAACTAAATGTTGACTTTACATATACAATATCTTTCCATACAGTGTGTATCCTGCTTGCTTACATCATGATTTAAGCTGTGAACCTGCCTCCTGCCATGTCACTTTGTTTTTACCCAAAATATTATGAGAGTCAAACATCACAGGCGCTCTAGTGTACCTGGGAGACCAGATTGACTGGTTTTACTGTCAGGCACCAAGCCAGGTCAATATTTCTTCCATTTACTTGTGCAATTTCTTTTTTAGCAACATTTGAAATATCATGGTTTTCTGACACGCTTCTAAAAGGATAAGTTCACCCAACAATTACAATTCAGTCATTATCTACTCAGCCTCATGCCGATGGAAAGTCGAAGTCCATGTAACATTTCTGCAGCGTCACAGCAAAACAGCTGGCAGCATTCTCCCAAACAACTGAGGTAGATGGGACTGAAACAGAAACAACTGAAAAAACTGATCCAAAATTGATTTGAAAAGACGTTACAATATTTCTGAAGACAAAATCTTCATTGTAGCTGCTAAGCTAAAAAGCGTTAGCACACACCCATCCGAAGTGAGTGTGTGAGCTTGACCATGTGTCGAAGGCGTAAATAATGAAGTCTTCTCAAAATGATTTGGGATCTCAGAGCTTCTTGAGACTTGGATTATGCTAGGCGAGCTTTAAGGAGGCCATTTATGTTTTTTTTCCAGTTGTTTGTTGACGTTTTTAAAAAGTCCCCATCGACTTAAGATTTTTATGAGAATGCTGCAACCCTGTTTTGCTGTGAAGCTCCAGAAATGTTTTATGGATGAGGAAACTTCACGTGACTTTCCATTGGCCTGGGGGTGAGTAGACAGTGACTACATTTTAATTTTTGGGTGAACTGTTGCTTTAAATGAGAGGATTTGCTGCCTTTTTATCGCATGTCATTGAAGACTGAATATCTTTTGAGTTATTGCTGGACAAAATGGGATTTTTGAAGACATCTTGGACTCTGGGAAACTGTGATGAGCATCTCTTCACAGTTTTTTTGAATGACTAATTTATTCATTGGAAAAATCTGCCAGATGAACCAGTGAAGTAACAATCATTAGTCTCAGATAACAGTTGATACTAATAATGTCTCAAATTTGTAATTCACATTCATATTAGTGTCATGGTGTCTTTTTCATGAACACATAGGTTTCTGCCATTTGAAAACAAGAATGTAAGTCTGGTGTAAATATAGATCAGTTTACTAAAAGTGTAGATTAGAAAATGCTGTGCCGTGTTTTCTAGCTCCAGTTTGCATTAAACGATTGTAGCTTGAATGTACAACGCTGTGAAAAAGTATTTTCCCCATTACAGATTTCTTTTGTTTTTGCTTTTTTGTCACACTTGATTGTTTCAGATCATCAAACAAATGTTAATATCAGACAAAGATAACCTGAGAAAATACAAAATGCAGTTTTTAAATGATGATTTCGTTTATTAAGGGAAAAAAGCTAACCAAACCAACCTGACCCTATGTGAAAAAGTAATTGCCCCCCCCTTGTTAAATCATAAATTGGAATTGGAAAGCTGAGTCCAATTTTACTAGCTCCACCCAGGCCTGATTACTGCCAGACCTGTAGAATCAAGAAGTCACTGAAATAGAACCTCTCTGACAACATGAAGTAAGCTGAAATATCTCAAAAAGCAACACATCATTCCCCGATCCAAAGAAATTCCAAGAACAGATGAGAAACAAAGTCACTTGACATCTATCAGCCTTAAAAAGGGTTCCAAAGCCATTTCTAAGGCTTTGGGACTCCAATGAACCAAAGTGACAGCCATTATCCACAAATGGAGAAAACATGGAACAGTGGTAAACCTTCCCAGGAGTGGCTGGCCTACCAAAATTACTCCAAGAGCGAATCGACAAGTCATTCAGGAGGTCCCAAAAGAAGCCTGAACAACATCGAAAGCACTGCAGGCCTCACATGAGTGATTCAACAATACGAAGAAGACTGGGCAGAAATGGCATCCGTGGGAGAGTTTAAAGGCGAAAACCACTGCTGACCAAAAAGAACACAAACGCATATTTACCATAAAGCATCTTGATGATCCCCAATACTTTTGAGAAAACATTCTGTGGACTGGCGAGACAAAAGTGGAAGTTTTTGGAAGGTGTGCGTCCCGTTACATCTGGCGTATAACTAACACAGCATTTCAGAAAAAGAACATCATACAGTCAAATGTGTTGGTGGTGTGATAGTCTGGGGCTGCTTTGCTGCTTCAGGACCTGGACGACTTGCTGTAATTGATGGAACCATGAATTCTGCACGCTACCAGAAAATCCTGACAGAGTATATCCGGTCATCAGTTTGGGACCTTAAGCCCTCAAGCCCACTTGGGTTATGTAGCAGGGCAATGATCCGAAGCACACCAGCAAGTTCACCTCTGAATGGCTCCAAAAAAAACCAAAATGAAGGTTTTGGAGTGGCCTAGTCAAAGTCTGGACTTAAATCCTACTGAGATGCTGTGGCATGACCTTGAAAAGGCCATTTATGCTCGAAAACCCTCCAATGTGGTTAAATTAAAACAATTCTGCAAAGTAGAGTGGGACAAAATTCCTCCACAGCGATATGAAAGAGTTATCACAAATTCTTGATTGCAGTTGTTGCCGCCAAGGGTTGCACAACCAGTTATTAGGTTTAGGGGGCAATTACTTTTTCACATAGGGTCAGGTTGGTTTGGATAGCTTTATTCCCTTAATAAATGAAACCATTATTTAAAAACTGCAATTTGTATTTTCTCAGGTTATCTTTGTCTGATATTAAAATTTGTTTGATGATCTGAAACATGTAAGTGTGGCAAAAAAGCAAAAAAGCAGGAATCTGTATGGGTGGCAAATACGTTTTCACTGCACTGTAGATGTGGTGTTGACTAGTTGCTGAGAGTCATCGTGATTCAGTCCTGCTGAATTATGAGTAATGCAGCCTGTGGGATGTCTGCCATAGACCATTTTGCCTGTCATGTCTCTGTGATGTTCACAGTGAACGCTGCCACACTGGCTGTTAACCTGATTGGCTGTCTGGCGTGGATGTGCGGAGGTGGCGGGGCGACCAACTTCGGCATGGCCTTCCTGTGGCTCATCCTCTTCACCCCCTGCTCCTATGTGTGCTGGTTCAGGCCCATCTACAAGGCCTTCAAGTAAACCCGTTCTCCACTGAACACACTGAACATGTATACCGATGTATGCAGATTCACATAATTTCTGACGTTTATTATTCTCTCCATGCAGGACCGACAGCTCGTTCAACTTTATGGCTTTCTTCTTCGTCTTCATGGCCCAGGTGGTGATCAGTATTATCCAGACGGTTGGCATTCCTGGTTGGGGAGTGTGGTAAGAACTTTGATATGAAGCGTAAATACAGATGGGAGACAAATTCTGGAAGTGTATTGGAGCGATAAACATCATTCTTCTCAAATATATCCACTCTTTTGGATTTTTAATGATGGACCTCGTAAATACACAACTACAAAAACACTACAAAAGCCCTAGAACATGATTCACAGTCAGTTTCGTCCTCTTCAAACCATTTAGTGACCCTCTGTGTCCTGTATGCAAAGATCTGCACTTGTTGTTTCTCCGCATGTTTATTCAGATTTTTTTCCCTAAATTTGTCGCCCATCTGTACCCAAAATGAAAAGCGCGATGCTGAAACATCGATACCTCGGTGTATTGCATAAGATTTTTTCCACAATTAACACAAACTACTGCTCATTCAGTGGTGAGAATAAGTTAGAACTAGGTGACAAAATCAAATATCACGGTATTTTCAACCAAATACTGATAATTGATATTGATATTGTAACGATACTGCAGGGATGTTTGTCGATGATGAAGCTGAAGAGTCTAAGAAAATGACATCACTTTAGTGTAATGCAGCCATTAAAACCAGGGAAAGACAACACGTCTGTGAAGAGCACACAAAATGTGAGATGTAGTTTCATATCAAGGTAGCGACATAATATATTGCCAAGCCCTACATGAGATGAAGTTGGAACTTAAGTGTGAATATAAAAATGGGAATCAGACTTTTACATTTGAATACGCCTTCATATACTGTCTCATATTACCTTGAACTAGAGGTTTTCATGAGGCTATATTTGTTCACATTTTGGCAAATCAGCCCTTTTAGCAGCCTCCAGCCGTTACTGTTTGAGACAACAGTTAGAAGGAGATAATGCTATCCTCAGGAAGTCCAACTGAATCACACAGACCCGCCCCGTCTCTCTTCAACCCCCCTTGAACTCCCCATGGGCAGGCACGCCACACAGTTTGAAAACCTCTGCCTTGGACAGTGACCAATAATGTCGTGCAGTAGGAGTGATATGTGACTAACTCTTCTATCGTTCCCACCAGTGGCTGGCTGGCTACCATCACCTTCTTCAGCACCAACGTCGGCTCAGCGGTGGTCATGTTGATTCCCACCATCATGTTTACTGCCGTGGCTGTGCTATCCTTCATCGCCCTCACAAAGGTGACCAATTTTATTCTGCTTCGCTCAGTTAAAAAATAAACTATGAACTGTTTGAGCTTCTTCACTGGAAGCAGTTGCATTTGCATTTGTTGGGTTTATATTTGGTGAAAAGCCTCTTAGAAGTCGTACTGAAATTTGAGTTCTCTCTTCCTTTTTTGTGTAAGGAAATATAAACTGCGATGGTACTGCTACCATCATATTGTACTGCTGTTATGCATTTGTCAGAAGAAGATAAGACCATTTGTAGAAGCAGCGTCTAAGCTTTAGGCCTCTGGGCAGGTGTTATTCACTTGGAAGAGGTCGACCGACATTTTAGATCCGTTGTTGCCATGGATGTGTTAAGGAGCTGGATACTGGACTCAAGGATGGTTCCTATACAGTCCAATTAAAACTGCTTGCCTGGCCCATGTGCCAAAAAACCTTTCTAGTTTACAGGAGTTTACAGGTTGCTTCTGGTGGTATGCAGCCCACTGAATATGTGCATTAGTGTTAATTCCATCGTGTGGATAAATTCTGAGACATGAATGCATGTCGTGTGCTTGTACACAGCGGTGATGCCATCTTTTGGTTTCAATACTGCAAGTAGCCACTGGCAAGATTTGATGCAAGGCTGAAAGGTGGCTCCATATCAATCTCTTATAAAACATCCAGGGGTTGTTGCTATGAAACATGCTTTCAACTTCCGTGGTGCACTACTGACTGGAGTATGTCATGAGTCAGTAGAAGGAAATCGTTGCTAACTTAGTTTACGTTCTTGATTTTTCAACACCTACTGAGTCATTGGCAGCTCCACACACACTGAGTGCTGTGTTACATTGTACAGAGATGAGAGTCGTGCTTGCATTAGCTGCATGTCTCTTTCATGAGTCCCACTGTGGTGATGGCAAATCACCAAACCGTCAACACTGACAGTTACGATCAGCTTGTCACCTGAATGTTAACCAGTGATTTAAATGATGTAACAAATGCTGCGTTCATGGCACATTAGTGTTATTGTACTCATGAGTTTCAGACAAAGTGTGACTTATATCAGACCCAATGCACCAAACAAGCATGGCAGACTTGCATAGGCCAAAGATGGCAGTTCAGTGTTATCACTGAAGACCTTGGCGGAGTCATACTGTCTGAGGGGCAGGGCAAAAAAATTTAATAAAAAGGGCACCAGCTGCTTGTGGTGTGGCACAGCTGCATACATTTACAGCAAAACAGTTTCCCAGTTAAGATTAGTGTTTTTTTATTATGTGACTCAATTTAACTATTAAATACTTAACAGGGGACCCCTGTATAACCCGCATGTGGACCAGCGTGTGTAATAAATCCTAAATTTAATGGATATAAAGTTGTCACTGCACAGTATTTTAATCCTCATAAGACCAATAATACAAATATATAACTGTATACCATCTCGATGACGAGAACGCTGGTGGGTAATTGAATATTTTCCATCTTTACCATCCATCCCACATGACATGAACGAGGCATAAAATGCAGTCACTGAGTTAAAGGGTAATTCCACCAATTCTACATAATAAATTGTGTCTTGAGGAGGAGTACTACTACATATGTGAAAAAAGTAACATAAAGCCTTTTGTAGCTCCAGAAGAAGCTGCATGAAACCTTGGTGGCAATTTATCAGATGGGACTAAGTAATGCTGAAATCCAAATGTCACCCGGCTACTTAGCTGTCTTTATGTGTGTTTGAATTTAAGTGATATAATGGACTATTTTTAGTGGCCGCCCACTTAGATGCTGTACCAATCAAATTACGGCCCTGACTTCATTATTGGTATGAAAATGAATGCCACACGGAGTACACTAACAACAAACAAATATTTTGAATCTTTAACTCTGTAGAGCATTTTTTACTGTAACACATTGATGATACTAAAACGCCTTGAATTACAGGTTCATAACTTCTACCGTGGAAGTGGTGGCAGCCTGGGTAAGGCCCAGGAGGAGTGGGCCACCGGGGCCTGGAAGAACCCCCACGTCCAACAGGCAGCTCAGCAGGCGGCCATGGGAGCCGCGCAGGGAGCCATGCAGCCGAACCAGAACCAGTACTCAGCAGCTCCCACCTACAACTATGACGACCCGATGTAGGACAGAGAAGGGGGCCGGGCTGCCGTGTGGGATAGATAAAAAGGGATCAATTAAGAACACAATTCAGAATTAGGTGCCCTTCATTGTAACACTGTACAAGCTGAATTCAAACAGAAAGTCTTGTTTGTGGTCAAAGTGTCTTTTTATTGAATTCCGACACACATGGGAGTTAATCTTTTAGCTCAGTTCACATTTAAATCAGCAGCAAGTTATTAAAAAGCTGTTGTTTGTTTTTTGTTTTTTAAAATCTCTTATGCTGCTCAATCCTAGCTGGGCAATGTGTGTGTTGCTTTCCAACGGAGACACATCACATAGCTAAAACCACTACCCTGAGCTTCGTCAGTTTATTCAGGTCGGTCCGTCTGAGTGACTTCTCTGCCTCTGCCTGTGTCACACTTTTAAAACATCTTTTAATGACCTTTAATGTGTTTTTTAATGTACTGGTACTAGTAGAGTGTTTACTTTAATCAGCCGTGAAGGTCACCAAACGCTTAAACATTTGCCCCTCAGTTGATGTACTGTAGTCGCTTGCTTCTCAAGCTGACAAGTCTTATGATTTCCCATTAAAAGAATGGTTTCGATAATATGGGATACATGAAATGCTGGCCAAGAAGTTCACTGTCTTTTTCTTACTCTTTATGTCAACTTTGGTACTTTTTTGTTGGACAAAACAAAAAATGAACATGGCCAAAAAAATCAGAATCAGGATTTAGAATCAGGAAAGTAGAATCAGGATTTAGAACTTGAAGATTATAAAGCTTGACAGGAATAGGAATACAAAATTCTGACGTTATTCTGCTCCAACATATTTCAAATTAGAGGACATTTGCTGCTTCAGCAACACCTTACAATAAGGGACACAAACATCTGAGAAGTTGCTTGGATAGGAATGAGGAACCAACTGCTATTTAACCACTAATAACAGCAACAGTGGCATTATCCAATTTTATATAATAGCTAATGATTAGTTACTGATTACTTAATTAAAGCCACTCTATATATGTCTAATAGAGGATAATAATCTGTTAATAGCCAACAATTTTGGATCATATCGACCACTTTCTTCATGAGTGGCTCTAGATTCATGGCAGAAACTCGAAGAACTCATTCATTACTAATTACTCAAACGTTACTAAGAAGTCCGTGTTTACTTCTTAATTCTCTTTACTTACTTTCCTTCATGAGTACCTGTCCATTAGTCAAAAAGGTCTCTATTCCCCTTTCAATCCTTACCCACTGTAATTAAGTGAGTGAGTTAATCATTAGCTACTCTATAAAATTGGATTAGGTAACTCATTAATTAGCAGTTAGTTCCTAATTTCTTAGCTAGTAACTACTGAAAATGCTCTGTTTCCCGCAGTTTCTCGCAGAATATGTGTCAAGCAGGTATTTCACAGCTCAGTTCTGAAGATCTGAAATCCCAGTTAAAACAGTTTGTGTTTTGGTGACCAGGTTGTTTTTGTTTGTTTGTTTTTGTACTGATCAGAAGTCGCTACGCATCAGTGAACCTTTACGTTTTATTCTTATCTTTTACATTGAGTGATAGCTGGTTTAAACTCTACCTGTGAAGCCCTTTAAGTGTCAGCGTATTTGTTCTTCTGTCTCCGTTTGGGGTGTTCGGTTTTCTTCTGTTTCACACTGGTCATGTGATTAGCAGGTTGATTTCAGTGAAATAAATTATTACATGTTCAAGTGAAGCACATGCAGTATTTAGGGTTGCTATTCATTGGATAAAACATTCCTAATCGACATTGTACAGGTTAAAAGTGAGAGAAAACCAAAACAGTTGCAGTTTGGGCACACAGTTAATATTAATAATCATTGTTGTAGGTGGTCATAGCATTGTATGAAGTGATGGATGTCTTCCCCATTTTGGCAAATTCTCCCATTCACCCCCTAACTACATGTACATGCTTAAATGACTACTTGTTTCTGAAGCTCTGGGCTTCAGGTCTTAGTGTGTCATTCTGTGGCTGTTGGTGTTATTCTATGAGTAGGTGTAACATGATATTTATATAAAAGAAAATAGAATATAAAATAATTCAAGCCAATAAATGAAAGAGAGGATGTTCATGCGTAGCCTCTTCTGAGGCCTCTGCGGTGTCATGCTGATTTCAGTGGAAAGATTTCTGCCTCGTGTCACTCAAGTCTTCAAGATTCAATGCGGTGGTTATTACAGTAGAACAGTATTAGATTTGAAACAGATGTGAAGATATGTATCTGAATGCTCGTTATTTCAAAACCCGTGAGTCGTCTTGTCTGATTGTGATGATGTGGTATTCTATAGGCTGTTTGTTGTTTTACTTTTCAGTTGTTTCCTTTTTTTTTGTACTGCCCTATTTTGTGTACTTTGGATGACGTGTGGATGAGTTTGAAGCACATGTTCGTTGTGTCCTTCCATGGCTGTGGGTAACAGAGGATTCAGTAGTTGTTTTTTTTTATTTTTATTATACTTTATTTAATGTAATGTTTGCATCTGTTGACATCAGTGCAAACTACATTCACAGTGAATCACAGTGGAGCAATACTAACAAAAAAAAATGCATTGAACAGTGGATTTATTAGGATCAAGGCAGGTCCCGTTGTGCAGGCTTCAAATAAAAACGACCATAACATAAATGGTTAAAATGTTTAAATAATGGGCCTGTTTCCAAGTTGGACACCACTAGTAAAACTTATCAACTGCGTAACATTTTCACCAGCAGATGCATTTACAGTAGTTATGAAGTTTAACCCTGTAAACTGTAACATACACGTGCTCATCTGTTAGTTAATGCACAAAGTTTAGCTGATCGGTTCCTTGGTTAAGTGTGAAGTACGCAGAAAGACAAACAAACAAGCTACTTTTCTCTGTATGTTGTAAGTATTCCTGGTCTTTGGTGGGTTTTTGGATCAGTCCAATCTTTTCGCCATATGTACATACAGCACAGTTAGTGTGATTATTTGAATTACAGCTGTATAGTTATCGTGTAGCAGGAACTGCAGTGTTCACACTCCGCTGTATCAGAGCTTCTGAAAGCCATCTCCCATTAACTCCCCCCCATGTTCCCACATGTACTGTATGTTGTTTGATATGTATGATCATGTACTATATCATAACTAGATATAAATATATAATTACTTGAGGTGAGGTAAATATTTGCCATGGACAAACACATTCAGTAGAAACATGCTCTTATTAGGCGAGTGAGACGTTTGAGGAGGCTGTGTCTCCATGACTGAAGTAAAATGAGGAATACATTTTTGTGTATTACTTTTGTATTATTTGGTCTTACCCTGATAAATATTAAACAGTTCTTGTTGCATTCTGTTTTGTTATTTAATGATTTTACCTATAGTTCTTCTACACACATCAGCCAAAAGTTCTGCTACATTGCTGATGCTGGATTACCATTATTATTTATTTCAATAGTTTGCATTTTCAGTTAATCGTAAAGTGATGGGATGGATTGGATGCAACTCCTCAGTTGCAAATGGTTGGGAAATTGGGTGAGTGGTTGCGTAAGGTGTAAAATTATAATAAAATAAGAGTACAAAACAGTCACATGCCAGCAACAAAATGCCACTCAACTGAGTTTATTGCAAAACGTGCCCACTTGTTCACATGTTATACATAAACCAAAAACAAAACACACCCCACCATCTATGGAACAGTGCAGGGAATGTCGTACACCTGTCCTCCAGAAACTATTCCAGGTGGGAATACTGCACCAAGCATGATTACTCAGTTAGCCAGGTAACTCCTAAGATAGCATGCAACAACTTCAACATTTGTTAATAGACATAATCAATATTTATGACAAACTGACACCTAATACATTCCAGTGATGAATGCCTTTACTTCTTCACAGCGCTCAGGACGAAAGAAAAACAGGGTTCAGCTGTAACAGAGCAGCAACGATAAAATAAAACTTAAAAAAACACTCCTTTCCTTTTATGGCCTGATGTTGTTTGTTTCAGTAGTTAACTACACAAGCTACTGCAGAATGTAGTTACCCACTCGTTAAGTTACTTGTGCTTCACTCTCCAACACTGACTGTAGCTGTAGAACCATGAACCTCCATATAAAGGTGATGTTTAAAACATGGAGCTTTCCTTTCAAGGAAATTCTTATTTCCTTTTGAGTAATACCAAATGATTTAATTCTTCTCCAACCAAAATTTTGAGGAAATATAAAAAGAAGAAAAAAAAGCTTACAATTACCACCAAGCATGGTTAAGTTGCTGTTCCTGAGCTATTGCTTTGGATAATGGCCAGAACATTTTTCGCACAACATTGATGTCATCATGAAGTTGACCTTTTGGATATAACACTTAATAACCTCATAATTTTGTTCTTTTAGACATTTCTGTAAAATCTTGTCATAACTATCATGACCTGAGTAATAGCCTAAATGTAATTTAGTGGGGTCACAGTGACTTCAAAATCCAATCAGTTCATTTTTTGGTCCAAGTGGGTGCTTTTGAAGGTGTTCTTAAGTTTTCGTGTCCTCAAGAATGGGACAGATGGACTACCCCAAAACATAATGATTCTAGCTTTTGCCGGCTTGGAGGCACAAAAATAAAAAGTTGACCAGATTTTAAGAGAACAGTTTACTGATGGTCGTATCATCAGAAAATGATTCATTAAAGCTGTTGATATCGGATCAATTTATCTGTGATCCATTAAGACGACAGTGAAAAGTCAATCATTTAAACATCCGCATGACTCAAATAATACACAGAGAAGCCAGTAAAACAGCAATAATCTTAAAATTCTTTATTCATAAACTTGATGCAAGTTTACAAATTACTGTACATGGTCAAAATTTCTTCAAATGGAAAATGAATATAAAAGAAAACCAAAGCGAGCCAGCGGTGCCGGACTTGATCATCTGTTGGTGCCAGAAAATGAACTGGCAACTGAGAGAAATCAATCTTTGCATCACACAGTCCAGTTAGAGAAGCGTGCAAGTCTATTCACCACGGCATGACTGTCAAACCTCAATCATCTCTTATTATCTCCGCTGAGCAGAGTTTTGGCATTTCGGAGGGAGGCAATCACACTGGTGGATGAAACTTCTAAAAGTTCATCAATCTGGGCCCTTTTAGAGGCGGTTACACAGTTCCTTGATAACGATACACAGTAATTCCTCCCCCGTCTGCCCTCCTTCAGCTATATCAGACATGTAACAACAGGATGTGGAGCAGTATGTTGAGAAAACTTTCCTGATTTTAAAATATTTAGCTCAAAACGTGCTTTGTTGTGTTTTTTTAAATTGACCTCTTGAGGCACGTTGTTCCAGTTGTGCAAACATCTTTCTCGGGAATATTTAAAGATCACACACTGAAATCAAATCTACTTCCGTACTTGGGAGGGGGGAAAAAAGTAAAAAAAAATAAATATTGATGAGCTTTTACACATGGTGGTTATCGTGCCACTGCAGTCCTGTTGAAATGGCATCTTTCTGTAAATGTCCTTCGTCGTACATTGCTTGAATTAAAAAGCAACATGTGGCCCGTAAGGTTGTAAAGCTCGTTACATTTTTCTGTTGACATCAGATCAGTGGGTGAGTTAGCCTAAACGTCAGCTGTACAGAGCGTTAATTAACCCAAAATATAACCCCAAACCCAACACGTACAGATTCCCCTCCTAAGTATTGTTTGTTACCTGAGTTGCCATTTAAACAAACCTTTGCAGACAGTGTTAACAAATAAACTGCAAAAGAGCCAACAGATTGATAGATACAGTGTGTCCTGTAGTATGGGGAACAGCAGTACTGATATATTGCATGGTGTGAGTTCAAATGTACAGAGTTTTAGGTCAGTTCTTATCACACTGCTAAGTGATCCTTCTAGTTGCGCACCAAAAGCAACACCAAACCATCAGTGGAAGGAAGCCCAGGCAAATGATGGATGTTAAGCCCCCAAGAGGGGATGGATCCAGCTGCATGGGAAGTCATGTAACAAGGTTGAAATTTCCGATCTAAACTGGGCAGGAACAAACCACTACAATTGGTGCATGTCAGGAAGATTTGACACAAACATTTTTCTGCTAAACTGTTGAGTGATTAAAAAGAAATCACATCCAAACACCCTTCATTCCTTCTGTAATCACATCCAACAATAACAACAGTTGAGACTAGGCTCGTGTGCAACATGCTGTCAGCTTTACACACGTGAGGCTTCATTTTTCAGCATCAAACTTGCCATCAATCTCTACAGCTATAACCAATTGAAACACCAATAGCCCCGATGAGCACCTGCAGGGCTGATGGATTAACAGAAATAAGGCAAAAACAGCTCTTTAGCATCAACATTAAATCTGTTAGAACTTCCAAAATGATGCTGATCTCATCTTCTGGTGAAAATATATCTTTGTATCCTCTTTCCAAGATATGAAATATGCAGATTCTGATGGTTAATGACACATGGTGGATTTGTTCACTGAAAACACTGAATCTTAGTTCAACATCACTATAGCTTTTGATTCTGCTTGGCCCATATTCTTAGAAGGAACTAAAAGATACAGAGTGGGGGGTCATCTCAATTTAAAGATTCCAAAATACGAAAATTCGCTCATTTATTGTATAATATGCTCAAATAATAAAAACAATCGCCAAATAATAATTCAAAAAACAATATTTGCAATATGTACCAGTTATATTTCCAAAAGAAAAAAAAAGGGGGAAAATGGCGGTCAATAAAATCAGGTGCAGTGAGGTGCCACTTCAAGAGCTTCAGTATCAATCGTCTTTTAAAATTCCCGTTTAACGAGGGCTATCTGACTGTTGGTGAAGCCCACTTTGTCAAAGCAGCTAAAGAAAAAGCATTTCCCCACATTTAAAGGAGGAAAGTTTTTTTTAAAGACAAATGAGCATATTTAGAAAACAGAACTAGTGATACCCTCACGTCCTCCTCCTCACTCAAACACTGAGAGGAGAAGTCAAGTTACACCAGAATCCAGTCTTTCCTGGAGCGGGGTGAAGGAATACTTGTCAGATGAGCTGGCGAGATGGTTTCCGCAAGAAAGATGAGACATCCCCAAGTCGAGTCAGGTGTGGGGAGGGGGGGGGGGGGGGGGGGGGGGGGGGTGTTCCAAAGAAAACAAGATACTTTGACCCAAAGACATGTTCTCAGTGCATAGTGGTAGTAGCTCCTTATCCATCCTCTTTAGGTGGTGTGTACCAGCCTGTAAAAACACAAAGAGAAACCCCTTTGCCAATGGATCCATACCGCTGACTGTCTACTAAGCCCCAACCATTCATATATTTACTCACCATTCTTTTCATGAATCTGCACAAGGGATTTGTACGACTGTTGTGCTCTGGCAAGATTGTACTGGTTCTGAAAGACAAATAACATCAGATGTACAGAAATCTTTCGCTATGCAGGAGGAACTATATAAACAATCAACGAAAAAGAAAAATTCCCCATCTCTTACTGTCCCACAATTTTCTTTTATTTCCATTTGACTGGTTCAAATAAAATGGGAAGTTTTAACTATGTCAGTGAATGGACTGTGAAAACAACCTCTACTTGGTCTGTCTGCTATAGGAATGCAGCTGAAGTTGAAGAGAAAATACACTAAAACTGTTGCTGTTTTCCTTGACACATATAAAGTGACCGGGAAAGAGTAACCAGACGGATTTCAACACATACAGTCTTTCCTTCAGAGCTTACAGCTATTGTAGCATTGTATATTTATCTTGCAAGAGGACACACATATATGCAAGTAAAGTGACAATGTATTTAGCCACATTTGGATTTTTATCTGGATACAGAACACTGACAGGTGTAAAAAGGATCTTGTATTTACCTTGAACCACTTTTCCCACAACTTAATTATTCTCCTGGATCATAACAACAGTACTACACAGTTATAGCGTTTCCTAACTAAATGTATGTGTACAGGGACGAGGAAAGATTGAGCCACAAAGTTAAAATGAGGAGTTAGCCATCTGAAAAAATCCTAAATAGGCTCGTTTCTGCAGCATGTATACTCATCAAATGCCACCTTAGGTTATGCCTAAGGTTGACTAATGACATCAGTTACCTTATTGGCTCCAAACTGCACTCTGGCTTTTCCTTTAACCAGAGTTGCATTTATCTGCATAATGACAGACTCTATGGAATAGGCACTGCTCCAGCCCTGAAAAAAAAACACACAAAACTATTAATTTGGTTGTTCCGGTTGACAAAAATTGACATAATGAGATGAACTCAAACTCGGTAACAAACCTGTTTTGTGAGAAGCTCCATGCACAAGGCCCCTCCTCCTAGAACATAACTGAAAAGACAAATAATAAATTCAGTATCTAGGATGAGGATTAAACATCATGTATTAGAGCAGGTGTGTACATTTGATCGAGAAAGTGTTCACTTGACCTTTTACAAATTTGTTGCGCATCACATTAATTTCATTATGTCTTAATTTGCCTTGTGGAAGAGATTTAGATTTTTATAAAAATCTAATCCATCCTTTAAGTAGTATTTTCAGGGAAATGTGTTTATATCTGTTAATAATCAGAGCCCTTAAACAATCTGCATGGTTTGAGGTGGAAGATGGAATTGTAAACAGTGTAAAAGCAGGGAATGAATTTCCCTAAAGTCTTGTTCAAATGCATTTAATAGCATGACTGCACTTTTTTATGATGATGATTTACTTTAAAGAGTCAGAGCAGTAATTTGCAGCCAGTCATAAGCAAGCCTCACAGCCTGTACTACGCAGCGGTAACATAGCTTTAAGTCCACCCTGCTCTTACAAGCATAAAGCAATTCATCAAAGGATCTGAAATATAGCTTTGTAAACAAAGCGCATCATAACCACATCTGCAACAGCTGCAAGCACAATATAAGATTTAAAACATTTAGAGTTGGAACTTCACATTTGTGTGAGTTTTGATTTATTCTCATTAATATTGTGAGTAAATCTCCCAATAAAGTCCACAATCCATCTCCAAATTGTGTGCACAACAACTTTGGACCAAGTCCCAGTGAGTGAATACTTTCCTCAGATGAATTCATATGCAAACTGAGCATTGGGAGATCACTGCACACTCACCCTCCGGAGAGCACAGGTGAGACAACCCGTACAAAAGGTGGGTCAAAAGGAAAATTATCCTGTCACATGAAGGAAAACGAAACTTGAGTCTTGAGAAAACCCTTCCCCTTTCCCCAAAACACCAACTGACAAATATTATGACAGGACTCACTTTATAAGAGAAATTGAGCAGAATGTAGTCCACTCCTTCCTTTTCTTTTAAGACCTGCAAGTCACTATGTAATGGACTATCTGGGTCTACCCTGTAATAAAGAATGGCAAGTCAAATGATGGATGATAAAATACACACAACACAATAAAACAGATTGTTTGCAAAATGTTAAAATCAACTTACGTCCTTAACTTGACATGCCATTCATAAAGGCTGTCGCCGACTAGTTCGACTGAATAAATACCTGTGAAACAAACACGAACATAATTAACTTCAGTCTGAGATGTTATAACAATAAAAGTCACCACTGTACAGAACTGTGTCATTGCAATCACCCGTCTTGTAACTCTGTGATCTGTAGATCTCCCTGAGTTCCTTCATTAGGCGGTCTGAGGCTTGCACAGAGCCGGACACTGCACCCTGCAACATAAATCACAAGAGAAATCACACAGATTATTGGACACCAGGACAAATAAGAAGATACAGATCCTGAGGGAAAAGTCTTGTTCCTCACTGTGTAAACATGGTGTCAACAATGTGCACTTTCAACCAACTCTCCTTGGGTGCAAAAAAAGATGAATTACTAAACCTTTCTACTGTAAGCCCACAAGAAAAGCCTTTGATCACATACAGTCATGAAAACACTGACTTAAAGTCTTGGTCCATCATTTTCTTTCATCGCTCTTAATGTATTCAAATTATGTATGTTTTAGGGTCAAAATGCTGTTTTCCAAGTACTTATGTGTGAAAGACACATAATATTCCAACATACTGTGACATAGATTTCTGTATGATAATTTTGCTACAAAATAAACCCCTTAGCTTGCCTAATGTGCCTTTCCTCCGAGACTGAGAGCTGCATGTCCGTGTGTCAGTTTGAACATGGACGAGGTTGTGGCTAAAGTACACACACACTGAACACAGCCGTCAGGATGAAGCATATGCTTCAAGTGAATTCACACAAAATCTAGTATTGAGGCACCTTCCTACAGGATTGTTTTTCTGCTTTAGAATATAACTGCTGTGACAAAACCATGCTTTGTTCATGCCATCTTAAAAGTGAGCTGTTGTTACAGGCTGCCACTAAGCCTGCACGATATGAGGAAAATCTGCGATGTGCAATAACACTGTTCAATATTGCGATGACGATATAACTTGCGATAAATAAACAAATATTGAAGTTTGCATATCATTAACTATACAGTTAAAGAAAAACGTTAGTTTTGAATTGTTTGTGTAAGTCTTTACAGTTGTATTGCAGGTGATGGAGGTTGGTTATGTTTCCTCTAGAAGTTGCAACAACAGCTCGGCATGTTGTACACAGTACCCGTGTTTGTAACTCATCGTCTCTCCTGAATCTAAAATAAGTTGATTTAGCAGAAGTGCTGTTTCTTTTCACCACAAGGTCTTCGTCGACCACATTTTCATTGCTTTTCTCTCCTCCCTCAGCCATCATAACCTGGCAATCACCACCAAACTGATGCCGATTAATTTTGGCTTCATCTGATTGGCCCTTATATCCAGGGCTCCGTCTGATAGGCTAAATGTTGGCATGCTCAAGGTGCATGCATGACGCATGTAAACAAAATTTACATGCGTCATAACATTTTTCTTATTCATCGCGTGTCAGGCAGTCTTTTTCAGTGTGTTTATCCCACATGTTCATATCGCAATGACGATGAAAATTAGATTTATCGGACAGCCCTAGCTGCCACTCATGCGGCGCAATCTTCTTCCACTCCCTTTCTTCATTTACTCAGTAGCTCACTGTACCACTGCTGCTCTGTCTACCTTGTTGGGCTGCGCCTTAGGTACTGACTTTGAATGGTGTTTTTACAAACAGCAACCTACATATCCTGCGTAGTGTGTCTCTAAATCAAGGTTTTTAATATAATAAAAAACACATTGTCTTCCACCTTCAAGTTCATACGCTACAAGCTAACATTTTGGTCACTCGTCATGCTTTCATTATTAGTCTAAGTAACTTCTGTCTTGGGGCTGAGGGAGGGGAAGGCATCAGCACTTTAACCAACGTTGCTGCCTTCACTAACAGCTAAGTGGGAGTGTCCATTTTAGAAACAGAGAAGAGAATGTGGATGGACTTGCTCTTTAAAGATGTTGACTTTGAAACAATCTGGATGAATCCAGCAGTTTGAATCAGACCAGTTTTGCATTAAGTTTGCATCATTTTAACAACTGTGCCCTAGTGTTTTGTTTTTGATAGTGTATATTTGGACTGAATGCTAAATTCTGAGTTCATGATTCCAGCTGGTTAATTCTTCTCCTTCACTGATGAGGCCACTGTGTTGCCTGATAACGTTGAACTGTGCTGCTGCAAAAGTTGAGAGACAACTAAACTTTTTGCTTGACAGTTTAGTATTTTCTTTCTGCCGGAGTTCTCTGCGGCAGCAGTCACACTATGTCAGCATGACAGGAACGATGAGTCTGCGTTTTGGACTTGGCTGCTGTTGACCTGCACATGGCCAAACTGACTGAAAAAAATGAATTTGTCAGATGGAGTAAAAGAGAAGAATTTTATTTTTTAATCCTGCAGTTCTGTGAAGCTATCCACGAGTTGGGTTTTGAATAAAACCTTTCGTATTGCCAAATGGTTCCTGGTGGGCAAAACATCCAGATTTGCTTGACTTCAATGCTAATGAATCTCCTATCAAACCCTTTAGCTATTCTCGCCATACAGGAGCAATACAGGAACACATGAAGCAGGAATTTGATTTGATTTCTTATCTATGCAACTCATCTCAGTTTATAGTTGTATTTACTGGTAGTCAACATTAATTGAGCAGCCAATAAAAAAAACTACAACTTTCAGCTTTCTCAAAAGGTGATTACAGCTCTTTCAGACCTTCTCCATTATGGTCAACAAAACGAAATGAAGAAAAACATGAAGTGAATTAGCTCTTACATTCAAGTGATCCTGTCTCTGGTTTTTACGAATCTTCTCCAAGATGGCCAGATTTTCTTTTTCTATCCCATCATCTTCTGACTTTTTTCCATCTGCAGGCTCCTCTTCTTTCATGTCATAATGGTCCAGGTCTTGGTCCAGGTCAATGTCCTGCTGCCAGTGAATAAATCATGTTTAGAAAGAGGATGTAAACAAATTGGAACTTAAAAGCTACATACAAAATGAATTGTCATGAATACACATATTTACCTCTCCCATTTCCTCCTCCTCTTCCTCTTCAGATGTCACCTCATCTGGTGGCCCATGCTGTTATGTGGTAAAACATAGTGTAAGTTGAGAAAATGTTGAGTTTTCAAATGCAACAAGAAGATATTGAATTTCACTCTTTTATTTGGTTGGTACCTTTCGCTCCTGGGTTATTGGACCAGCAGGCAGAGGCTGGTCGAGCATCTCTACATCTGGATGTTGTGGAAGGTTGTAAAGCCGACAGAGATCACAAATGAGGCGCTTCAACTGCTGAAGAAGCTACGGCGAAATCATCAAGATAACACATTAATAATGACAATCAAACTGCCTTTGAATGAATGATTCATCAAAGTTTCTTTTGTAATAGCCTAAACATGTGAAGTTAGCATTTGAAATAAGCCTCTGAGAAGCTGGATCCACATCGTCCAACTTACCAATGTGCTGCCTTTTCTCACATCCTCTAAGCGCTCCAACACCTCAGCCAGACTGGGATCATCAGAGTCAACAAACCATATTGGCGGTGTTGAGGGATAGGATTCCTACAACAGATGCAACAGCATGACATGGAAATGTCGCTAATTATACTCGTATGGTAAATGCTTTATTGTCTACAGCTCTTAACACTTAACAGAGAATGCCACTGCCTTTACGAAACCAAAATGTTGCCCTGGGAAATCTCATCTAAATAAAATGTTAAAGTTATTCCAAAGCTATAAATGATATCATGTCTTAGCCCACACAGCCACCCACTGAAGACAATGATATCTCTACTGCCAGCTGTAGAGCAAGAGTATCTCCAGCACTGAATGACGCCTAACCTTCGAATAAACCTTAATAAAGTTAAGTCATGTGTAAGGTTGTAACACTAAGATTGTAAGATTTTCACACTTAAGTAACATTTTTTTTAACAATATGAATACCGTAGAATTCAAAACTGTAGATAAGCAAATGTATATAATATGATAATCTTTCATGTTGAATGCAAGAGCCGATTCTAAATTATAAGCCAATTGTTCAGACCAGGAGATTATGGTATAGATATATGGTATAACTGGGGGGAAAAAAAACTATGACAGGACTGTTGTTTAGTCTAGCAAGCAAATTCAAACAGTCAAAATCTTTCATGTGTGTCTGGTATGTAATGTTTTTGTCATAATTTTCAGTGGGAAGCTTCCCATGAACAACTTCCAGAAATTAGAACATAACACAATTATTAACTTATGTTAGGCATAAAGTTACAAATGGACGGGGATAGTGACTGGGAGTGCATGCAGTGTCATGTTATGTGGGATGGATGGTAGATATGGGAAAGATTCATGTCATCATCCATATGATTATGGCATTAGTTCTACAAGGGTTTTAAGTACTGTGTATCTTATATATAGAAGGCAAGATTTGTAGGTCAGAGAATCTCTGCAACACAACAGTACTTCATTATAAAGCTGTTCTGCGACAAATTTAACCTTCATCAAAAAAATGCAGCTGCTATGATTGGGATATTCCACTTTAGTATATCATGATTTTACACAACTTATTGTGCAGCCCTAATTTCAGGTATCTCCATCCTTTCTGGGATTTAGCACAAACCATAATAATCCCATATTCAAAGAAGAGACACTCACCTTGGTTCAAGGTAGTTCATACAAGTACATGACCAAAGGAACAAATTAACTTTTCAGAACAGATGGGCAATTGGTTCAAAATCCTACTTCTGTAAATGCCAAGCTCTTGCATCTCCACCAACTCTTCCTATAACTAAATCAGGTGTGTTTGACCACACACATTCTAGTTAATTGGACATGGGAAATAAGCCGGCACTGGGGTACCTTGAGGATGGGTTGTATGAACTAAGTGTTGGAAACAACTTGCACTCACTCACTTCTCATTTTTTTAGTGTGATGATTATATTGCTGTGGGTAGGGTTGAGCGATATAGTAAGTAATATTGTGAAACTTTTAGGCTATATTAGGCTACATGATATGTAGGGCCACACAGTATGGGTAAAAAATGTACATGCAATTTATATTGCTAGATTTAAAAAAATATAGAAAATTTCACAAGATAACTTAAATCACCATTTGTTTGATTACTTAATTATATCATATAAGATAGGCTCCTCTTCTAGATCAGTCATGGAAAAATTAGAAATGTGCAAGTTTTCCTTTTGCATCAAGCAGCAAAAAAATATAGATGGACGTAATTTGCGGTACTTGACATGGCATGTCCTGCCATGTGAGGATTGTGCATGCACACATTGTGATGTAGATGATAAAACGATACATTGTGCGGCCCTGATAAGATGTAACTTGGTATTTTCGAAATCTCCTCAAAGGTGGTTGACTGGCTGAGAGCTAAAATCTAATATCACAATATTTTTGGCCAAATAAATCGATATTGATATTGCAGCAAATATTGTAGTGCTGTCTGGTAAGTACAGAAAACTACATCACATCACTCTGGTGCAGCATTTTTTAATCAGGTCTTATATCAACATAACGACAATTACTGCACATATCACTGAGCGCTTACTGAATGTATGGTTTCTCTGAGATGGAGCCGACTCAAAGGCGATGCAGACTGACTCAACATAACATCATGACTATCAGAACATTTTTAACAAGCCCGTCTGCCTCCCTAAAATCGAGCATAAGTGGAAGTGTGTGTGTGTAGATGCTTTTGCTTAGAGATGAGGATGTGGTCAGGCTGTCAGGATGGTGTGTGTGAATGATCTGTCACCTGAAACATACTAATGCAAGGGGCCGTGCGAAAAATAAGTCTCAGTTCTTATGTCTTAAATTGAACTTCACATCATGTTCGAAGATTATTTATCATGTGTATTCACCGCTCAATGCATTATAATAGCAGATCCAACGTTAACAAAACATGGAGCAAGTCTGACATTATGAGATGGTTGAGAAATTGTAGGAATGTAAAGTACTGTACAGACTCCTTCACATCTACATTATATAGCTTCCTACATATTTTAGTTTCCTGATAAAATGATTATTGCCACCAAAGCTTTGAAATATGCCAGTAAGTTCGTCAAGGGGATCAGACTATTTACTGAAAAACCTGAAAAACACAGCAGAACAACATTCCGTTAAACCGCCTCTATTAAACGTTAAACATGTTTAACGGGAGCAGCGATATGCCTGTTTAGATAAATCTGTTTTTGAGAAACGTCGTTAAAAAATAAAAACAACTGCCGTGGTGTTGCGAAAGTCCTTTTATGTGCTAAGCTAAATGGCATAAAGATTAAATCCGATACGTAGATTCAGTAAAAGAAAGTTAGCAGTCGTGGTGCTGCCAGCAGCAACGCAGTTATTTTGGCTAACAAGACAAGCTAACGTTAACGTTACTTTCAGTTAACAAGCTAGCAGGAGCTACCGCAGCGTCGTTACTGATCGACGTTTTCTCGTATACTTTACAAAGTGAATTTGAACACTGACGCCGTGCCGTTTTCTTTAATCAACGGGGTTACATCCAACTCGATGACCGCACACGACACGAAAACAGAAGCGAACACTTTATTCGTATTTATTTTGCGAACACGGAACCTTCCGCCGAATGATTCGGTTTCAGTTGATAGTCAGTGGCTGGATTAGCTTGTGCGCAGAGCTGGCCTGGACTCACCGTGATGTTGCAGTGAATGATCAGCAGCTTCTCCCCTGTTACGTTGAATTGACAACTGAGTTCGTCAGGTTTCCAGTCTATTATTCTGAAACGTTCGTGGTTTGGGTCAAAAATTGACTCCAAAAACTTCAATTCGGCCTTCAGCCCCGAAACCGACATCTTCTACTCATCTCAAACCACCAGGCCGCTGGCAGAGGGGAAGTCGGGGCGGGATGTGACCGCGCAGTTGAGTCGGGTCTACGGATCTCGCATATTAGCGTGAGAACAACAACAAAGGGCTGGAGGGTGAGGTTCATGATGTACACTTTCAAGAGAACCTCACAGTTATGACAACACAATACTTCAATTTAAAAATACTGAATAGATTAAATACTTAACCATATTTCATTTCATTTATGTTTGTGCTTTTCGGTTATAAGGCTATTTGGCACGTCATAGTAGTGTTCATAACCTACAAGACTCATAAAAACAAGATGACAAAATCCTGAATAATTTACATATGCATATAATAAATATACAAGATTTACAAGACCTAGAGGAAGTTTATTTTTTGCCACAGGGGGCCCCAGACTTCTAAGCAACCCAAAAAACATTTGCGCCTTTCAGTAGTTTTTTTTGCAATTTAACCAATTGCAATATTATTAGAATGCAATATGTAATATTGTAATTTAAATAACTACACTTTTCTTTGTGAATATGTATAACATGATCTTTTGGTCCTGTGTGATCCTCCACTTAAAAAATAAACAACTTAAAGTAACATCATGTAACTTTTTTACTTTAAAGGTGCAATATGTAAGAATTTTAGTTTAAAACATTCAAAAAACATTAGCTGAAATTATCAACACAATGTGAAGAAATAACAGTTTTGATGTTTTGTTTTAATGTTAAAGAGATATCTATTGAAGTTAGCATGCTAACCAGCTAGCCCTGGGCCTGAAAACCTGTCTCAGTGGTCCAAAGCTCCTGTGTGAGTGGTGTAAACAACAACATTCCCCTAGTTGTCCCGCTAGCTGAACAGCTAATTAAGCTAACAAGTTAACAGTAGATACAGTCATGGGTGTATAAGAATATACAGTTAGCAGCGGTTAGCAGATACTCTGGTGATTCGCTGCACCTATTTGTCAGTAGTGTGAATTAAAGGTGACTAATTCTTATGTAATGCACCTTTAAAATAACATTTTGGTGGGACAGTGTCTTGTAACAGGGCGAATAGTGTCTCTGTCTAGGTCACTTGTTTCTGCACGTTATAACTTAAGTGAGAGGGAAGGATCACAACGTCACATACATACTTAAACAGATAACATTGTTGATGTCATGACGTTTGTTTGTAGTTTGCACCTACATTACATCAGCCAAATTGTGACAGACCTGGGATTTGTATTTATGGTGGTCAGAAACCGTTGGATTTCTGACCGGCATATATACAGTACAATATGTACTGTATATATTCATATATTATTATTAATTATAGAGTATATATTTGTCAAGTGGATAGACCTTTTCGGTCAATATATTTTTTGGTGCTGTTGTTTGTTTGTTTTTTGTTATATATTTTTTTTACAATCATCATCCTTTTACAATAAAGACTGAAATAAAGTGAACTGAACTGAACTGCAGAGGTTTTTGATTTTGGTCTGATTGGGTCTCTGTATAAAATGAAAAAAGACAGACAGACAGCCACCTTATTGATCCCGAGACATATAAGATACCATCCGTAGTGTGCAGTGCACTTTGTGCTTGATCTAATTTACACGTTATAGTGTCCCAACTGCAAATATTTGCCCTGGGGCCCCCGAACAGGTTAATCCGGCCATGTAAAGCATAACTTTAAAGCTACTGCAAGGAACCTATATTTTTTGTTGACTCTAGCAGCCCCCGTGGACAAAAGATGGCAATGATGACGTGAAGTAAACTTTGTTTTAGTGCTGTGCCACCACTCCATTAATCCTCAGCACTCTCCTATAAGATCTAGTAATTTTATCCAACCCGGATAGGCAGGAATCCAACAAAGGGACAAGCATTATGAATACCTGATAATTATGCAGATATTGTCCATGTGAGACCTTTTTTAATTAAATTGTGTCTATTGGATCTTCTGTGTGCACGTTACATCAATAGCTGTCATCCTACATGCATATTATCAATAAATAATAATCTCAGTTTTCCTTTGCATTCATTGCTTTACTTATTTTAAGCAGATGCTGAGTTCATGAACACAATCATTTTAATTGATAAATATTAGTAGCCTTCCTTAACTCCCCCATTACTCCCCCTTCTTTATACAGAGAAACACAGGTATCCCAAGTGAGCAAACACAACCTTAAAGTAAAGAAAAAAAATATGAGTAGACTGTGTAAATGGCTTTATTGCTATTTGAGACAAATCTTGATCAGTTTAATGTTAGTTGCACTGACTTGACACCAGATGGCACCACAGATAAACGTTTTCTGCCTCCAACTACACATGACCTCACTCTGAAGCCGTACCTTGAGCAGTAAACACATTTTGCAGCCAGCCCTTATCTGCAGCAGCACACACCTTCCTTTGCAACACAGCTGTACATAGTACATTACATGTACATACATGCCAGCTAGTCATAACTTTGAAGGGCAGACCAGGAGGTGCATTCACGACTCTAACTGTGCACAACTTTTCCTGCACCAGTGGATTTAGGTAAGTGTTAATAAGAAGCTCTGTTATGTTGCAAGCACACTTTAAGTAAAAACAGCCATGGAATGTGTGTTAGATTGAAATGTGATGTTCGAAAAATAGTTTTATGTGCAAACCTTGGCATGTAGGTGTAAAATATCACAGAATGTAATGCTTGTTAAAAGTTATCCACTTGAGTTTTAAATTATTATAGCTGTGATAAACATCAAGTCAATCACTTTGGTGTTTTGAATTTTCAGTGATTTATTGACTAATTTGTTTATCATTTGGACCATTGATTGGGGTTGACGTAATAATAATGATAATATTTCATCCGTGGTAAAAAAAAAAAAAGGATTCTTTATACAAGCAAAAGAAGCAATAAAATGACCAGTGCAAGTACTTGGTTCGAAATCTCAAGTGTCATTGGCAAAATTTACTTTAAGTATCAAAAGTCAAAGAGCTTGTTCTGCAGTAAAATGTCCACAGTGACTGGCATATTATTGAGTTTTACATGATAAGATTGTTGCTACGGATGCATCAGTGTGTAAGAGGCAGTTTTACTGCTGTAGGTTAAAGTGGAGCTAGTTTGAACTTCAATGAACTTGAGTTGTTAAGTCCTTTACAACATACAGGTCAAGCCTCTTCAAAGAGTCAGGAGATAAATCTGAGGGGTTGTGTGATAATTAAAGCTGCATTAAAAAGGAAAAAACACTTCTATGAATTTCTGTATGCATTTCGGAAATGTCTCTTTGGTTAAACTGATAACGAACTGAAACGTAACAAGGGGCCCCAACCACTGGTTTAATCTTTAACGATATACTGTATTTTACAAGCGTGACATATATTCTTATGTAAAATTTTAAACTGTGATAAGTCAGGAACAAACTGTCAAATAATGTAATTATTAATTCCCTGTGAAATAAAGTGAAAGTATGTTGATATGAAATGAATAAACCAGCATTCCTCTCGTATTGACTTGTTTTTGTGTTTGAAGGTCTCTGAGGGATTTCAACACAATGGTGCCTCATTCATCGCTGATCACATGCGCCCTGCTGTTTATACAACTAACCAGTGTATCTGGAGGGAAAATACTGGTCTTCCCATTGGATGGAAGCCACTGGGTAAACATGAAAGTGCTCATAGAAGAACTGCACGCCAAAGGCCACGAGGTCACTGTGGTGCGGGCATCCGATAGCTGGTACATCAGTGAAAATTCTCCTCTCTACACGTCTGTCACCGTCAACAGCCCGAATGGATTTGAGCAAAACTTCGAAACTTTTTTGGCTCCACAGCTGGAGATCCGGCTTCAGGGTAAGGGTGCCTCTTGGTGGTCTCGCATCTGGACTCGCATTAAGATGCAACGTGCAACTGTGGACCAGTTCAGTCAGTTCCATAAGGGAATGAGTGAAATGGTCACTCAGATGTTTGAAGATGAAAAGCTGATGCAGTCTTTGCATGAAGCCAAATATGATGTGGTCTTGACCGACCCTGGCATTGGCGGAGGGGCAATGCTGGCGCGTTGGCTCCAGGTTCCTCTTGTTTTTAATGTCAGATGGACCATTCAAGGTGAAGCTCATTTGCTTATGGCCCCTTCACCTCTGTCATACGTCCCTTTCACTGCAACAGAGTTGACAGATAAGATGACCTTTCCTCAAAGAGTACTGAATGTTTTTAGTTATGTCCTCGGTATGTACACAATGTCATCCATCACAGAACCTCATTACAAACCACTAGTTAAGAAGTACTTTGGGCCTGATGTGGATTACTCAACGTTTTCCCTGGATGCTGATATATGGCTCATGAGGAATGACTTTATCTTTGAATTTCCACGTCCGACAATGCCAAATATAATCTACATAGGTGGATTTCAGTGCAAGCCTTCAAAGCCTCTTCCTGCGGACCTGGAGGAGTTTGTCCAGAGTTCTGGGGACCATGGGGTTATTATAATGACCTTAGGGACTTTAGTTGGGAAGCTTCCTCAAGAAATTGCTGAGGAGATCGCTGCAGCCTTTGCCCAGCTGCCTCAGAAGGTTGTGTGGAGGTATCTGGGAGAACGGCCAGCCAATTTGGGCAACAACACTTTATTGGTCAACTGGCTGCCACAGAACGATCTCTTAGGACATCCTAAAACTAGAGTGTTCGTGGCCCACGGAGGCACTAATGGGGTCCAGGAGGCAATTTACCATGGAGTGCCTGTAGTCGGACTTCCCTTATTCTTTGACCAGCCTGACAACCTGTCCAGAATCAGAGCAAAGGGAGGAGCTGTGATTGTAGACATCGCCATGCTCGATAGACACATCTTTGCAGAAGCCCTGATGACAGCTCTTCACAACTCCTCTTACAGGGAAAACATGCAGAGGCTCTCGAGGCTGCACAGAGATCAGCCCGTGAAACCACTGGACCAGGCCGTGTTTTGGATAGAATATGTCATCAGACACAAAGGAGCCCGTCACCTGCAGACACAGTCCCACAAAATGTCCTGGTTTGTTTACAACTCTGTGGATGTCATCGCTGCTTTGTTGACAGTTGTACTTATTCTGACATTCACCTGCATTTTCATTGTAAGGTTACTGTGGAGGATGTTGCAAGGGAAAAAAGTTAAACATGAATGAGATTAAAATAAAATGTTGGTTTTGAGTGTGAATTCTGAGCATTAGCAAACATTAAGTCAGCTGTTATCTCTGTGTGTGAAATGTTGCTAAATTTGTCAGTGATTGGAAAGAAAACTGTGATATTTTTAAGTTAATAAATTGTGAAAAATAACTTTTTGACATGAATAAAGCTTATAAACACAACATACCAACAGTATTTCTAACAACGGAAAATAGGAAAGTAAACTGATTCAGAAACAGACAACCATGTGATGAATTTAAAATAGATTTTTAGTGCAGCCCCTTTTTTTTGTAAAAATGGAAAATGGACCAGAACTGTCTTAAAATAGTCATAAAATAGGAATGTATGTGCTTGTAAATGTTATGTAATGTAAAGATGATCTGAACATGATTCAAATATTTTTTGGAAAGTGTACACTGTAAAAAATGTCTGTAGAAATTACGGTAAAAAAACTGTCAATAGCAACAGTAAAATACCATAAAATAAAAAATTGTATATCACTGTAGTAAATACATTAAAGAAATGAATTACCGTAAATCAAGAAACAGTAAATAACTTAAATTTTACGGCCTTACTAAGTAGAAAATATGGAATTTACTGTGAATGTTATAAAAAGTTTGCTAAATTCACGGTAAAATACCGTAATGTCACAAGCGTGTAATTACCCTAAAATTGACGGTATCATTCTGTCTGAATTACAGATTTTGCTGATGTTTACGTTTAAATTTACGGTACACAACCATTAAATCATACCATCATTTGTATAGAAAGTAGAATGTTAAAAAGTATGGTATATTTAAGCAATACATCATGACAGGCCGTGGTATGTGCTAATTATATCACAGTTAAGGGGCATTGTTCGGGCCGACACAAAGCACTTAATGCAATAGAAAACTATAAATGTTGTATTATTGTCAAAACACAGTGAATTAGAATAAGATTAACTTTATTGTCCCACAGGAAAACATAGGCCTACAACAATCGTTAGAGTTTATCATATAGAATTTTATTGCAACATTGTTAACACATCCTTTTTGAATAATATGGAAGTCCATTTCCGCCAAATTATGAGATACTAAGTCAAAATTATGAGATAGCTAAGTCATAATTATGAGATACTAAGTCAAAGTATCTCATAATTTTTGTCAAGTGGCGGAAATGGGCTTCCATAAAATAATAGTATATTTTATTTTATATCTTTCTTTTGTATAGTGAAAACACAATTTCTATTTTTATTTTATTCTTGTACATGTCCTTTTTTTATTATATGTAAAACATGACAATGAAAACGTTGTTGTGTTTGTAGTTGTTCGTGTCACTAAAGCTTTATTGAATTGAGGAGAGAGAGACAGAGAGAACGACAGAGAGAGAGAGAGAGAGAGAGAGAGAGAGAGAGAGAGAGAGAGAGAGAGAGAGATGACTGCTGAGTTAACGGAAGCTAGAAATTTTGAATTTCAGTTCACCGCCATTGCTTCGCGCCCACAGGAGCAGTGTTTGTTGTTGTGACAGAGAGACAGACACACAGCTAGATAGATAGATAGATAGATAGATACAGATAGCTAGATAATAGATAGATCAGACAGAAGAAGAGAGAGAGAGAGAGAGAGAGAGAGGACCGCGATTTAACGGAAGCTTGAAATTTCAGGTCACCGCCATTTCTTCGCGCCCACAGGAGCAGAGTCTCTTCTTCAGGTAAGCACATTCACAGCTCATTGAGACTGTCTGATTAACGTTAGCTAGCCGCAGAGCCACATTAGCTCTTATTCGTTGACTTTTATGCAGAGGAGTTCAGGTAGCTATATCTTAAAAGTTGCTGGACATGTCACTATCTTCTTTTTGCCGAATAAAAGAGTGACTTAAGGGCTCTGAGAAGTCGCTAACGTTAGCTACAGCTAATGTTGCTAATGCTAGAAAAATGTTTAGCTGTAACTTCTGTAGCAAGTCGGTTAAGACTTTGATAATGGAGAAACTGGTTTACTCTTAATAAAAGATGATACAAGGAGACTTGGATGTATTACGAAGGAAACATTTATTGACACTTGATCTAGGCGAATTCAAAGATAACATAACAAGTGAGAATGATCCCTTTAACACCTTAGCCATACAATTTTTTAACAAACTAGAAACATTTGCATTTCCTACGAAAATACAGTGTGAATGCTAAAAGCTGAAGTGATTTCGGAAATCTGCTGAATGTCCTGCCGAAAATGCATAAAACTATAAGTTGAATGGTTGGGAATTTGCAGAAAAAGCTGAATTTTCAAAAGCTGAAAAGGCAGAAAGACTTAAAAGTAATGGGTTCAATGGGCTAACAAAGGTGAACATTTTGATAGCTGAACAGTTGAACTAGCTGAATATAAAGCTGAATGTATGAAAAAGCTAAAAATGCAGTAAGAAGAATATTTGAAAAAGCTGGAAAGGCTGAAAAGTAATTCGCTGAATAGGCTTTAAAAGTTGAACATTGCTAGAGTTGAACATAAATCTGAATATTTGAAAGGGTTGAAAAGGCCTGAAAGTTGAATATTGAATAAGCTGAAAAGGCTCAAAAGCAGGAAAGTAGGAGGGCTGAGAGAGCTTAAAAAGGTGAACTTTTGATAGCTGAATAGTTTCTCTAGCTGAATATAAAGCTGAATGTTTGAAGGAGCTAAACAGGCAGACAGATGAATATTTGAAAAGACTGGAGAGTAAGAGGGCCGGGGGAGCATAAAATGTTAAAGATAAACATTTTGATAGCTGAACAGTTTTTTTAGCTGCTCATATAACTGAATGTATGGAAAAAGCTGAAAAACCAGAAGGATGAATATTTTAAAAAGTTAAAAAGCAGGCTGAAAGAGCTTAAAATGGTAAACATTTTGATAGCTGAACATAAAGCTGATTGTTTTAAGGAACTGAAAGGCAGAAAGATGTAAATTAGATTAATTAAAAAAACACAAAAAGGGCAAAGACAGTCAGGGGGGACAAGCGGGAGACAGTACAACGAAGAACAGAAGCAATGGTGGAGTGTGGAATAGATCACACTGTTACAGACAAACAGACAAAACAGGTACAGCAGCAGTCTAAAGGTGGCAGGGATGGATTGAAGAGCGGTGGGGGGCTGATGGTTGAGGAGAGTAGAAGGAGAGTGTAGAGGGGCAGGTCAAGGGGAGAGGGCAGGGATGAAGGTGGTTATGGATAGGGGAGGTCATAGGCTTGGTAAAAGAGGTATGTTTTTAGACAGGATATGAATGTGGAAAGAGTTGAAAAGGCAGAAAGATAATTATCTAAAAAGGCTAAAAAGCTGTAGAGTAAGAGGGCTGAAAGAGCTTAAACAGGTGAATAAAGGCTGAAAAGGCTAAAAAGCTGTAGTGAAAGAGGATGAAAGAGCTTGAAGAGGTGAAAAAAGGTTGAAAAGGAGAAAAGTTAAAGGCAGAAAAAGCTTAAAATGGCTGCACACATGGTGGAACAGGAGCAGAGCCAAAGACTAAAATGTCCCCATTAGAATGAATGGGAAAATGCCTCCCAAACCCCTGCGATTTTTGAAAAAACTGTAACAGTTATCACCAAAATATTTATATATTACAAAGTTGGAATGGTGTCTCTATCTCAAAAGAAAGATTAATATTTTAAAAAGCTGAAAAGGTAGAAAAGCTTAGGAGGGCTAAAAGAGTTCATAAAGTTTAACATTTTCATTGCTGAACATGGAAGCGGAATGTTTAAAGGAATTGGAAAGGCAGAAAGATGAATATTTTCAAAAGCTTAAAGGGCAGAAAAGCTTAAGGGGGCTAAAAGAGTGGAAAAAGTTGGACATTTTAATTGCTGAACATGAAGTTGAATGTTTGAAGGAGCTGAAGATATAGAAAAATGAGTTTCTGAAAAGGCTAAAAAGCTGTAGAGTAAGAGGGCGGAAAGCAGGAGCGTTGCCAGACACTTTTTACCGGGACACATGCCCCGGTAAACATGCGTTGTGCCCCCCTGTAAAATTCCAGATGAAATTTCACATTGACTCTATTTTTCATCACAGACAGTTTATGATCACAGAATGGAGTAGTTGACAGCTCCTGTGACAGGTGAAAGCAGGAGAAGATGCAGGTGGACAGTCAAGTCAGAGTGAGGAAGTGGAGGAGAGAGACAGACAAGAGAGAGGGAAAAGACATGAGGGACCATCACTTCATCACACTGAGGTAACAGATTCCATAGAAACAGATATATCTGTTGAGGAGGGCACTGGTCAGATGCAAGACTATTCAGATTCATAGTGCATTTGTCTGTTTGGCACTAATATGATGAGGATGTGTTTGTGTGTGTGTGTGTGTGTGTGTGTGTGTGTGTGTGTGTATGTGTGTGTGTGTGTGAGGGGATGGGGGGCTGTGCCCCTGTTAAGCTGCAGGCCAATCAACGCCCCTGGCGGAAAGAGCTTAAAAAGGTGAAAAAAGACTGAAAAGGCCAAATAGTTGCAGAGTAAGAGGGCAGAAAGAGGTTTAAAAGGTGAAAAAATATGAACAGTTGTAGAGTAAGAGTGCTGGAAGAGGATAAAATGGTCATCACATATGAAAAGCTGTAGAGTAAGAGGGCTGGAAGAGGTTAAAAAGGTGAAAGAAGGATGAATAGTTAAAAAAGTTTGAGGGTGAAAGAGCCAAAATAGGTGAGAAAAGGATGAAAAGGTAAAAAGATGTAGAGTAAGAGGGTTGGAAGAGGTTAAAAAGGTGAAAAGAATATGAAAATCTGTAGATTAAGAGGGCTGGAAGAGGTCAAAAAGGTGAGAAAAGGATGAAAAGGTAAAAAAGTTTAAGGGTGAAAGAGCTCAAATAGGTGAGAAAAGGATGAAAGGTAAAAAGATGTCGAGTAAGAGGGTTGGAAGAGGTTAAAAACGTGAAAAGAATATGAAAATCTGTAGATTAAGAGGGCTGGAGGAGGTTAAAAAGGTGAAAAAGGGATGAAAATCTGTAGAGAAAGAGGGCTCGAAGAGGTTAAAAAGGTGAAAAAAGGTTGAAAATGCAAAAAAGTCAAAGGGCGAAAGAGCTTAAAGAGGTGTAAAAGGAATGAAAGCGATGAAAAGCTGTTGGGCAAGAGGGCTGGAGGACGTTAAAAAGACGAAAAAATATGAAAAGCTGTAGAGTAGGGGGCAGGAAGATGTTAAAATGATGAAAGAAGGCTAAAAAGGTGAAAAGTTAAAGGCTGACGAGGACCGAAAAAGGTGAAAAAGGATGAAAAGCAGTAGAGATAAAGGGCTGGAAGAGGTTAAAAAGGTGAAAACATATGAAAAGCTTTATAGTCAGAGGGCAGGAAGAGGTTAAAAAGGTGAAAACATATGAAAAGCTGTATAGTCAGAGGGCTGAAAGAGGTTAAAATGGTAATAAAATATGAAAAGCTGTAGAATAAGAGGGCTGGAAGAGGGTAAAAAGGTGAAAACATATGAAAAGCTTTATAGTCAGAGGGCTGGAAGAGGTTAAACAGGTGAAAACATATGAAAAGCTGTATAGTCAGAGGGCTGAAAGAGGTTAAAATGGTAATAAAGTATGAAAAGCTGTAGAGTAAGAGGGCTGGAAGAGGTTAAAAACGTGAAAAGAATATGAAAATCTGTAGATTAAGAGGGCTGGGAGAGGTTAAAAAGGTGAATAAAGGATGACAAGCAGTAGAGTAAGAGGCCTGGAAGAGGTTAAAAGGTGAAAACATATGAACAGCCGTAGAGTAAGAGGGCTGGGAGAGGTTAAAAAGGTGAATAAAGGATGAAAAGCTGTAGAATAAGAGGGTTGGAAGAGGTTAAAAAGGTGAATAAAGGATGAAAAGCTGCAGAATAAGAGGGCTGGAAGAGGTTAATAAGGTGAATAAAGGATGAAAAGCTGTAGATTAAGAGGGCTGAAGAGGTTAAAAAGGTGAATAAAGGATGACAAGCTGTAGATTAAGAGGGCTGAAGAGGTTAAAAAGGTGAATAAAGGATGACAACCTGTAGAGTAAGAGGCCTGGAAGAGGTTAAAAGGTGAAAATATATGAACAGCTGTAGAGTAAGAGGGCGGAATGAGCTTAAAAAGGTGAAAAAAAAGACTGAAAAGGCCAAAAAGTTGTAGAGTAAGAGGGCAGAAAGAGGTTAAAAAAGGTGAAAAAAAGGCTGACAGGTGAGAAGTTAAAGGCAGAAAGAGGTTAAAATGGCTGCAGACATGCTGCAGCAGGAGCAGAAACACAGACGAAAGTGTCCCCATAAGGAATGAATGGGAGAATGCCTGCCAAACTCCTGCGATTCTTGAGAAAACTGTAATAGTTATCGCCAAAACATGCTATATGTTGAGTAACAGGAGACATTGCTGAACGCACCCATGTTATTTTTATTTCTGTAGAGTGCATAATGAGGGCACAGGAGCGAGAGACAAAACATGTACCGTCTGCGATCCTCCAGAAATTTGGGCTCAAAATTAACATTGCCGCTTATGGGGAACATTCAGGTGTGCTTGTCGCTCTCGGGCTTCTAAATCCAGAACCGTAAGTGCTACAGCTGAAATGAGAACATCAGCTGAATCCCAACAAGATTTCCTACATTTATATGCCTATATTGTCTATGTCAAGTACAAGATGTGGGATCCAAATCAAGCTGAAGCAAAAAAAAATCCCGTTTTCGGAGCTGCTCCTCACTCTGGGGTGCGGCAGTTGATGATGTCACGCACTCTAGCTCACGCAATACACACCCATTATAAACTCAGAAGACGGGCTTAAAATCCTTAAAACTAAAACTGCGACCATTTCAAAACCGTACAAGATTTTTAAAAACTGAATACAAGGTCAATAGTTCAAGGCTTTGTGATTCATTTAAAGTTCGAATGGTGTCTCTCGCTCAACGTATGAGGAACAAGAAGAGGCTGAAAGTCGATGAGTTTTGAAGAGGATTTGAAGCTTTTCCCATCTGCTGCAATGTTAAATTTTTTTGGGAAAAAGCTGAATAGCTGAAAAAGTTGAAAAGTTGAAAAGAAGAAGGTGGAAAGAGCTGAAAAAGGTGAACATTTGAATATTTGAATGGTTTGAATAGCTGAACGTATGCTGAAGTTATAGCAGAATGAAATTTGAAAAAAATCCCCATAAGAATGAATGGGCAAAATTTTGCAGAAAAAGCTTAATATTTCCAAAAGTATAAAAGGTAGAAACAAGAAAAATAGACCCCGTAATGTCCTAAAAAGGCTGAACATTTTGATATTTGAATGGTTGAATGGTTTGAAGATTTGAAGGAGGAGTAGCGTGCCAAAAAACGTACGGAAGAAGAATAATAACTAGAAACATTTGCATTTCCTACGAAAATACAGTGTGAATGCTGAAGACTGAAGCGAAATCTGCTGAACGTACTGCCAAAAATGCATAAAACTATAAGGTTGAATGGTCGGGAATTTGCAGAAAAAGCAGAATTTTTCAGAAGCTGAAAAGGCAGAAAGGCTTAAAAGTAATAGGTTGAATGGGCTAACAAAGTTGAACATTTTGATAGCTGAACAGTTTCTCTAGCTGAACATGAAGTTGTATGTTTGAAGGAGATGAAAAGGCAGAAACGTGAATATCTAAAAAGGCTAAAAAGCTGTAGAGTAACAGGGCTGAAAGAGCTTAAAAAGGTGAAAGAAGGCAAAAAGGTGAAAAGTTAAAGGCTGATGAGGACCAAAAAAGTTTAAAAATGTGAAAAAGGATGAAAAGCTGTAGAGTAAGAGGGCTGGAAGACGTTAAAAAGGTGAAAACATGTGAAAAGCTGTAAAGTAAGAGGGCTGGAAGAGGTCAAAAAGGTGAATAAAGGATGAAAAGCTGTAGAGTAAGGGGGCTGGAAGAGGTTAAAAAGGTGAAAAAAAGGATGAAAAGTTAAAAAGATGTAGTGTAAAAGGGTTGGAAGAGGTTAAAAAGGTAAAAAGAATATGAAAATCTGTAGATTAAAAGGGCTGGAAGAGGTCAAAAAGGTGAGAAAAGGATGAAAAGGTAAAAAAAGTTTAAGGGTGAAAGAGGTCAAATAGGTGAGAAAAGGATGTAAGGTAAAAAGATGTAGAGTAAGAGGGCTTGAAGAGGTTAAACAGGTGAAAAAAGAATGAAAAGGTGAAAAGGTTTAAGGGTGTAAGAGCTCAAATAGGTGAGAAAAGGATGAACAGGTAAAAAGATGTAGAGTAGGAGGGTTGAAAGAGGTTAAAAAGGTAAAAAGAATATGAAAACCTGTAGATTAAGAGGGCTGGAAGAGGTCAAAAAGGTGAGAAAAGGATGAAAAGACAAAAAAGTTTAAGGGTAAAAGAGCTCAAATAGATGAGAAAAGGATGTAAGGTAAAAAGATGTAGAGTAAGAGGGCTGGGAGAGGTTAAAAAGGTGAATAAAGGATGACAAGCAGTAGAGTAAGAGGGCTGGAAGAGGTTAAAAAGGTGAAAAAAGGATGAAAAGGTAAAAAGATGTAGAGTAAGAGGGTTGGAAGAGGTTAAAAAGGTGAAAAGAATATGAAAATATGTAGAGTAAGAGGGCTGAAAGACGTTAAAAAGCTGAAAACATATGAAAAGCTGTAAAGTAAGAGGGCTGTAAAAGGTTAAAAAGGTGAATAAAGGATGAAAGCTGTAGAGTAAGAGGGCTGGAAGAGGTTAAAAAGGTGAAAAAAGGATGAAAAGGTAAAAAAATTTCAGGGTGATAGAGCTCAAATAGGTGAGAAAAGGATGAAAAGGTAAAAAGATGTAGAGTAAAAGGGTTGGAAGAGGTTAAAAAGGTGAAAAGAATATGAAAATCGGTAGATTAAGAGGGCTGGGAGAGGTTAAAAAGGTGAATAAAGGATGAAAAGTTGTCGAGTACGAGGGCTGGAAGAGGTTAAAAGGGTGAAAACATGTGAAAAGCTGTAGAATAAGAGGGCTGGAAGAGGTTAAAAAGGTGAAAACATATGAAAAGCTCAAGAATAAGAGGGCTGGAAGAGGTTAAAAAGGTGAATAAAGGATGACAAGCAGTAGAGTAAGAGGCCTGGAAGAGGTTAAAAGGTGAAAACATATGAACAGCTGTAGAGTAACAGGGCGGAATGAGCTTAAAAAGGAGAAAAAAAGACTGAAAAGGCCAAATTGGTTGCTTTAATTCATTGAAGTTTCATCTGAAGAGAATGAAGCTCCCTAATAGTTTGGTGAGAATGAAGCATTAAAAGCAGCAGATGGAGTATGAAGAGATGTTACAGTGAGAATGAATCAAATACTCTGAATCTGACTGAGAAATTCAATAAATCTCCTATATATCGATGATTAAAACATTTAAATATTTGAATGGAGTTCCCGGCTTGAATGAAAGAAAAAAGATAATCATTGAATATAGTTTAAATGTTGGGAAATATACTGTGTGTGTGTGTGTGTGTGTGTGTGTGTGTGTGTGCGTGTGTGTGTGCGTGCGCGTTTGTGTGCATGTGAGTGTGTGCTTAAGCATGGCTTCATGTGTGTGTGTGTGTGTGCGCGTTTGTGTGCATGTGAGTGTGTGCTTAAGCATCGCTTTGTGTGTGTGTGTGTGCGTGTGTGTGTGTGTGTGCGTGTGTGTTTGTGTGCATGTGAGTGTGTGTTAAAGCATGGTTTTATATGTGTGTGTAGGTGTGTGTGTGTGTGTCTGTACATCTGTGCATGCTGAAACATGCATATCTGACTGCATTTGTGTGTGTGTGTGTGTGGGTGTGTGTGTGTGTCTATCAAACTGACTCATTAATAAATCTGTCTCCCTGTATTGGCCCAGTTGATCTCGGTTGCCACGGTGATGGTTACCGGGCTGGTCCTGGTAACGGACTGTGAGAGCTGATTTAACAGTGATTTCAGCTGAGGCTCACCTCACATTATCATACTTCGAAAAAAGACTGAAAAGGCCAAAAAGTTGTAGAGTAAGAGGGCAGAAAGAGGTTAAAAAGGTGAAAAAAGGCTGACAGGTGAGAAGTTAAAGGCAGAAAGAGCTTCAAATGGCTGCAGACATGCTGCAGCAGGAGCAGAAAACAAAGACGAAAATGTCCCCATAAGGAATGAATGGGAGAATGCCCCCCCAAACTCCTGCGATTCTTGAGAAAACTATCATAGGTATCGCCAAAACATGCTATATGGTGAGTAACAGGAGACATTGCTGAACGCACTCATGTCATTTATATTTCTGTAAAGTGCATAATGAGGACACAGGAGCGAGAGACAAAACATGTACCGCCTGCGATCCTCCAGAAATTTTGGCTCAAAATTAACATTGCGGCTTATGGGGAACATTCTGGAGTGCTTGTCGCTCTCGGGCTTCTAAATCCAAAACCGTAATTACTACAGCTGAAATGAGACCATCAGCTGAAACCCAACAAGATTTCCTACATTTATATGCCTATATTGTCTATGTCAAGTACAAGATGTGGGATCCAAGTCAAGCTGAAGCAAAAAAAATCCCAGTTTCGGAGCTGCTCCTCACTCTGGGGTGCGGCAGTTGATGATGTCACGCACTCTAGCTCACGCAATACACACCCATTATAAACTCAGAAGACGGGCTTAAAATCCTTAAAACTAAAACTGCGACCATTTCAAAACCGTACAAGATTTTTAAAAACTGAATACAAGGTCAATAGTTCAAGGTTTTGTGATTCATTTAAAGTTTGAATGGTGTCTCTCGCTCAACGTATGAGGAACAAGAAGAGGTTGAAAGTCGATGAGTTTTGCAGAGGATTTGAAGCTTTTCCCATCTGCTGCAATGTTAAATTTTTTTTGGTAAAAGCTGAATAGCTGAAAAAGTTGAAAAGTTGAAAAGTTGAAAAGAAGAAGGTTGAAAGAGCTGAAAAAGGTGAACATTTTAATATTTGAATGGTTTGAATAGCTGAACGTATGCTGAAGTTATAGCAGAATGAAATTTGAAAAAATCCCCATAAGAATGAATGGGGAAAATTTTGCATTAAAAGCTTAATATTTCCAAAAGTATAAAAGATTGAAACGAGAAAAATAGACGCGATCATGTCCTTAAAAAGCTGAACATTTTGATATATGAATGGTTTGAATCGGTCAAGGTTTGAAGGAGAAGAAGCGTGCCAAAAAACGTACGGAATCTTGAATAATAAGAAGAACTTTAACTAGAAAAATTTGTATTTCCTGCGAAAATACAGTGTGAATGCTGCAGGCTGAAGCGAAATCTGCTGAACGACCTGCCGAAAATGCATAAAACTATAAGAATGTTGAAAGAAAGGCGAAAAGCTGTAGATTAAGAGGGCAGGAAGATGTTAAAATGGTGAAAGAAGGCTAAAAAGGTGAAAAGTTATAGGATGAAAGAGCTTAAATAGGTGAAAAATGAATGAAAAGGATGATAGGTTGTAGGGTAAGAGGGCTGGAAGAGGTTAAAACGGTCAAAAAAGCCTAAAAAGGATGACAAGCAGTTGAGTAAGAGGGTTGGCAGAGGTTAAAAATGTGAAAACATATGAACAGCTGTAGAGTAAGAGGGCTGGAAGAGGTTAAAAGGTGAAAAAATATGAAACGTTGTAGAGTAAGAAGGGATGGAAGAGGTTAAGAAGGTGAAAAAATATGAAAAGTTGTAAGTACGAAGGTCTGGAAGAGGTTAAAAAGGTGACAACATGTGAAAAGCTGTAGAGTATGAGGGCTGGAAGAGGTTAAAAAGGTGAAAAAAATATGAACAGTTGTAGAGTAAGAGGGCTGGAACAGGTTAAAATGTTGAAAAAAGGCTAAAAGGTGAAAAGTTAAAGGCTGAAACAGCTTCAAAAGGTGAGAAAATGATGAAAACCTGTTCAGTAAGAGGGCTGGAAGAGGTTTAAATGGTGAAAAAATATGAAAAGTTGTAGAGTAAGAAGTGATGGAAGAGGTTATGAAGGTGAAAAAATATGAAAAGTTGTAGAGTAAGAAGGTCTGGAAGAGGTTAAAAAGGTGAAAATATGTGAAAAGCTGTAGAGAAAGAGGGCTGGAAGAGGTTAAAATGTTAAAACAAAAA